>NC_059438.1:44612967-44912967 GCF_021028975.2 Sphaerodactylus townsendi | reverse complement strand
CACCCCCCCCCCCCCCCACCCCCCCCCCCCCCCACCCCCCCCCCCCCCCACCCCCCCCCCCCCCCACCCCCCCCCCCCCCCACCCCCCCCCCCCCCCACCCCCCCCCCCCCCCACCCCCCCCCCCCCCCACCCCCCCCCCCCCCCACCCCCCCCCCCCCCCACCCCCCCCCCCCCCCACCCCCCCCCCCCCCCACCCCCCCCCCCCCCCACCCCCCCCCCCCCCCACCCCCCCCCCCCCCCACCCCCCCCCCCCCCCACCCCCCCCCCCCCCCACCCCCCCCCCCCCCCACCCCCCCCCCCCCCCACCCCCCCCCCCCCCCACCCCCCCCCCCCCCCACCCCCCCCCCCCCCCACCCCCCCCCCCCCCCACCCCCCCCCCCCCCCACCCCCCCCCCCCCCCACCCCCCCCCCCCCCCACCCCCCCCCCCCCCCACCCCCCCCCCCCCCCACCCCCCCCCCCCCCCACCCCCCCCCCCCCCCACCCCCCCCCCCCCCCACCCCCCCCCCCCCCCACCCCCCCCCCCCCCCACCCCCCCCCCCCCCCACCCCCCCCCCCCCCCACCCCCCCCCCCCCCCACCCCCCCCCCCCCCCACCCCCCCCCCCCCCCACCCCCCCCCCCCCCCACCCCCCCCCCCCCCCACCCCCCCCCCCCCCCACCCCCCCCCCCCCCCACCCCCCCCCCCCCCCACCCCCCCCCCCCCCCACCCCCCCCCCCCCCCACCCCCCCCCCCCCCCACCCCCCCCCCCCCCCACCCCCCCCCCCCCCCACCCCCCCCCCCCCCCACCCCCCCCCCCCCCCACCCCCCCCCCCCCCCACCCCCCCCCCCCCCCACCCCCCCCCCCCCCCACCCCCCCCCCCCCCCACCCCCCCCCCCCCCCACCCCCCCCCCCCCCCACCCCCCCCCCCCCCCACCCCCCCCCCCCCCCACCCCCCCCCCCCCCCACCCCCCCCCCCCCCCACCCCCCCCCCCCCCCACCCCCCCCCCCCCCCACCCCCCCCCCCCCCCACCCCCCCCCCCCCCCACCCCCCCCCCCCCCCACCCCCCCCCCCCCCCACCCCCCCCCCCCCCCACCCCCCCCCCCCCCCACCCCCCCCCCCCCCCACCCCCCCCCCCCCCCACCCCCCCCCCCCCCCACCCCCCCCCCCCCCCACCCCCCCCCCCCCCCACCCCCCCCCCCCCCCACCCCCCCCCCCCCCCACCCCCCCCCCCCCCCACCCCCCCCCCCCCCCACCCCCCCCCCCCCCCACCCCCCCCCCCCCCCACCCCCCCCCCCCCCCACCCCCCCCCCCCCCCACCCCCCCCCCCCCCCACCCCCCCCCCCCCCCACCCCCCCCCCCCCCCACCCCCCCCCCCCCCCACCCCCCCCCCCCCCCACCCCCCCCCCCCCCCACCCCCCCCCCCCCCCACCCCCCCCCCCCCCCACCCCCCCCCCCCCCCACCCCCCCCCCCCCCCACCCCCCCCCCCCCCCACCCCCCCCCCCCCCCACCCCCCCCCCCCCCCACCCCCCCCCCCCCCCACCCCCCCCCCCCCCCACCCCCCCCCCCCCCCACCCCCCCCCCCCCCCACCCCCCCCCCCCCCCACCCCCCCCCCCCCCCACCCCCCCCCCCCCCCACCCCCCCCCCCCCCCACCCCCCCCCCCCCCCACCCCCCCCCCCCCCCACCCCCCCCCCCCCCCACCCCCCCCCCCCCCCACCCCCCCCCCCCCCCACCCCCCCCCCCCCCCACCCCCCCCCCCCCCCACCCCCCCCCCCCCCCACCCCCCCCCCCCCCCACCCCCCCCCCCCCCCACCCCCCCCCCCCCCCACCCCCCCCCCCCCCCACCCCCCCCCCCCCCCACCCCCCCCCCCCCCCACCCCCCCCCCCCCCCACCCCCCCCCCCCCCCACCCCCCCCCCCCCCCACCCCCCCCCCCCCCCACCCCCCCCCCCCCCCACCCCCCCCCCCCCCCACCCCCCCCCCCCCCCACCCCCCCCCCCCCCCACCCCCCCCCCCCCCCACCCCCCCCCCCCCCCACCCCCCCCCCCCCCCACCCCCCCCCCCCCCCACCCCCCCCCCCCCCCACCCCCCCCCCCCCCCACCCCCCCCCCCCCCCACCCCCCCCCCCCCCCACCCCCCCCCCCCCCCACCCCCCCCCCCCCCCACCCCCCCCCCCCCCCACCCCCCCCCCCCCCCACCCCCCCCCCCCCCCACCCCCCCCCCCCCCCACCCCCCCCCCCCCCCACCCCCCCCCCCCCCCACCCCCCCCCCCCCCCACCCCCCCCCCCCCCCACCCCCCCCCCCCCCCACCCCCCCCCCCCCCCACCCCCCCCCCCCCCCACCCCCCCCCCCCCCCACCCCCCCCCCCCCCCACCCCCCCCCCCCCCCACCCCCCCCCCCCCCCACCCCCCCCCCCCCCCACCCCCCCCCCCCCCCACCCCCCCCCCCCCCCACCCCCCCCCCCCCCCACCCCCCCCCCCCCCCACCCCCCCCCCCCCCCACCCCCCCCCCCCCCCACCCCCCCCCCCCCCCACCCCCCCCCCCCCCCACCCCCCCCCCCCCCCACCCCCCCCCCCCCCCACCCCCCCCCCCCCCCACCCCCCCCCCCCCCCACCCCCCCCCCCCCCCACCCCCCCCCCCCCCCACCCCCCCCCCCCCCCACCCCCCCCCCCCCCCACCCCCCCCCCCCCCCACCCCCCCCCCCCCCCACCCCCCCCCCCCCCCACCCCCCCCCCCCCCCACCCCCCCCCCCCCCCACCCCCCCCCCCCCCCACCCCCCCCCCCCCCCACCCCCCCCCCCCCCCACCCCCCCCCCCCCCCACCCCCCCCCCCCCCCACCCCCCCCCCCCCCCACCCCCCCCCCCCCCCACCCCCCCCCCCCCCCACCCCCCCCCCCCCCCACCCCCCCCCCCCCCCACCCCCCCCCCCCCCCACCCCCCCCCCCCCCCACCCCCCCCCCCCCCCACCCCCCCCCCCCCCCACCCCCCCCCCCCCCCACCCCCCCCCCCCCCCACCCCCCCCCCCCCCCACCCCCCCCCCCCCCCACCCCCCCCCCCCCCCACCCCCCCCCCCCCCCACCCCCCCCCCCCCCCACCCCCCCCCCCCCCCACCCCCCCCCCCCCCCACCCCCCCCCCCCCCCACCCCCCCCCCCCCCCACCCCCCCCCCCCCCCACCCCCCCCCCCCCCCACCCCCCCCCCCCCCCACCCCCCCCCCCCCCCACCCCCCCCCCCCCCCACCCCCCCCCCCCCCCACCCCCCCCCCCCCCCACCCCCCCCCCCCCCCACCCCCCCCCCCCCCCACCCCCCCCCCCCCCCACCCCCCCCCCCCCCCACCCCCCCCCCCCCCCACCCCCCCCCCCCCCCACCCCCCCCCCCCCCCACCCCCCCCCCCCCCCACCCCCCCCCCCCCCCACCCCCCCCCCCCCCCACCCCCCCCCCCCCCCACCCCCCCCCCCCCCCACCCCCCCCCCCCCCCACCCCCCCCCCCCCCCACCCCCCCCCCCCCCCACCCCCCCCCCCCCCCACCCCCCCCCCCCCCCACCCCCCCCCCCCCCCACCCCCCCCCCCCCCCACCCCCCCCCCCCCCCACCCCCCCCCCCCCCCACCCCCCCCCCCCCCCACCCCCCCCCCCCCCCACCCCCCCCCCCCCCCACCCCCCCCCCCCCCCACCCCCCCCCCCCCCCACCCCCCCCCCCCCCCACCCCCCCCCCCCCCCACCCCCCCCCCCCCCCACCCCCCCCCCCCCCCACCCCCCCCCCCCCCCACCCCCCCCCCCCCCCACCCCCCCCCCCCCCCACCCCCCCCCCCCCCCACCCCCCCCCCCCCCCACCCCCCCCCCCCCCCACCCCCCCCCCCCCCCACCCCCCCCCCCCCCCACCCCCCCCCCCCCCCACCCCCCCCCCCCCCCACCCCCCCCCCCCCCCACCCCCCCCCCCCCCCACCCCCCCCCCCCCCCACCCCCCCCCCCCCCCACCCCCCCCCCCCCCCACCCCCCCCCCCCCCCACCCCCCCCCCCCCCCACCCCCCCCCCCCCCCACCCCCCCCCCCCCCCACCCCCCCCCCCCCCCACCCCCCCCCCCCCCCACCCCCCCCCCCCCCCACCCCCCCCCCCCCCCACCCCCCCCCCCCCCCACCCCCCCCCCCCCCCACCCCCCCCCCCCCCCACCCCCCCCCCCCCCCACCCCCCCCCCCCCCCACCCCCCCCCCCCCCCACCCCCCCCCCCCCCCACCCCCCCCCCCCCCCACCCCCCCCCCCCCCCACCCCCCCCCCCCCCCACCCCCCCCCCCCCCCACCCCCCCCCCCCCCCACCCCCCCCCCCCCCCACCCCCCCCCCCCCCCACCCCCCCCCCCCCCCACCCCCCCCCCCCCCCACCCCCCCCCCCCCCCACCCCCCCCCCCCCCCACCCCCCCCCCCCCCCACCCCCCCCCCCCCCCACCCCCCCCCCCCCCCACCCCCCCCCCCCCCCACCCCCCCCCCCCCCCACCCCCCCCCCCCCCCACCCCCCCCCCCCCCCACCCCCCCCCCCCCCCACCCCCCCCCCCCCCCACCCCCCCCCCCCCCCACCCCCCCCCCCCCCCACCCCCCCCCCCCCCCACCCCCCCCCCCCCCCACCCCCCCCCCCCCCCACCCCCCCCCCCCCCCACCCCCCCCCCCCCCCACCCCCCCCCCCCCCCACCCCCCCCCCCCCCCACCCCCCCCCCCCCCCACCCCCCCCCCCCCCCACCCCCCCCCCCCCCCACCCCCCCCCCCCCCCACCCCCCCCCCCCCCCACCCCCCCCCCCCCCCACCCCCCCCCCCCCCCACCCCCCCCCCCCCCCACCCCCCCCCCCCCCCACCCCCCCCCCCCCCCACCCCCCCCCCCCCCCACCCCCCCCCCCCCCCACCCCCCCCCCCCCCCACCCCCCCCCCCCCCCACCCCCCCCCCCCCCCACCCCCCCCCCCCCCCACCCCCCCCCCCCCCCACCCCCCCCCCCCCCCACCCCCCCCCCCCCCCACCCCCCCCCCCCCCCACCCCCCCCCCCCCCCACCCCCCCCCCCCCCCACCCCCCCCCCCCCCCACCCCCCCCCCCCCCCACCCCCCCCCCCCCCCACCCCCCCCCCCCCCCACCCCCCCCCCCCCCCACCCCCCCCCCCCCCCACCCCCCCCCCCCCCCACCCCCCCCCCCCCCCACCCCCCCCCCCCCCCACCCCCCCCCCCCCCCACCCCCCCCCCCCCCCACCCCCCCCCCCCCCCACCCCCCCCCCCCCCCACCCCCCCCCCCCCCCACCCCCCCCCCCCCCCACCCCCCCCCCCCCCCACCCCCCCCCCCCCCCACCCCCCCCCCCCCCCACCCCCCCCCCCCCCCACCCCCCCCCCCCCCCACCCCCCCCCCCCCCCACCCCCCCCCCCCCCCACCCCCCCCCCCCCCCACCCCCCCCCCCCCCCACCCCCCCCCCCCCCCACCCCCCCCCCCCCCCACCCCCCCCCCCCCCCACCCCCCCCCCCCCCCACCCCCCCCCCCCCCCACCCCCCCCCCCCCCCACCCCCCCCCCCCCCCACCCCCCCCCCCCCCCACCCCCCCCCCCCCCCACCCCCCCCCCCCCCCACCCCCCCCCCCCCCCACCCCCCCCCCCCCCCACCCCCCCCCCCCCCCACCCCCCCCCCCCCCCACCCCCCCCCCCCCCCACCCCCCCCCCCCCCCACCCCCCCCCCCCCCCACCCCCCCCCCCCCCCACCCCCCCCCCCCCCCACCCCCCCCCCCCCCCACCCCCCCCCCCCCCCACCCCCCCCCCCCCCCACCCCCCCCCCCCCCCACCCCCCCCCCCCCCCACCCCCCCCCCCCCCCACCCCCCCCCCCCCCCACCCCCCCCCCCCCCCACCCCCCCCCCCCCCCACCCCCCCCCCCCCCCACCCCCCCCCCCCCCCACCCCCCCCCCCCCCCACCCCCCCCCCCCCCCACCCCCCCCCCCCCCCACCCCCCCCCCCCCCCACCCCCCCCCCCCCCCACCCCCCCCCCCCCCCACCCCCCCCCCCCCCCACCCCCCCCCCCCCCCACCCCCCCCCCCCCCCACCCCCCCCCCCCCCCACCCCCCCCCCCCCCCACCCCCCCCCCCCCCCACCCCCCCCCCCCCCCACCCCCCCCCCCCCCCACCCCCCCCCCCCCCCACCCCCCCCCCCCCCCACCCCCCCCCCCCCCCACCCCCCCCCCCCCCCACCCCCCCCCCCCCCCACCCCCCCCCCCCCCCACCCCCCCCCCCCCCCACCCCCCCCCCCCCCCACCCCCCCCCCCCCCCACCCCCCCCCCCCCCCACCCCCCCCCCCCCCCACCCCCCCCCCCCCCCACCCCCCCCCCCCCCCACCCCCCCCCCCCCCCACCCCCCCCCCCCCCCACCCCCCCCCCCCCCCACCCCCCCCCCCCCCCACCCCCCCCCCCCCCCACCCCCCCCCCCCCCCACCCCCCCCCCCCCCCACCCCCCCCCCCCCCCACCCCCCCCCCCCCCCACCCCCCCCCCCCCCCACCCCCCCCCCCCCCCACCCCCCCCCCCCCCCACCCCCCCCCCCCCCCACCCCCCCCCCCCCCCACCCCCCCCCCCCCCCACCCCCCCCCCCCCCCACCCCCCCCCCCCCCCACCCCCCCCCCCCCCCACCCCCCCCCCCCCCCACCCCCCCCCCCCCCCACCCCCCCCCCCCCCCACCCCCCCCCCCCCCCACCCCCCCCCCCCCCCACCCCCCCCCCCCCCCACCCCCCCCCCCCCCCACCCCCCCCCCCCCCCACCCCCCCCCCCCCCCACCCCCCCCCCCCCCCACCCCCCCCCCCCCCCACCCCCCCCCCCCCCCACCCCCCCCCCCCCCCACCCCCCCCCCCCCCCACCCCCCCCCCCCCCCACCCCCCCCCCCCCCCACCCCCCCCCCCCCCCACCCCCCCCCCCCCCCACCCCCCCCCCCCCCCACCCCCCCCCCCCCCCACCCCCCCCCCCCCCCACCCCCCCCCCCCCCCACCCCCCCCCCCCCCCACCCCCCCCCCCCCCCACCCCCCCCCCCCCCCACCCCCCCCCCCCCCCACCCCCCCCCCCCCCCACCCCCCCCCCCCCCCACCCCCCCCCCCCCCCACCCCCCCCCCCCCCCACCCCCCCCCCCCCCCACCCCCCCCCCCCCCCACCCCCCCCCCCCCCCACCCCCCCCCCCCCCCACCCCCCCCCCCCCCCACCCCCCCCCCCCCCCACCCCCCCCCCCCCCCACCCCCCCCCCCCCCCACCCCCCCCCCCCCCCACCCCCCCCCCCCCCCACCCCCCCCCCCCCCCACCCCCCCCCCCCCCCACCCCCCCCCCCCCCCACCCCCCCCCCCCCCCACCCCCCCCCCCCCCCACCCCCCCCCCCCCCCACCCCCCCCCCCCCCCACCCCCCCCCCCCCCCACCCCCCCCCCCCCCCACCCCCCCCCCCCCCCACCCCCCCCCCCCCCCACCCCCCCCCCCCCCCACCCCCCCCCCCCCCCACCCCCCCCCCCCCCCACCCCCCCCCCCCCCCACCCCCCCCCCCCCCCACCCCCCCCCCCCCCCACCCCCCCCCCCCCCCACCCCCCCCCCCCCCCACCCCCCCCCCCCCCCACCCCCCCCCCCCCCCACCCCCCCCCCCCCCCACCCCCCCCCCCCCCCACCCCCCCCCCCCCCCACCCCCCCCCCCCCCCACCCCCCCCCCCCCCCACCCCCCCCCCCCCCCACCCCCCCCCCCCCCCACCCCCCCCCCCCCCCACCCCCCCCCCCCCCCACCCCCCCCCCCCCCCACCCCCCCCCCCCCCCACCCCCCCCCCCCCCCACCCCCCCCCCCCCCCACCCCCCCCCCCCCCCACCCCCCCCCCCCCCCACCCCCCCCCCCCCCCACCCCCCCCCCCCCCCACCCCCCCCCCCCCCCACCCCCCCCCCCCCCCACCCCCCCCCCCCCCCACCCCCCCCCCCCCCCACCCCCCCCCCCCCCCACCCCCCCCCCCCCCCACCCCCCCCCCCCCCCACCCCCCCCCCCCCCCACCCCCCCCCCCCCCCACCCCCCCCCCCCCCCACCCCCCCCCCCCCCCACCCCCCCCCCCCCATAGTGGACAAGTAGACCCATGCCCCAACCCGCAAAGGGAAGTCTGAGCGATGTTTGTCCGCCTGAACCTTTTGTGATTCTTGGGCCTGCTGTAAGGTAGACTGCACCGTTTTCCAACCCTCGGCTAGCGAAGAAATCCATTGTTCGAATTCCGGCGGCTGCAGTACCTCTGCAGGCAGCTGGGGCAACGGTGGGAAGGACCGACCAGAAACAATCTCGAACGGGGTCTTTTGCGTGCTGCTGTGAATGGCATTGTTATACGCATACTCTGCAAAAGGGAGTAAATCGCACCAGTTGTCCTGATGATAGTGTAACAACGTAAATACTGTTCTAATGTTCTGTTCGTCCGTTCTGATTGGCCGTCACTTTGAACGTGGTAGGGGGCGGCGACCGCCGGGGTGGTTCCCAACAGCTCCAGGAACGCCTTCCAAAACTTAGACACGAATTGGGGACCGCGGTCGGACACCACCTTATCGGGGGAGGAGTGTAGGCGATAGACATGTTGGATAAACAACCGGGCCAATTTAGGTGCCAACGGGATGGTGGTGCAAGGAATAAAATGCGCTTGTTTAGAAAAAAGATCCACTACCACCCATAAAACCGTGTTCCCGTGGCTTTCCGGCAAATCAGTTATAAAATCCATGGAAATGACCTGCCAGGGTCGAGATGCAACGGGGAGGGGCTTTAATAACCCATGCGGCTTTCCCAGTATCGACTTGGCTTCTGCACAGACGGGACACCCTTTGATATACGTTTCAATGTCTTTGCGCATGGAGCGCCACCAGAACTGTCGGCGGGCCAGATGCAACGTTTTCAAAAATCCAAAATGCCCAGCCTGACGGGCATCATGACATGCTTCGAGAACCTGCCTCCGGAGAGGAGGAGGGACGTACCAACACCCTCCCCGTTTCCAAACACCACCCTCCAAACGTAGTTGTGAATCTCCGTCCTCCGCCGAGAGCTCACGGAGCCCCGCCTCCTTGAATCCCTGGAGGAAGGGGGAGACGATGTTAGGGATGGCCGGAGGGGGAGGAGCCGCTGTTGTTTGTGATCGGGTGACAGCTAATCCCAGCTGGGAGGGAGTAAGAACGGTGCGTGGGATGTCTCGTAGCGAAGTGTTCCCCCCCTCCCCGGGGAGGCGAGACAGCGCATCAGCCAGTTTGTTGCTCTTACCAGGAAAGAAATGGACTGTGAAAGAGAACCTGGAGAAGAAATCGGCCCAACGTAATTGTTTGGCAGACATTTTGAGCGGTGTAGACAGGGCAGCTAGATTCTTGTGATCTGACCAGTCTTTTGGAAAGTGGGTGTTTGGCTCCTTCTAGCCAATGGCTTAAACACTCTCAAAGCAGCTTTTGATAGTCCGCTGGGTCTCCTTTATCCCCCACAGTCCAAAGTTCCAGTTCAGCCCCAGAAAAACTTTTTTTTGGACAAGTAAGCACACGCACCAATTTGTTATCTTTAATTTTTTTCTGGTAAGAGTGGCAGCCTAGCGCTTTATCCGAAGCTAATCCACATGCAACGGCTTTGAAGGGAAGATCCTGGGTTTGGGTGGACTTAAAAATTGGTTCTTGTGGTAAAAGCTGTGCTTTTAGCTGCTGGAATGCTGACTGGCATTCCTGAGACCAGAGGAGAGGAGCTCCGGGTTTCGAAGCCTGCGAGTCTTTGGCCTTTGGTACGTAGGGAGATCTGTGAGCTGTAAGGTGATCTCAGCAAAATCAGGGAATAAAGTCATGATAGAAATTGGCAAAGCCTTAGAAAGGATTGTAGTTCCTTCCTGTTGGTGGGGGCAGGCCATTCAATTACGGCTAAGCTATTTTCATTGGTCCATTTCCAAACCCTCATGAGAGATCCGGATACCCCAGATAATCTAATGGAGGAGCCGATGGAAACAAACATCTTTGACAACTTAACAAAGAGGGAGTTATCTAGGTAGGAGTTGTAAGACTCTCTCGTACTAGTTTCTCATGCTCCTCAATGTTTTGTGAATAAATTAAAAACATCATCTAAATATACTCACTCACCCCTTTGTATGCTAACAGTAGATCTTGTAAAACTTCGCTGATAAGAGCCACATGAAAGCCCCTGGGGCTCCAGCTAATCCTCAATGGCATTATTAAATATTCGTATTTTGTCCAAACTTTGTATTAAAAGCTGTCATAGTGTTCATAGCCTTCCCAAGCAATAATGGACTCTGTAATAAGCCTCTCTTAAGTCCAATTCTAGTAAAGATCCGCCTTTGCCCAAAGCATCCAAGCAGGTCTTTAATTAAGGGCAAAGGATATTTGCTTGGATACAGACACAGCATTCAATCCCTCACGTATAATCAGTAACAAAGTCTTAACGGAATCCATCCCTTCTTTTAACAAATAGAACAGGGGCGGCATGGGTATGTTTTGTGGCTCTTCGTGATAAATCCAATGGTAGCCAGGTTTTCCTTTTATCTAAGAAAGCGCTGGAGCTCCCTTCTCTCGGGTGGGACTCATGCCATAGATTCTACCTTTAGGTAACTGAGCTCTGGGTTGCAGTAAAAATTTTACAGTCAGTATCCCTTATGGGGCAACTGGTCACACCTCCTGTTCTTGGAAACACTCTGGACAAGTTCCCCTCGATACGCCTGCAGGATTTCCTCCAAGCAGGGACCAGAGGCAGACAATACATTTAAAGCTTTGGGACCTCGTGGAGCTCGCTCAGTGGGAGTTGGCTCGCTCATGTGATCCCCTACAGGGAGGATCCGTGAATTGGAGGATCCGTTCTTTCCATATGATGGTTGGTCTCGTGTAGGAGCAAACCAAGGCATGCCTAACACAATAGAGTGTTTGTGAAGGCAACAGGAGCAAGGGATGAAACTTATTTTTTCCCAAATGGTCGGCACAACGAAGAAATACTGGCTGGGTTTTTTAAACGTGCCGGACCTTCGCCACCTTAGAGTGGCTACCATCCATTTGGGTGAAGGGAATCGGTTTCACTCAAGGGGACTCGGTCTAAAACCGAAGTCTTCGTCAGCCACTTCTGTGGTCTCAAGGAGATGCAGTGGAGCAAGCCCGAGTCCACAAGTGCGGAGGCCAGGAATGCCTGCATATGTTTACTTTTGGGTTGGCTAGCCGAGTCAAATGGTAAATGGGAGCACTGCCTTCACCTCACCGCATCCGGAGTAGGGTTAATATCTTCAGGTGTTGCTGACAGGCAGGTAGACAGCTTACTTCCATCCCTCGAAATCTTCCTCGATAGTAGCTTCTTTAGACTCCAATTCCCCTGAGGCGGCAGATTCCTGATTTCCGTGGAGGCTTTACCGCCACGGGTATGCGCGGTAGTCTGGAGGTTGAGGCCTTTGCTTCTTTGGGCAGTTGGCAGCCAGGTGGCCAGGGTCTCCCCGCAGTAAAGGCACAATCCCAAGCTGCTACGACGTTAATGCCCGACGTGCGGGTTTCAGTTGCGACGGCAGGAGTTGACTTATGCAGTACCTTGGTGCTGGTGTTGCGTTGGTTTTGGGCGCTGGACGGCCATCTGCGCGTTGGCCGCACAAGACGAAAGCAGCTTACTCTGTGATCCCAGTTCGATCCATTCAGCTACTCGTCCGCTGAACTGGATGAGGATAACCGCTCGCAGCTCTGATGTCCATGCCTCTCAAAAAAGTACTCTACATTTCATGCGTTCCGCCAGTCTGGAGGAAGTTTACTGGTCCGCTGCACGAAATTCCCGGGCATTGGTTCAGCGAAAGAACGGGTTACCTTGCTGGATGGTTTTTACCTGTAATGCGATGGCAATGTTTTCTGCATCAGGATCCTGGAAACGTAAGACGTAACGCCTTGGAGGAACCCCCCCACTGTGCGAAAGTGTCGCCAGCTCCGTAATTCGTGAGAGTAACGTAACCATTCAGCAGCTATGCCATCCAGCACTGATCCAATGTCTCGGACTTTTTCACTGCTTCAGAACGATATAGGGTCATCATACTCTTGCATATGGGCATCGAAAGTTGTAGGATGAAGTGCAGGGAAGTTTTCTCTTCGGATGCAGTCCCGTCAAAACGGCAGCCGGGATGGGCGGTCTGTAAAATCCTCTTTCAACAGCCTCGAGGCTGCAAGGTTGAGGTTGTTGCTGCAAGGGGTGGCAAGGTGGCTGGACTGGCGGAACCGAGAGTGGCTGAGGCGCCCCGGGTTGGGGAGCCGCTGGAATCGGACCTCGAACTACCGTATTCGGAGAGGAGAGAGGAGCTGTAGGTGCCCAGGAGACTCTATCTGAGCCCTCGCCAGTGTAGCCCAGCTTGTCTTCGCAAATTCTGTCAATTCCAGGTCGGCCAATTCTCTTTCTTTGCGTGTTAGGGCCGTCCTGGTGCGCATGCAAGGTCAGCCCTTTCATGATCCAATTTGGCTGCGCTCATCTCGTTGTATTGCTGTAGTCAGTTCATGCCGCGGTTTGGATAGCCCTGATGCCTCTCGCCATGCTGTAAATCCATTTTCGATTGATCCAGTAACTTTTGTCATGGATTGTCAGATTCTGCTGGAACTGTCGACGCGAACGGCTTCTCTTTCAATGGCATCCAACTCCATTTGATTTCTGCGCTAAGCTTCTCACGGGTCTCACAGAGTTTTCCTCAAGGCAACCCTTCTTCCCAGAGTTCAAGGTTTCAAGGGCCCCAGGCGAAGTTTGGCTTCAACGCGAGCAGGGCCACTTCTATCATCCCAACTTTCCTTCGAGGGCATTGGGAACGGGTCAGGGTCGGGATTTCAAGTTCCACCTCAGACGGACTTTTTTTCGACATTCCCAATCCGACCGGGCTCCACGGAGCTCTTCCATCCGCTTCACTTGCCCCCGGCCCTCCGGAGCCGGGTTTTAGTGTGTGGAACCCTCTACCGACTACATCGATCCGACGCTACTGGCCATTGTTCCAGCCTCAGCCAGTAGTTTTGGGACGCGCACCTGTGCTGTGCCACTGCTGCTCCTTGGGAATACTTCATCAAAGTACTTTTGTCTAGGAATCTTTCCATGGGTTCCTCCTGGGTGTCAGGGCATGGATGGAGTTGTCGGGGTCCCAGTTCCTCAGGGACTGGTTGCATTTGGGGTTTGTGTAATCCACTCGTTGTCGGAGGGAAACGAACCGATCGACGTATTGTGTGGGAGCCCGATCCATGGATAATGCACCTCAAACGTTTCGCATCTCCATCGCATCGACCCACCTTTGTTCATCCCAATGAAACAAGGGCAAACTTGTACTGTCTCTAGGTCTGAGAGAGTCACCAGAGAAATCGGCCCATCTCCCATCTCCTAGATCCTCGGGAATTTCCAGTTGGGAAGGCTCTAAACCCTCTAAGTGGGGGCTATCGCGGCCTTCCACATGGTCAAGAGTACTCACCCTCTGCATGTCGGAACACCAGAGATCCACTTCTGATGTAACAGTAAAGGTTAAAATGTGATTCCTGTCATAATGTAAGGAATTCCAAAGAGCAGAAATAAAAGGCTTTTAATATAAGTCCGTTTATTCAGACATCTTAGAAAGCACACACACACGATATGACAGGAATGAGACCTCCCGCCCAAACTACAGGTTATAATCTGCACTGCAGGCCTCCCTCCTCCCTGGGCCATCCGGGGCTCCACTTCTCATGAGAACGGGAATGCTCATCCTGGACAGGCAAGATAAGCCGCCCAATTACAAGGTTGTTGTTAGCTGCCTTAATCTGGCCCGTCGCCCGGCTGGAGGCATTCCGTCAAGGCCAGCTGGCTGGGAGAGAACCAGGCAGAATTGCCATCCTTACACATAGTGATAAGTGGAGGTCTGGAAAATTTGATATTTTCAAAAAGTCTATAATATGTCTGATTTATTATTTTAATTAATGAATAATTTGGATGTAGGAGTGAAGATAACCGTGTATAGATAACTATAAGAGTGAAGATAACTGTGTACAGATTATGTTTTATGAAACTTTAATAAAGTCTATTAAAAAAAAGCAGAAATCAAAACAAAGTAATTATTTTGGAAAATCTTCTTCTTCAATCCACACAGGTTGCATCTGGATTCTTGATTCTGGTGCTCATTTGATGGGCATTGTAGGCTCTCCTCAATTACCACATGGGGAGTATCTTGTTAGGACTGGACAATGGAGTGCAGGGTGAAAAACTTCAGCCTCCCCACCCCAAACACTGTTCTTCTGACCTGGGCCCCCTCACCCCTTGCACTATTGTCCTGATCTAGATGAAGCACCTATAGGCAAGAGAACTGAGGAGAACCTGCAACTTGTATCTGACTGAAAGATTCAGGAACTCAGACACAGCCTGTGTAGACCTTAATGCAAAAATCAGTAGGTTAAGAAACAAGACTGTTGCCACCTTTTACTGTTGTAGCCAATGCCACAATGTCATTTCCAGTTGTATAAGAAGTGATGTCATAATGTTGCACTGAAGGACACTTATGCCCAACCCCAAAAGCTCCCAAGGGTTGTCAGATCTCCTATGTCTCTTGGAATAGATGTTGAGAGAAGGAAACGGAAATCCAGGCAAAGACACTCAATAGCACACAGAATCCCAGCATAGCTCTCACCCTTGGCTTCTTCATGACACCAGGATCCTGCCTGCCATCCCTGGCTCAATCTGCTGCCCCAAGGTCCTGTGTCCTGCTCACTGGTGGGTGACATTATAGGGCTGGATCTTCCAGTCATGTTGCTCTAGGATTGTCAGCTCTGGGTTGGAAATACCTGGCGACTTTGTGGGTGGAGGGCAGGTTTCGATGAGGGGCAGGATTTCAATGGGTCATAATGCTCTAGAGTCCACCTTCCAAAGCAGCCATTTTCTCCAGGTGAGCCGATCTGGAGATCAATTGTAATCATAGGAAATCTCTAGCCACCACCTGGAGCTTGGCAACCCAATGTCACTCTGATGTCACGTGGCATCTTGTTGCATTCTTGCAGCTCAGTATGTCTCTTGTAGGGTGGACCGCAGGTCTGGGTAAGTTAAAGAGTGTTGGCTTAAGGATTTATGGAACTGAATGTGAAGGCTCTGGTAAAGGTATGATTTTTGTGTCAGCAACAGCATCAACCACAACACAAAGTGTACACTACCCATCCTTCACACAGTACTTGTGATTGATTTTTCAATTGTGGTAGTGGACATCAGTGTTTTCTTCAAAGACTGACTCCATTGTATTTTCTGGGTCTGCTAATTCAACGTTCCTTCTGTTTTTAAAAGTGAGGCAATTTTTGATAATAAGGCCTTATTTGCCGGTTGTTCATGCTCCTATTGCCTTCTGGACAGCTACATGTTGTTTCCTCTGCTTTTCATTCATTGATTCCTTTTATTCCATTAAGAGGAAAATTAGATTTATGGGAGATGGAAATCTGCAAAGCTTCCTCTATCCCCATTCTTCTAAAAAAAAATCAATACTGCTTTTGCTCTCCTTCATTCATTTGTTAGTGGTTGTTCACAATTTTTCCAAGAGAACTGCCAGTGATTCCAAAAGTTTGGAAGCTTAATAACCTTTCCCAGACATTATATCATTTTCAGACTTGGATTATTCAGCTTGAAAGCTATTTATTTTCATCCAATTAACATTAAATTTTGATAGTCAAATTGTTATTCTATTCTTTTTATTTGATTTTTCTCTCTTCATGGGGATGAATATAGTGGAGAACTTGACTGGAAGGAAGATGGTGTCCTGTTCTGCATCCTCAGTCTGTGAGCTCTAAATTTTAACTTACTTTCTGTTTTAATACAAGTAGCTGGTTCGCAGCAGCTTTCTTCTGCGTTTTTTTTGCTTCCCTCTCCTGGCAAAATTTATTTGGCTGACTGCCACTGTTTTAATTGTCTAAACAACGAAGGAAATGACTTTGAGGAAACACCGCCGATCAAATCTGAGCTCTAATACCTCGAACCAAAAACCTCCCAAACAAAGCAAAATAGATGATTTTACCACCAATTATTCTCAGCAATCTCTTCATAATGAACTTAAGCTTTCAAACAGATTTGAGGTTTTGGAAACTTTTGTTTCGGAAACTTTTGCCGCTCCCGCTGATTCCTTTTCACACGAGGTGTCCTTGCAAATGAACGAAGTTGTGAATAACAGCACACATGAAGAGGAAAGTGTTTATCCTTCACCCCTACTCCCACTTTCAACAACTGAATGTTTACCAGCAGTGGGGAGTTCCCCTGTGTTTAATCATCATAAGTTCTTATCGGACAGCTCAGAAGTAAAGTACTTGACTGATTTACTTTCAAAGGAGGCTTTTCTTATTTCCAAGACCTTTGAGAAATTGCTTGGTTGCCTTGCTTCTTTAAGTGAGAGAGTGGGTTCTCTTGCTTCTTCCATCTCAGAAAAATCCAGGGTTCCCAACAACCCTGATTCACCTATTGTATATAATTCTAAATACTTATCCTCCAATTATTTACTTTTTAATCCAGATAAATTCTCCACCATACTTGTGCTGCAGCACCACCAAGTGTCGGTTGATATAGGGGACTCTGCTCTTAACAATGGTCGGTGGACAACCTTCCATAGGATATGTATATCCCTCAGTAAACTTCTCAACTGTCAACCAAAGAAGACCCACCTGAAATCCTTTAAAAGACTTCCAAATCGTAATAAATATACAAGACTGGTACTAAGCTTTGAGTCCCCTGACACCCCCTCCTATCTACTCAAGCACAAAACCTTTTTTGCTAATAGCTATGACATCTGGGTAAATAGGGTTTTTTACAACACCAAAATCAATAAATTGGTGGATATCCCCAGCAACAAGGAGTTACCCAATAAAGCAATCTCTCCTAAGGAACCCTCGACTTTTTCATCCTGTACTCCCCCAGAGACTCTCAACAGAAATACCAAAAGGATGAATGAGATTAACTCCATCCTGACAGAATGGAACTGTCTAAAGATTCTTATTGAGGGGATGGCGAGTCAACAACGTTCACCCAAGAACCCAGGTGAAATCCCTTCAGCTAAGCAGGTGGCGGAAACTATTAAACAACCCCAGACAGACCCAGCTCTCCACTCACAACTTCCAGATCTCTCCACCCATCAACAGCTGATACAACATCAAACCATTAACAGAGAGAATCTTAAAAGTCCTTTAAAACCACTGAATCAAGAAATTGATATTGATATTGATCTGCGTTCAGAAAGAGTACTCAATTACAGAGACTTCCGTAGCTCAGGAGGAAAATCCTGGGCAGCTGAGCTGGAGGAATTGCAACTATGTTCTATCGATCCCAGTCCTGGTACCACCTCGGACACTATAACTCACAATGTAAACAGAATTCCATCTAATGGATGTGATCTAAATGCACCTTATGGACTTTCTCTGGTTTCCAGCCAACCTCTCACTCCTTCATTAGCTGGATCCCAGTTGGGTCTCAGTGTTCATACTTGGTGCCGTGAGGAGGAATCGCAGCCCCAGCCAAGTGGAGACAACAACAAAGAGGTGAAGTCAACTACAATCCACGAGAGGCAAAATCCTCAGAGAACAGAGGACTTTGATCTGGACCTTAGATCATCCAGAGTACTCCAAACCGACCCAGGCTCAGTGACCTTCGGAAAGTCCTGGATGGAGGAACTGGCAGAGTTGGCAACAACCTCGTATCAAACTACCAAAACAAATCTGAACCACGACCTGGATCCACTTAATTTGGTGCAACTTGTACCTGCCTCAATTCAACTTCATACCATGAACCAAGAATACGATTCATTACACACTGACACCCAACGTGCAGTCGTCACTCCAGACCAACCACCGGGAAACTCAATGGGAATTCCGAATAGGGGCCCTATGAATGGTTGCATCCAGTATGACATGCCTGCCACCAAAGAAATCACTCCTGCGGACTGACGCCAGGGAAGGGAAGTTGCCTCCCTTATCTCCTGGAACATCGCAGGATGGAACAACAAAAGCAAGAACCGTGATTTTACCGCTTATTTAAGTAGATTTAAGTTTATAGCTCTACAAGAAACCTGGTCTAACACAAATTTATTCCTAAAAGGCTACCACCAATATTCCCTTCCAGCTACTAGAGTATCCAAATTTGGCTGCTATGAGGGTGGTCTCGCACTGCTTGTTATCAACAGTATTAAATCCACTTTGGGCTCCTGTCCACCTCTTGCCCATGCGATTTTGATAGAGGGGGAAGATCTGACTATGATCATAGTAAACCTCTATATCTCTCCCGGTCTATCACGAGTCTCCTTATCCAATACTTGGAGCAGTTTATCATCATTTATTGAGAACCTGGAAAACAATCACCCGCTTACAGAGATAATATTGACAGGACACTTTAATGCCAGGGTTGGTGCGGAACTATCCACAACTTTGGCCCAGCTCAACCTTGAGGATGACTCTGTACAGCTTCTCCTACGTCCTGCCCACCGGACTTCCAAAGATCTGCATGTGAACTCTGCTGGAATCCAGCTAATAAAATTTGCCATAAAATTTAATAAACTATGGTTGAATGGGCTTAAACACCATAGAAACGCAGATAGTTTTACCCTGGTTAATTCCATGGGTTCGAGTGTGATTGATTATATTTTAATGTCACCCTATTTATATCAGTTTGTTACTTCTTTCAGTATTGGGGACCTATTACTCAGTGATCATCTACCACTAACCCTAACCTTTTCAAATAAGGTTGGGGCTGGCAAGGACCCTTCTTTGACACCCAAGCTCTATAAGTTAACATGGTCACCACAGGTAGCAGCCGCCTCAGAAGCTCTGCTTGGCTCTCCTATGATAACCAAATTAAAAGAGGATATAATAAAGGCTGCTTCCCCAGAACTGGGAATATGTCAATTTGAACAACTAATTATTGTCTTAGTGCGAAATTTACAATCAATTTCCTTGTCCAAACCCAAGGCAACACAATACAACATGGTTTGACCATTATTGCATCGAACATAATAATATAATTCGTGCACTTTATAGAAGATACCACAGCACGGGGGATGAGGAGCTACTCAGCAACATCACTCAATTAAAAAGAAAGTTCCAACTTGTAGCTCAATTGAAACATACGAACTACATTGAATATCAATGGAACCAACTATACCAGGCCACTATAACTAATAACATCCAACAATTCTGGCAGCTAGTAAATAGAAGTACCTCAACCTATGGCACGCATGCCTCACATATCTCTCTGGCTCACTGGCACAGATATTTTTCCAACCTTTTCAATGTGGGTACTACTATGAACCCTGTTCCTTCCCCAGCTTCAGCTGAGCTACCTGAATGGCCTGCGATTAAACCTCAGGAAGTGATCAATTTAATTAATGGTTTAAAAAGAGGCAAAGCCCCTGGCCCCGACCAAATAATACCTGAAATATTTAAATCATCTCCAGAATGGTGGGCAACACTTTTGGCCTCACTATTCACTTATGTTAACAACACAGGCCTTATACCAAGTGAGTGGTTAACAGCTATAATTGTCCCCATATACAAAAAGGGAGACACTACTAAACCTTCAAATTACCGCCCTATCAGTCTCCTTTCAGTCACAGGCAAATTATACGCCAAATTTCTATACTTGAAACTTGAGGAGTGCATCAGACAAACAGGAGTAATTGGCCCGGAGCAAATTGGCTTCTCTAAAAATAAATCAACACTTGGTCATTTATCTGTTTTATCACACCTAGCCAATAAATATACAATTCATGCCAACCATAAACTTTTTGTTGCTTTTTTAGATTTAAAAGGAGCATTTGACTCAGTTTCAAGAGAACTACTCTGGAGCAAACTCTCTGCCCTGAACATTGACCCTAGTTTATTGTTTTTAATAAAACAATTGTACACTGGCACTAGCTGTAAAATCAGAGTTTCCCCGAATGGGCCCCTTACATCTAGCATCCCTACTACTAGGGGAGTCAAACAAGGCTGCATACTGGCCCCTATTTTGTTTAACATCTTTCTCAGCGATTTAGTGCCTATTCTTTCAAAGGTCAACGGACACGCACCGAAACTGTGCTCTAAACATGTCCCTGCCCTGCTTTATGCAGAGGACACTGCTCTTCTTTCATGCACAAAGGTTGGCCTCACCCGCCTTCTGAATCGCTGTGCGGAATACTGCAAGTCAAATGAATTGGAAATCAATTATGAGAAATCTAAAATATTGGTGTTCGCCAGACGATTCTCTAGACAGGTATGGACTATCAACAAGAAACCTATAGAGCAAGTCAAACAGTTTAAATATCTGGGCATTACTCTTACGAGCAATCTTAATTGGGCAGTACACAGGAAACTAGCGCTTGATGCAGCCAATAACAGCGCTTCAGCAATTCTGCGCTTTTCCCACAAATCGGGCCATCAATATATACCATCAGCGTTGAAAGTTTTCAATGCCAAATGTGGAACCAAGCTCCTCTATGGAGCACCTATCTGGATTGAAACGGCGAACAAAATCTTAAATAGATCTCAGTCCCGGTTTTTTTACAAAATCATGGGACTACCCAACTGTTCCCCATATGCAGCCCTATGCTTAGAACTTGGGCAAATATCCCATGTCACAATGGCTTGGCTGAGAACCATCAAATATTGGCTGCACATCCATTTCTCACAAGATCATTCTAGTTTAATCCACTCGATGCTCTCCGATTCGGTAGTTCCCAGATGGATGACGTTGGTGGAAGAAAAAATTAGCGCTATCGGCCTCCCATTAGAGTCACTCTACTCTTCCACTCTACCGGAGGCCTATAATTGCCTGAAAATCAGGCTGCTGGAACATGAGTACTGCAACATGATAGCTGAAGCGAGGAAAACATGCTCTCCTCTAAATTTGCTTATCCCTTTTGAACAAGGACATATAGCCAACTACCTTTTCTGGCTTACCAATCCAAGGCACAGAAGAGCAATAACCTTGGCCCGCTTCAATTTAATGCCCTCTATGCTCCTTAAAGGCAGATACCAACGCATAGATAAACAAAAGAGGCTATGCCCATGCAATTCAGGCCAAGTAGAGACACTGGAGCACACTCTGTTTCATTGTGCAAGATTTGCCAAGATCAGAATGACCCAACCCATCATTGCTCCACTCCTATACAATCATTTAACTGATGCTCTTAGGATTCCTTTAATCTTAGATAATCTTGATCCTTACTTTTGTGAAAGCGTAGCAAAATATCTTTTAAAGATTATAGACGCAACGCTAGATGGATATTAAGCATTAGATTGCTATCAAGTCAAATAACCTGTGGGTGATTCATTGAGAGATGCCGTAGTTTTGTTATTGATTGCCAGATGGAGTGACAACTGAAGGCTGTGGCAACCTATGGGAGTCAAATCAATTGTTTGCCCATTTCCTCGCCCCCTATCCCTTGTTCTGTGTTAGGTGCCACTCTGTGTTTTATAGTGGAGTGTTGACACTGTATGCTGTTGTGATGCCTGGGCTCTGTTGGTGGGTTTTCAGTCTGGTCTGTGGAGAGGTGTACAGGAATGGCACTTTTGATGAGTCCATTTGGACTAAACTATTGATAAGACTCTGAATGGCTGCTGTATCTGTTTTTATGGACAATTGTTTTATTGTTTTATTGTATTTTGGAATGCCAATAAAGGCTTGTCTATGTCTAGTGGAGAATTTTCCTCCTAACAGAAGACCTTGCAGTTGACTCAATTATATTGATTGCCTGTGGGTTCAAGACAAAAGAACCAAAGCTGTATCTTGATACAATGCACAATTAACTTATGAAATTCACTGCCACAACGTGGTCATCTCTTTAGTTAAGAGACATGAGTGGAAGAAATAACAGCCATAGACATAATAGTGCAATCTAAGTGATTTTACTTGCAGGGCAACTTGTAAACATGTTACACTGGACAGAACTTCCCTCTTGCTGAAAGCAGACATAAGAAAGTAATTTAGAGAGAAATCCTAAGCAGACCTCTGCAGAAACATACTCAAGGTTTATTCAATGGGGCTTACACCCAGCAAAATGTTTTTAGGAATGCACAGTTAGAGAGCGATCCAGAGTTACACCCTCTAAGTCAATTAATCCATGACTTTAAAGGCAGCACACAAAGACAGGGCCTTTCTGATGACAGGTCCCTACACTGGCCCACACCCAGATTTTTCAGCCATCCACTTCAGGGATTCTACAGTGGAATGATTTCCAGAACACTACTAACATTTTCCCACTACAGTGTATCATTTTTAAATTGCTCAGATTCAGCCCATGTCAAGTGTCACATGCATACCAATTGGCAATAACATCATTTTCTAATACGGTTGCCAGCTCCAGTTTGGAAAATACCTGGAGATTTTGGGGGTGGATCACTGGCTTAACTAAGCACTAAACATGTTTGAACAGGTGAAGGAGAAAACAGATTGTCATTTATGTATATCACATCATCTGATGTAGCTGGTGCTTTCTAGAGTAGTGTAAGCAAAAGACAGGAAGTTCAAAATCTTCATTTTGACAGTGAGAGAGGCCAGCAAGGGAGAGAAGGGCAGAGAGAGGCTCTGTTAGCAGAACAAACAACAGAGAGGGAGACAACAAGGGGGCAAGAAAAGGTTCTGATCATTAGTTGATTCTAACATGGATTTTCATTTCATAATTACAAAATTAACTGGAATATCAATTCCTATACACTCTCCACCTTAACTCAAGAAGAAGAAGAAGAAGAAGAAGAAGAAGAAGAAGAAGAAGAAGAAGAAGAAGAAGAAGAAGAAGAAGAAGAAGAAGCAGCAGCAGCAGCAGCTACCACAGGGTGTGCCTCCACACCCCGTGGTAGCCATACCCCCTGTGTCCCACTTACCTGAGTCAGTGGTGATCCAGGGCAGCCTGGCGGGACCAGGTGGGGGTGAGAGGTGCTCAGCTGTGGCCTCCACCATATAAATATAAAGCTCAATGTCCTGGCACATGGAACGCCACCAAAACTGCCTGCGAACAAGGTGCAGCGTTTTTACAAACCCAAACAGGCCTGGGACCATCGTATCTTCGAGACCGCATCACCCCATGCGTCCCTGCACGGCCTCTTCGATCAGTTGAGGCCAATCTACTGGTGGTCCCTGGCCCCTCGGCGATATGGCTGGCCTCCACATGGGCCAGAGACTTTACGGCTCTGGCCCCAGCCTGGTGGAACGCTCTTCATCCAACTGTCCAAGCCCTGCAGGACCTCGGTGAGTTCCGCAGGGCCTGTAAGACGGAGCTGTTCCGCCGGGCCTTTGGAGGAACCAGCCATTGATGGTGCCCCCCTCCTCCGGCCCGACACCTGGGCCAACTGTCATCTCAGACTCGCCATTCCTCCCTTTTGGAGGGGGAGGGAATTTTTAGAATTGGAATATTGGACGCCATTTCTCCCCCCCTTTAGGGGAGGGGAGGGAATTATAATAATAGATTGCTGAACGCCATTTATCTTATTGTAATTTATTATATTTATTAGAAATGTTTTTACGGTTGTCGCTGCTTTTAAATGTTTTAATTGCCTACATTGTTTCCTTTTGTGTTGTACACTGCCCAGAGCCCTTCGGGGATGGGGCGGTATAAAAGTTCAATAAATAAATAAATAAATGCCCTGCTGATTTAGACTCATGACTCAAACAAATGATTTCCACTCTGATGGAAGGCAGGACGTAGAGTAAGTCTCCTTTACACCAAAGTCCGTCCTGCAATAGTAAAGATCCACCCCTTCTGCATCTGGGATAATGGATAAACCATCTGTCACAAGCGTAGACAAAAGGGAGGAGGGAGGTGATGGAGCATCCAACAATTGGAGTTTGTTTGGGAACGAGTCACAGCCCATCCCAGATGGGCGGGTGAAAGTATTGTCCTGGGCACCGGAACAGTGACATCAGAGTCCACACCCTCAGACGAGCGGGGGAGCGCATCGGTCAGTTTATTTGATTTGCCCGGGAAAAAATGCACCGTAAAACAGAAGCGATTGAAAAAATCTGCCCAACGGATTTGCTTGGCCAAAAGCTGACTGGGAGTACACAGAGAGGCGAGATTCTTATGATCAGTCCAAACCTCAAAGGGACTTTCCACCCCTTCCAAAAATGGCGCCAAACAGAAAGAGCTGTTTTTATAGCACAAGTTTCTTTATCACCAACAGTCCAATTCAACTCCGGACCAGAGAATTTCTTTGACAAATAGGCGCATGGGTAAAGGCAGCCATCAGGACCCCATTGCAACAGTGCAGCCCCCAAAGCTTTATCTGAGGCATCAACATGCACAATAAACGGCTGGGAGGGATCAGGATGCTGCAAAATGGGTTCGGTTGTAAAAGCAGCTTTAAGAGCATCGAAAGCCTGCTGGCATTCAGAAGTCCAATTCAAAGGCGCATTAGGACGGGCTGCAGCCGAATCTTTACCCTTGGTTCTCAAAAGATCAGTGATTGGTAAGGCCAATTCAGCAAACTTGGGAATAAAGTCAAATAAAAGTTTGCAAATCCCAGAAAGGATTGGAGCTGCTTTCGGGTACGTGGAGGGGGCCTGTTTACCTCGTC
Source organism: Sphaerodactylus townsendi (assembly GCF_021028975.2). NCBI lineage: Eukaryota > Metazoa > Chordata > Lepidosauria > Squamata > Sphaerodactylidae > Sphaerodactylus > Sphaerodactylus townsendi. Next base: position 44,888,511 of record NC_059438.1, on the reverse strand, counting down.
CACTACTTTAGCAGGATCCATTTCCAAACCGTCAGCAGAGACCCAATCTCAAAAAATCCAGATGGGACCAGTGGAATTCGCATTTAGACAATTTCACAAACAGGGAATTGGCCAACAGTCTTTGTAACACCTCTCTAACCAATACCACATGAGATGTTTCATCCTTGGTGTAGATTAACACATCGTCCAAATATATGACTACGTCTTTATACAGGAGATCATCCAGAACCCCATTAATTAAACTCTGGAACACTCTGGGGGCCCCGGACAACCCGAATGGCATAACCAATTATTCATACTGGCCATAGTGGGTTTTGAATGCAGTTAAATGTTCATAGCCTTCAGCTATGCGAACTCGATAGTATGTTTCTCTCAAGTCAGGTTTGGTAAAGATTCGGCCCTCACCAAGATTTGCAAGCAGTTCTTTGATCAATGGCAGAGGGTATTTATTGGTAGAAACAGCATTAAAACCATGAAGTTGGTTGGGACAGGACATTGGGCAGCCTCGAGCCCCTCGCCTGTGAGCAGCTCTTGAAGATCCCATTCATCGTTGAGAGTTCTGTCCACTTCTGCTTCTCGCTCCATTTGGAGTCGGTGTTCTAGTACACCCTCGGCTTGAGACACCCACACTTCCATTTGGTGCAGACGTTCCTCGAGACCCTTGATGTGGACCATCTATATCATCTATATCAGGCAAGGGTTGTGGCACTGGGCTCAAGCCATTGTGTCTTCAAATTGGCGGTCCAGGAAGCGGTCCAGGAATTACCAGGTAGATCCAGAATGGTCGACAGACCAATTTATTGTGTAACAAAACGAAGACCAGAATGTTTGTAATCCACACGATGCCAGGTCATGATTTGATGGGTCACTGATGGGGCCCGATTCAAGGTGGCACCCCCACCCGGATCCTTGAGGCGATCATTCACTAGCAGGTAGCAGGCAGACATGGATCTACGGCTGGAGACAAGGGCAGGTGCCAGTTCTCAAAAACCAGTGAAAGTCAGACTTTGGGCTGAACGAGGCCGCGACGCGGCCACCAAAGAAGGAGCCTAGTGAAGCAGAGTCACCTGAGGGGTGTCGGAGGATCCTTCTATCGGGGACACCTCCTCCTCAGACTCCGAATCGGAGGGAACCCAAGGTCCAACAGATTCCAACAACTGTCGGTTCAAAGCAGACATCAGGCAACCTTGTACAGTAAACTATCAAAGGGTGCACTGAAGAAGGGAGAGTTTTTCTAATGTAATGAACAGACTGAGTCCAGATCAAAGTAACTTCAAACAGTTCTTTATTAACTGGCTTAGGCAGACCCATAGGCAAGACAGGAGAACTCTGGAGCCCCAGAGTTCAATCAGTAGTATAAAACCAGACCAGCATCCCACCCGTACAAAGATATCCAAAACAAAAGGAATTCACACAGAAAGAAACACACTTGAAGATAGAACACAGGCAGGCATATGTCAACCCAGCACAGAGTCTGGGCAAAACACCAAAAGTAAGGTTGGCACTCAAATGGATGAGAACCAAGGTCAACTACACACAGCACTTCACAATAAGTTCTGTACACGGTCCAAGACGTCTCTAGCTTGCTCAGTCAAGACGCCTTGATCATAAAGCACCCAGACAGCTGTTTCCCCTCTCACCATATAGGTTCCCAGTGGTACTACTGAAACCAAAGCATTTGGCCTTCACTAAGAGCGGGAGAGATAAGCAGAGATGAAAAGCAGCAAATAGTTTCACACAGCAATTTCACACAGACAGAGATTCCATCCCCCAAAATTCATGCCATCCCAACATTAGCTCAGTTAAAAGCCTAGGATCCAGTATTATAATTGAATTGGCTTCTTCAGTCATAATTCTGGATCCAGTATTATAATTCAATGCAGCTGCACAAAACATTGCATTCTTCCAAGCTGTATTTAGCCTGGAAATATTTTGATTTAGTTGGCTACCTGGCTGCATATAAGGCTAGACTTAGGGTTGCCAACCTCCAGTTGGGACCTGGAATTAAAACTAATCTCCAGAAAACAGAGATCAGTATACTATCTGAGGCCCCTCCCCAAACCCTCCCTCCCTCAGTCCCCCCCCCCCGCAGAATCTCCAGGAATTTCCAACCCAGTGGTGGTAATCATAGCACAATGCGCTTTGGAGGGTCTGTCCTTAAAAATAACTCAGAAATTCCACTTGGTACACTTGGTACAGAAGTTTAATAATAATAAAATAAAAACACTGCAGCCCAGTTACTATCAGACAGAGCACACAAACATTGCGCCCACTCTGCAGACACTTCACTTCAACCTGTTCCAGGCTCTGGTTATACAAAAAAAGACCCTTTGCACAATGCCACACAGTCAAAGCATACCACCCAGCCATGCATTTTCCAAAGCATTTTCCCAGCCAAAGCATTTTCATCTACAAAGCATTTAAGGACCATTCCATTGAGACAACTTAGCTGATTTGACCATGACCTTCTTGTGCCATGTTTCTAACACATAACATCAGCAACTGACTGTTCATGTGCATTCTCTGTGGCAGTTCCTATGAGCTCAAGAGAGCATTTTTATCTAGGGATGAGAACTGTACAGTGGTACCTCGGTTTTTGTCAATAATTCACCGGAATCGAATCGACGAAAACCGAAATCGACGAAAACCGAGGCAAGCTTTCCCATAGGAATCAATATCATTTCAATTAATCCATTCTGACACTCTAAAAACATGCAAAAAACATGAATAACATTAAAAAAACATTAAAACATTAATACTGAAACAATTGGGAGAAACTGGGGTGCTGTGTGGTTTCCGGGCTGTATGGCCGTGTTCTAGCAGCATTCTCTCCTGACGTTTCGCCTGCATCTGTGGCTGGCATCTTCAGAGGATCTGATGTTGGGAAAGCAAGTGGAGTATATATCTTCCCAACATCAGATCCTCTGAAGATGCCAGCCACAGATGCAGGTGAAACGTCAGGAGAGAATGCTGCTAGAACACGGCCATACAGCCCGGAAACCACACAGCACCCCAGTGATTCCGGCCGTGAAAGCCTTCGACAATAAATTGGGAGAAACATGGTACAACAAACATTACAAAAGACAATGATCACATTCCATATAAAAGGGACCTCCTGAGCTGTTCCATTATAGTACAGTGGTACCTCAGTTTTCGTTGACTTCAGTTTTCATCTGTTTCAGCTTTCGTCGACTTTTTCTGGGCAAAATTTGTCTCGGTTTTTGTCGATGTCCGCGTGATCTCGCGTGTTCTCGTCAGCCATTTCCTGTGTGTGACTTCCTGCTCAGCGGCTTGTTCTGTGAGCATCCAGAGCTTGCCTATGATCTTCCAGAGTGTGGAATCCATTCAGAGGCTTATATTTTCAAGTCTGGTGTTGGGGTTTTAAGGCAAGTTATTGGTTTTGCAAGTTATTGGTGTGCTTGGAAGTTTTCTGAAGTTGGGCTGCTTTGGGTGTTTGGCTGCAAAGGGGCTTTTCTGCAGTTCTCTGCATTTTGCAGAGGGGCTGTTCTGCAGTTTGTGGAGTTGCTTGGCTGGGTGTTATGCTTTGACTGTGTTGCATTGTGCAAAGGGTCTTTTCTGCAGTTTTCTGCACTTTGCAAAGGGACTGTTTGTGGGCTGTTTACACTGGAACTGTTTGTTAAGGGTTTGCAATCCCTTTTATTTTAGCTCCATCATGGGTCCAAAGAAAGTTTCCAGCCCTGCGCAGAAGAAGGCCAGGAACACTATTCTTGTGAAGAAGGAAATCATCCAAAAATATGAGAGTGGAATTAGAATTGCTGAACTTGCTCGCATGTATGGGAAGTCACCATCCACGATAAGTTCCATTGTGGCAAAGAAGAATGCAATCAAGGAGGCTAATGTTGCAAAAGGTGTGAGTCTGTTAACAAGTCAGAGATCCTGACCATTGCTTTTTCCAGCCAGTGCGCTTCTGAATGTTTTCAAACCAACCTCTACTGGCCTTAAAATCGCTAAGAGCACTAGTGCCGGGCATTTTCTTCACAAGGTCGGCATACAGCAGTCTGGCCTTTTCGCAAATGATAGACTCTGACACAGAATCTCCATCTAGCTGTTTCTTATTTATCCAGATTAACAGCAACTGTTCAACATCCTCAATGGTTTGTGATCTCTGACTCGTTAACAGACTCAAACCTTTTGCAAGACTCACACCTTTTGCTCGCTGCGTAAAGGGAAGGGGAGCTCGGACGCGCGAGGCCCGAGTGTTGCTGCTCTTGTTTCCTCAGGGTGAGCATTGCAAAGCAGCCGGCCTGCTGCAAGCTCCCTTCTCTTCTAAGTCAGCCTGTGTGCAAAGTTTGGCTTCTTGCTTCTTGCCCGGTGAGCAGCCAGCAACCTCCGCAAGTGGGTTCATTTGCTCTGGCTTGGGCTGAGCTCCACGTGGAGCTTTGCAGGGAAAACACCAAGGGGCATGGAGAGTTTGTGTTCCCGTTTCTCGCTTGCTCTTTCAGCTCCCTGTTTTGCAAGGAGCCCGGTGAGAAAGGACTGACTGTAGAGACAACAGAAAACAAGTGGGCAGGAAAGAGATACTTCGGAGGCTGGTAAGTTTCCCAAGAGAAGTGTGGGTGACTGACTGTAGTATTTTTGGAATGCGGCTCTTACTTTTTAAAGATACGGATCTCAAGGGCGACCGTGGGGGCTTTCTCGCCCCTGCAAGGGCAAGATACACTTCTCAGTTCTTCGGAAAGGAATGGGGGTGCCGGGGGGCTGCGTTTCGGGGAGATGGTGACAAACGGGGAATTCCATGCAAGGAAGCAGGCATCAGATCTGAACTGTGGAGGAGGAGGATGCAAGCTGCCTCTGCCTCGTCTTCACATCAGGGTGGGGATCGATGATCAATTAGCCCTCACATCATGCTTTCAGTCTCATGCCAAAGGGCGACGAAAGCCTTGCAACTTATAAACGTCTCCAGACAGTGTGTGGGGGCCAGGTACTTTACAGCCCTTATTTTTTGTGGCCCTGTGTGTGAGTCAGGTAACCAGTGTGTCACTTTGATTCTTTAGGGGGTGTCTGCTTTCCTGCTGAAGATCTAAAGTGCAAGAAATAAACAGTGCTGGTATATTTTTGCCCCTAGACATGAGTGCAAAAAGAAAGAGCTATTCCGTCAACTACAAGAAAGGAATCGAGGAAGACTCTCATGGCAAAAATCTTACTGCTTTCTGCAAAGAGATGTTGAGTATCCGATTGGTCCAAAAATGGCGAGCAGATTATGGTAACCTCAGTCAACAAGTGGACAATGGAAATGCTAAAAAGCGCAAGTGTAGATCAGGTCGGCAACCATTTTTTTCTGAGCTGGAAGACCTGATCTGTGAATGGGTTGTTGACAGGAGAGCAAGGGCTTTAGTTGTGAATAGGGCTCAGATTCAAGAATTTGCCCTTGCAATGGCACCACAGTTCGAAATAGCCCCTGAAGAATTCAAAGCATCACATCGCTGGCTGGATAGGTTCCTTCAGCGAAGTGAACTGTCTGTAAGAAGATCCACAACACTGTTTAGGGTGGAAGATGCTGAAATTATTAAACGTGCATTTCCATTCAAGTTTTATTGATGGCGTTGACTTCTCTAAACACAATCTTTCCAACATGATTGCTATGAATGAAACTGCAGTGTTTATGGGCCAAACATCTCAAACAACAATTGAACAGCGGGGTGCCTCCTCAGTGTACATTCCCTCCACTGCTTACGAAAGTGGAGGCAATTCTTGTTACCTGTATTTTGGCAATTCGTCTGGATGGCACTAAAGTCTCACCTTTAATAATTTCCAAGGGCAAGAAGGATAAGATTGAACGTGTTTCAGGCATCTTTATTCTTGAAACTGAAAAAGCCTGGGCCACACAAGCAGCTATAAGGAAGTGGCTCGATTTAATGCTCCCGCTTGTTATGCGAGGGAGCCAAAGAGGTCTGCTAGCCTGGGATGGAGCCAGCACACACTGCGCTAAAGACTTGAAGAAATTTCTTCACGAAAGAAATTAGATCAAATAATGATTCCCGCAGGAATGACAGCCTATCTCCAGACTCTTGATCTTGCAATAAACAAGCCATTCAAGGACAATTGGCGCGTGGAAATTAATGACTACATTGAAAATAGAAGGGAGACAAATCAGCGTGGAAACTTTGTGAAGCCTAAACTGCAAGAGGTTGTGACTTGGGTGAAGAATTCATGGGAGAAAATCACTGACAGTTGCATTGCGAGCAGGCTACCTTGACAAAAAGTACTCATTTAAGGACAGTGCTATTGCTAGGCATGAGAGATTTGGGCCAATGATTCTGGGGAAAAAATGGAGTCACAAGAAATTCACCAGGAAATTCAGGGTTTGGATTGTTATGATGATGTTCCAGAAGATGATGACGACTGTCATTGAATAAATCTTGCTTTGTGTTCATACCATAAATATCGGGATCGGTAAATGTACCATAGATTGTTGTACATGGAAATAATGGTACCGGTAGTAACAAGAAATTCTTGATAGGATTCACAGTTTGTCTGGTTATGCTGGTTTGTGATGACAACTACTATACAGTATATAATAAATGTTCATTTTTTTTGTTCAACAATAAATGTGAATTCTTCTTCATGGAAAAATAAGACATCCCCTGAAAATAAGATGTAACGCATCTTTGGGAGCAAAAATTAATATAAGACACTGTCTTATTTTGGGAGAAACAGGGTATGAGTCACTTTCCTCTTACTGCCGTGTAGTCCACTTTCTGCATTATCGTCTGTCATGCCTTGGAAATTTGTTTGTTTGTGTCACTGTTTCCCAGTTCTCTAATCCTGGATCTTCTGCACTGTTTATTGTAAGCCTTTGCTGTTTGAACAGATTTTCATATTTTGTAATCCATTTTGAGTCACAATGAGAAGGGTGGGTTATAGATGAAGTAAATGGACGCCTCTTCTTGTTCTTATCACTGTTTTAAAAGGTTTTAGCTATTGTATTTAAAACTGTGCTCGTTTGATTGCATTGAGATTTTATGTTGTACACTGCCCAGAGCCCCTCGGGGGTGGGGCGGTATAAAAATCTAAACAATAAATCTATATATATAAAAAGCTAACAGTGTTTTTGTTGATGATAGTATAACTCAGTAACTGCTGGGCCAATTCCTCTGAAAATTTCCAGCCACTATAGTCAGCCAGGCGAGAATGTTTTTAGATGTTCACATACCTGAAATCTCACACCTGGCCCAGGTAAAACACCTTTTTCCTGGCGCTCCCTGGTGAAGGACATGCAGCTGCCTGTGTGTAACTGTCACCCTTAGAATGTTCATGCTGCTTAGAATGTTCACTCAGATGGTCAGATATGAGCAGTGAAAACAGTACATAGGCAGTCACTTGAGTGGAAGTGAAACACATACACACACATACACACGAGGGAGAGGGAGAGGGAGGGGTGGCATGCAAGGGAAGAGAGGGAGGGAGAGGAAAGGGACGGAGGGGAAGGCATGCAAGGGAAGAGAAGTGAGAGAGGGGAGGGAGTGAGGGGTGGCATACGAGGGAGGGGAGGCAGGGGGCCTAGCATTTTGATATGACCCACCCACCCTAGCGGAGAGAAAGGGAAGGGAGGGAGGAGTGGCATGCAAGGGAAGAGAAGTGAGGGAGGGAAGAGAGTGAGGGGCGACATGCAAGGGACGGGAGGGAGGGGGCCCAGCATCTTGATAAGACCCACCCACTCTAGCAGAGGAAAAGGGAAGGGAAGGAGGGGGAGGGGTGGCATGCAAGGGAAGAGAAGTGAGAGAGGGGAGGGAGGGAGGGGTGGCAAGCGAGGGAGGGGAGGCAGGGGACCTAGCATTTTGATATGACCCACCCACCCTAGCGGAGAGAAAGGGAAGGGAGGGAGGGGTGGCATGCAAGGGAAGAGAAGTGAGGGAGGGAAGAGAGTGAGGGGCGACATGCAAGGGATGGGAGGGAGGGGCCAGGCACCCTAGATTCCCTGAATACTGCGGTTAAGTTAAGAAAACCAGGCACGCATTACTCAGGAGTAAGCTCGGTACAGCAACCGTGACATACTTTGAATGGCTGCATCGCGCCCCTCAGAGGGTTTCCTCAGAAGCAACACCCATTGCCACCAACCAAACTTACTCCCAGGTAAAGGATCATGACCAGCCAGCCTAGATGTGTGGGAGGGGTGCCTTTCCATTCCACCACCACCCCCCAAGGAATGCGGGCACACACATCAATGACATCACACAGTATCAGGCTGCGTGTTTGCATGAGCACGTACTGCTGGCCTCTGCAATTGATTTGCTGCTACTGTTCCTTTCCCATTTCACCACAATAAGCCACAGCAATGCGTGGCCGGGCCCCACTAGTAAATAAATAAAAATAAATAAATAAGATCAGTCTGTTTTATTATACAGAATCAATCCTGATTGCAGTTATATACGAAGAATTGAGGGAAATAAATTTCTGATTACAAGAACCAAAGCAGGTTTGAGAAATGCATCAATATTTCTTCATGGACATCCACCCAGAAATTTCCTGGGCAGCCAATTTAACATTCTTGAGCAAACTGAAAAGTGCAGCGGAATAGCTCTCCTATGAAAAACCTACCTTTAGATTACCAGAAACAACCTAAACAGATGGTGCAGCTGGACACTCTACCAAATTCATGCCAGATTTGAAGTGTAGATGGCTAGGAACAGAAGGAATCAAGAGTACTCACATTTGCATTAGCATAAAACAGCAAAGACAGTTTCTTTAGGAACATGCTTATTGGTTTGCCTTTAGAGACCTGGGCCGTAGTCCAGCAACCCCCACATGGACTTGCCCACTCAGTGGGTTACTTTAACCTTTTTCAGAACATGCACACACGTGATTGTTAAGACTTGGGAGAGCACTGCTGCTCAATGAGAGAAAGGCCCTGCAGGCTGCATTCAGCCCCTCCACATCACAGCCCCAATGCTGAAATCCTTCCTTTCCTTTGATTTCCATGTATCTGTCTATTCACCAACATTGATGTATGTGGCGTTTTAAGCAGAAGGAAAAAAGGCAGGATCCTGCCCACAGTAACATTAAAGCTAACAAATGCCCAGTTTTGAAAAAAAAAACCTGCACATCCATTTTTTATCACAATACACAGAGAAATGTATAATGTGAATATATGAATGTTAATCTAAAATCAGTGGTGGGATTCAGCAGGTTCACACGCCTTCTGCAGAACAGGTTGTTAAAATGGTACTTGTAAACAACCAGTTGTTAAACTATTTGAATCCCACCACTGCCGAAAATGATGGCTTAGATAAACACCTCGTGTTTTCCCTTCTCAGGATGTTGTATCTGCTACTACAGCCAAGTTGCTCTATTAGATATAGTGAGGAAAAAAAATCAAGCATCGTCATCTTTGATTGCTAGCACACACTGTTCTTTGGGGTTAGTAGCACTTCACTGTTCTGAAGCGATGTGCTCAACATCAGAAGTATTTAACTTCTGCAAAAACTTATTTATTTTCAACAAAAAAGGATTCATGATTCATGGTTCATACTGCATACTTTCATCCTTATTGGCTAACAAAAAATATACTTCATCTACAAGATATGAATACACATTCTCTTATTTGTACAGTTTGCAAAACAGCATCTTGAAAAAAAATGCTGAGAAATGGGAAAGCTTTCTCATACCAGAAGTACCACTGAATACTGGGGTGAGAACCAGAGTGTTTTAGTGATCAGAGTGTCAGACTAGGACAGTGATGGCGAACCTATGGCACGGGTGCCAGAGGTGGCACTCAAAGCCCTCTCTGTGGGCATGCGCAAACACAGTCCCCCCCACCCCACACATCTAGGCTGAACTGTGCCATTGGGCTCGATTATTAGCATTAAACCTAAGACCTAGTTTTGGGGAAGCAGTGTAGGTAACCCTGTTAAGCGCTGTTAAACCCCACTGATTTTCATGCGAAGAACTAAAGCGTGATCCTTTACCTGGGTAAGCTCGGTTGCTGGCAATGGGGCTTGCTTCTGAGCAAACCCTCCTAGGGTCGTGATTCCCCCGTTGGAAGAGTTGCATGGTTGCTTCAAAGCAAAGTCACCAACTACCACCAAGCTTACTCCCGAGTAGCGCACGCCTTGGAGTCAACCATTTTTTTCTAAACTAAAACTTTAGTATTCAGGTTAAATTCCGTGTTGGCACTTTGCAATAAATAAGTGGGTTTTGGGTTGCAATTTGAGCACTCGGTCTCGAAAAGGTTCGCTATCACTGGACTAGGATCTGGGAGAACCAGGTGCAAATCCTCCCTTTGCCGTGGAAGCTTGCTGAGTGACCCTGGGCCAGTCACATACTCGGCCTGACCTAACTCACGGGGCTAAAGGATAAAATGGATGGAAGCCGCCTCTCGTTCCCATTGGAGAAAAAGGTGGGGTGTAGATAAAGGAGATTAAAAAATAAAATCAGTTGAAAGAATGAATCCCTGGTTACAACACTCACTGGGAGATCTTCGGCCAGGAATTCTGTCTCATCCCAATTTGCCTCACTTGGTTGTAAGGACAAAATGAGGGAAGGGAGAATGTCTTGAGCTGGTTTGGGTCCCCACTGATGACCAGTTTCGTAAGGGCCAGCCCTGAGGCCTCCAATTTATATCAGGGCACTGGAACTAGGTGGAGAAGGAAGAGAGATTTTTGAACCCTGTTTCCAATTTTTTGGTGGAATTTGCTTTCTTCCCCACTTATAATTGCTGTTTGTCATGGTATGGAAACGGTAGATATCTGTACTTTGCTTTCCTTTGCCCCTCTTTGGGAACTAACAGCAATTCTGTGGTAATTTCTAGTGGAGAATTGGTAGAAGCAGAGGAAAGTTAAACCCCTCATGACCTCCTCCTGCAGGCGCTTTTTAACATTAAATTTCTTTTCATAGACTCATAGGCCCCTTCGGCACACGCAAAATAATGCATTTTCAAACCACTTTCACAACTGTTTGCAAATGGATTTTGCTATTCCGCACAGCTTCAAAGAGCACTGAAAGCAGTTTGAAAGTGCATTATTCTGCATGTGCAGAATGAGCCATAGAATCATAGAGTTGGAAGAGACCACAAGGGCCATTAAGGGCAATGCAGGAACACAAAATCAAAGCACTCCCGACATGTGTTCATCCAGCCTCTGTTTAAAAACCTCCAAAGAAGGAGACTCCACAATTCTCCTTGGCAGTGAATTCCACTGTCAACAGCCCTGACTGTCAGGAAGTTCTTCCTACTGTTTAGGTGGAATCTCTTTTCCTGCACCTTGACACTGGCGTTCCTGCCTAGGGACATGGGGTACCCCTTGTCCCCGGGCGCATCGATTGAGGTCACGTGGGGGGGCGCCAAAACATCCTCCTACAGAGCAAGGGTTTGAGCAAGCCTTAGAAAGCAGGCACTGAAGCAGCCCCGCCCACTCTGTACGGTGGCCTGGAGTGTCCAGGGGGCAGGGGAGAAGTCCCACTGGGCTCCCAGGAGCAGGACTGGAGAGCTCCGCCTCCCCTCCCTCTAACCCAGCATGCCTTATTCGCCTTAAGTGTGGCATTACTCAGAAGCCTTCTCCCCGGGCACCGGCAGGCACAGGAAAAGGCAAGCTGAGCAGGGAGCCCAGCAGCAGCAGCAGAACTGAAGATGATGCTGACGTTTGCTTGGTAAACCTTCAGATGGGGGGGGGTGACTTGTGAGAGATTTACATGCTTAAAAGTTAATTCCCCTTGCACTGGCTTGGAGCTGTTTCTCAGGCTAGCAGCCTACCTCACAGGGTTGGTGTGAGGACACAATTAGGAAAGTGGTGGGGAGAGAGCCATGCCTGTTTTGCTGGGGGTAGGAGGTGATTTGTGAGAGATGATGCTGACGTTTGCTTGGTAAACCTTCAGATGGGGGGGGGTGACTTGTGAGAGATTTACATGCTTAAAAGTTAATTCCCCTTGCACTGGCTTGGAGCTGTTTCTCAGGCTAGCAGCCTACCTCACAGGGTTGGTGTGAGGACACAATTAGGAAAGTGGTGGGGAGAGAGCCATGCCTGTTTTGCTAGGGGTAGGAGGTGATTTGTGAGAGATGATGCTGACGTTTGCTTGGTAAACCTTCAGATGGGGGGGTGACTTGTGAGAGATTTACATGCTTAAAAGTTAATTCCCCTTGCACTGGCTTGGAGCTGTTTCTCAGGCTAGCAGCCTACCTCACAGGGTTGGTGTGAGGACACAATTAGGAAAGTGGTGGGGAGAGAGCCATGCCTGTTCTGCTGGGGGTAGGAGGTGATTTGTGAGAGATGATGCTGATGTTTGCTTGGTAAACCTTCAGATGGGGGGTGACGTGTGAGAGATTTACATGCTTAAAAGTTAATTCCCACTTGCACTGGCTTGGAGCTGTTTCTCAGGCTAACAACCTACCTCATAGGGTTGGTGTGAGGACACAATTAGGAAAGAGAGTTGGTGGGGAGAAAGCCATGTATGTTTTGCTGGTGGTGGGAGGTGTTTTGTGAGCTGGTGCAAAAAAATCATTGTTTGGTCATTGTGTGGGAGGGTGGTCCTCCATACCTGGGGTGGGGGTGGGGGTGGGGGTGGGGGGGGCACCAAACTCAGATTTTGTCCCCGGGCTCCAGTTTGCCTAGATTCACCCCTGCACCTTGAATCCATTATTCCTTGTTCTAGTCAGCAAAAAACAAGCTTGCTCCCTTTTTGACATGGCATCCCTTCAAATATTTAAACATAGCTATAATGTCACCACTTAACCTTCGCTTCTCCAGAGTAAACATCCCCAGTTCCCTAAGCCTCTGTTCGTATGGCATGGACTCCAGACCTTTTACCATTTTTCTTGCCCTCCTCTGGACCTGTTCCAGCTTGTCAATATTCTTCTTGAATTGTGGTGCTTAGAACTGTACACAATATTCCAGGTGAGGTCTAACCAATGCAGAATAGAGAGGTACAATTACATCCCTCGATCTTGATACAATACTCCTATTGATACAGCTCAAAATTGTGCCTTCTAGATCTCACTTTTAAGAAACTCCCAGCCATCATGCCCTCCCTTCTCTATTAGTATTTTTGACCACGAGATCACACCCAGTAGATTCCTAAGCTTACTGAAATCTGTTTTCTTAAAATCTAGAATGCGTGTATGACTATGCTTAGCATTACTACTATTTCCCTTCTTTGTGCAAGGTGTGTGTGTGTGTGTGTGTGTGTGTGTGTGTGTGTGTGTGTGTGTGTGTGTGTGTGTGTGTGTGAGAGAGAGAGAGAGAGAGAGAGAGAGAGAGAGAGAGAGAGAGTTTTATATAGAAATCCCATTTGGTTATCTGTTCCAAGAATGCATCATCCATCTCTTCAGACTGGCATTTGTCCTTTGAAATCTCAACTGACTAGGATTTTTGTCTAAAATTATACTACTATATTTCTGATGGCATTAAACTTGTTAGCTTTAAATCTCATATGGAAGGGCTCCTCAACAAAGTGCAATGTAGTTCTCTTGGTGCCCACCATGCTTTTCAAAAAGCGAATAGAGCGACTAAGAGACCAGGCTGGCTGGCTGGCTGGCTGGCTGGCTGGCTGGCTGGCTGGCTGTCTTTCTTTCTTTCTTTCTTTCTTTCTTTCTTTCTTTCTTTCTTTCTTTCTTTCTTTCTTTCTTTCTTTCTTTCTTTCTTTCTTTCTTTCTTTCTTTCTTTCTTTCTTTCTTTCTCAGTCATTCAAATGAAAGGTTTTCCACTGGAGCATCATGACTTGCAAGCACCTGGACTTCCCTTGTTCAGTGTGAGGTTCCGTTGCCCCTTCAGGATTATCTTCTTTAAAGGAGGTGTGAGAAAGGAGGCATTTCGTTTGGCCTCAACCATTTAGTTTGGATTTGCTTCATGTGGGGGCTGCCATTTATGAAGTTATGCACAACTACAGGTCTATATTAGGGGTAATGCAGACAAATCATGTGAAAAGATGACATAAATTCAGGATTAAATGAGGATATCTTTTAGTATTCCTTCCCATAAAACACTCTTTACCAACTAAAAATTAGCAAGTCCCAGATGATTTTAACCTCGTCTCCTTCCTGACTACACCAGGCAGGGTTTGTTTGTTACTTTACATAGAGGATAAAGATGCTGCAAATTTTCTGGTGGATGTGCTTAGCAGGTGAACATGCGTTCCAACACCCATGATCACTGGAGTTGACCCCTGAATCTCCACACCTTGCTGATGCCTGAGGGTGGAACTACATGAACCACCTCTAACATGGCACATCTGGATTCACCAGACCTCACTTGCCTTCCTTGCAGCCACACAACAACTGTGGGGAACAGCATTTTCAAAGACTACAGGTGCCCAATTCATCTTAGGACAGCAGCAAAGGGCAAACAATACCCCCCAGCTCATTTCAGCTCAGGAAAACAGTATGCAGAGGAGGGAGGAGGGAGGAGGGAGAGATCTGTACATCCCACCCCCCTTCAGTTCCAAGCTTAAAAAACATCCTTCCCTGCAGGGGCTTTGTGGCCCCAATTCAGATACTTATCAGGCAACTTTGCCTCAACTGTGGTGGCCTTGATGCGGACGTGTAAGCTGCCAGGCTGAGAATGGTGCAGGCCTGACAGTTTGTTAACTTCCTTGCTTTTACTAATCCCACTGTGGTTAAATTGAGATAAGAGAGTTTCAGGGCTTGGTTGGTCATCGGTAGGGGCGCTATTTTCAGTAGACTCGATGTGCTCATTAGCTTCAGATGACTGTGCGTTCTGCTCTACAGTCTCTGGATGACTCAGCAGGGCAAACCGGTTGGCAGTCGGAACTCCAATATGATGAATGCAATCCTCAGAAGAGTCTCTCGTGGCAAAATAGATGTGTATTTTTAATTGTTTTTGAACTGGCCAAGTGCTTGAATCCTCCATGTCACGCTGGCGCTTTCTGGCACCCATATTCTATCAATGAATTAAAACAGAGTAAAACAAACTGTTGTTATAGTTGGGGTGGGCACCTTTAGTTAAAAATTCCCTCATACACCCTTAAGGCTTGGGCAGTTTGTTTATGACCATGTGTGATGAATGCACTTATCCTGCATTCAGTTTACAGGGTGGAGTCTGCCCTGAAAGAGTTAAGCCCTGGCCAGCCCTGATTGGCCAGAGGAAAAAATGCAGGTACTATAAATAGAGTCAGCGAGAGTGCTGAGGGGTTCTTTTGGTCTTTTTGGCTTTTTGGCTCTGTCTGTGAGCTTTTGTGCCTTCGGGTACGTTTTGTGGCAGAGTGAGGAGATTCCGCCAAGATCTCTCACTGCTGTTGTTTGTTAATAGCTGAGGAAGCTATTAAGACATCTGAAACCCTGAGTCTGGAGGAGAATGACCGCCACTCAGGTGTTTTGAGGGAAAACCTCTGACAAGTCTAAAAGTCTGTCCTCCACAGTTAACACCAGTCTTAGGAGGCCCAGTCCTGTGGCAGAGAGGCCAAATTTGGGATTGTGGGAGAGGGAGGCTGTTATGCCAGAATCCCACCGGGCGTAGACTGGGTGTTTTGTTTAGTGGTTAGGTACAGTGGACTAGACTCTGTCAACAGAGAGTGTAAAACCTCTAAAGAAACATCTTTTCTGAAACATCTTTTTCTGAAGAAAAATCTTACTAAAGAGACACCTGCGAGTGTCTAGTAACGTTTTAAAACTTAAGTGAAGTGCCATTAACATCTCTGCAACCGCTAAGCTCTGAAATCATTATATTCCGAAACCAACAAACGTAAATCCTCTCAAGTTACCTGAGAAGCCTCTTTTAAGCCAGAAATAAACGTTTTAAGTTTTTGTTCAGTTAAATCCGTTCCAGTCTCTATTTTTGTCTGTGTCTGTGTTCCCTTTTAAGAGTGGTGACCACTTCATCAGTTTGTGTGGGCTATAGTAAAATATATTTTGGTGGAAGCGAAGAAAATCAAGCTAATTAATAGGAAGGTTCCTAAAACATTCTGACAGGAATCCTTCCTATAGAGCAGAAGCTAACGGCCCTTACGTTACACCATGCATTAAAACTTGGCCATTTGCTCTACAACATTATTCCCTTCTGTAACTAAATTCTCCTGACCACCTTACAATGCACTCTATTGTTTCTCAAACAATCCATCCAGACACCTCCCAGAATTTATCCCAGCACCTCCTAAAGGTCATCCTGACACCCTCAGAGGTGGTTCTTCACCCTATAAATATCTTACCCTCCAATGGGCCAAACACCCAGTGCCGTTGGCATCTTTCCGTCTTTGTCACTGTTCCTAACACATCGCCCCCTGGAACCAGACACTGGTTGTTTGGTTCTGAACCCCAGATCTACACCATACCCCTTTCTATTCAGACCTATTTTCCAACCTACCATATTTATATCTTAGGAACTCTGTGTGAGTGTGTGTTTATTACATTGAATCAAGTGCTTGTGAACCTCTTTTCCCTGCAATAAAGATTATCAAATTTGCATTATATTCCTCTCTGTGGATTTTCTTCTAAGAGCTGGTCTTTGTATACATTGGTATTAAAGATTCCCTACCCAGCCTCTTGCAATACTAATAAGCAGGCTGCTCTGAGCTAATGTTCCCCACATTATTGAGACAGACAGCGTCTCCATCCTGGGTAACAGTACTGTGTTGTAAAATGCTGTTTGGATACATAACAAGGCACATGATGCTCATGAAGTGCCAAACTGCTCACTGAAAAATCAGCTGCCTTCTCATGACCTGTGAGCAGAACCGGAGTCAAACAGATGAGTGCTCAAATATAAAGTGCCACAATTGCTTTCCGATGTAATACAGTCTCAGGAAGTCTGCATCACCTGAAAAATGTAGGAGAAAGAACAAAAGAAGAACCAGTCCATTCCAACTGGGGAAACCCATTTTCTTGGGTAATTATGGATTTAGCCAAATTTAAAGCTAAGTATAATGTGTGCAATGCGTCCTTTACTGTACAAGCTGAGAAAATGTGTTCCTTCTTTTTCAACAAAGGCAGCTGACAAAGTGAAAACATCCCTGTTACTGAACTAACCCACATTTAGCATGGAGTGAAGCATCACGTTTCCATTTCTTGCTCAAGTTTGAAGAATCAGTTATGAAATAAGTCCTTCATGATCCTAACATTTTGGCATTCTACTTAAAACTTGTAAGGTAAGAAGGAGTATGAGGTACAGAGAGAGATGATTCCAAAATTATGAAGAAAATGTTAGCCGGATGCACAAAAGCATATGTTCTTAATGTTTTATATACTTTCTCAACTGAGCTGCTTTTAAATGACCTAAAGCAGACACAACTAACACAGCAAACGGCAATTTATTTCCTGTGACCACTGAAGAACTGTTTCAAAATTTTAGATGTTTATGAAAATACATTTGAAGATCCACGGTCCATGCCAGATCAGTTGTGTCAGATGCTGAATGAAAAAGGACTAAACATGGACAAATGTTTTAGCTTATGGAGAAGTGTTTCAGTGAATGGAATTAACCATTCTTAGGGCTGTTATATAAATACATGATAGAGGAGAAGGAATTCATGATAGGAGAGCTGAATCAAAAATGGGAGAAGGAGGGTTCTCTAGATAGTGAAAAAATAGAAAAATTATTGGAAAGTTTGAATACCATAAAAATTGAAGAATATGCAGAGATGAAAAGAAAAGTGATATTAAAATGGTATAGAACTCCAAAACAATTAGCATATATGATCAGGGGGCTTAGCCCAAAATGTTGGCATTGTGGGGACCAGGAGACATATTATATTAATATGTGGATTGAATGTAAAGATGTGAAAATGTTTTGGGAAATGGCATTGTTGTATATAGAGAAATTTGTGAAGGTTAGAATAGATTTAAGTAATGATTTATTGTTCATGGGCATAATTGATTATGGTAGGGTGGACAAAAGTTACAAACAAATGTATAAAATAATGATAAGAGCGGCAAATGCAGTAATAGCATTGGGCTGGAAAGACAAGAAAAAGTGGACAATTCAGAAATATTTGGGAACAAGTGCAATTAGAAATTTTTGAAATTATGTCAAGGAATAAATTATGGCAAGACAAACAAGAGAAATTCTGAAGATATGGACAATGGTCATGGATTGTATGAGAGAAGCCAGAGTTTGTTTGTTGGTTTGTTGGTTATGCTTCTTCATCAGTTTTCCTATGCGGTCAGTGGTTCCCTTGATGTATGGTAAGAAAACTTTCCCTCTAGATGGCTCATTATCTTTGTTCATGTGGCTTGTTCTCGGTCTTGCAGCTCTTCTGATGTCTGTAGTAGAGTAACCATTAGCCTGTAGAGCCCAGTTTAGGTGATTCAATTCATCTTGAAGGAGGTGGGGTTCACAGATTCTGTTTGTGTGATCTACCAAAGTTTTTATGGTGCTCCTTTTTTGTCCTGGATGATGATTGGAGTTTTTGTGTAGATATCTATCAGTGTGTGTAGGTTTTCTGTATACTGTGTGGCCCAATTGTTGGTTTGGTTTGCGGCTGACTAGGACATCTAGAAATGGCAGTTTTCCTTCATTTTCTTTTTCCATAGTAAATTGGATGTTTGGGTGGATCTTGTTGATATGGTCCAGGAACTTGTTTAGTTCTTCTTCTCCGTGGCTCCAAATGGTGAATGTGTCATCCACATAACGGAACCATATGGTGGGCTTGAACAGAAAATGAAAATGAACAGAATTTGGTTGCCAGTTTTGAAAAACACTAGAGTCAAGACAGTGATTAATCAGCTCCACACAGGCACAGGATGACTACAGATAATCAAAGGGAACAAAGGCCAGACTACTTCTATTCAATAGGCAGCCACTTGAAAGGGTAAAACTGTTTTTGGCAACAGGGGCTTTTGAAGCGACTGGGGTTTTGTGGAGGCTACTGCCTTGCCGTGCCACCTGGAAGCCTTTAAGAGGTGGCATGGTGGCACAGCAGTGGCACCCATCCCTGGCCACCCAAACACCTTGAATTAGAGCCAACTAGAGCATACTAGAAGTCTAAAAAACAACTGAAGAAAAACACAAGTACTACGCAATAGAATAGAGCACAGCCCCTAATAATCTGTCCAAGCAACTTGGTCAAGCATTTTGTACAGTGCCACCCTATTGCCTGTGTAGAAAAGTCCTCTGGAATAATTCAGTTTTGCGTAGTTTACATATTTTGCAAAAAGTGAGGAAACTGTAAGTTTTCCTGACCTCCTGAAGCAGGCCATTCCACAAGGTGGGGCCACAGCAGAGAAGGCACATATTTGGCAGTTGTTGATTTGGCCCATTGACAGGTTGGCTCCTGCAGAAGGCCTTATTCAGATGAGCGAAACAGGGAAAGAGATGATCTTGCAGATATGAGGGTTCAGGGCCATGTGATAGCCAATATTTTAAACTGAGCCTGGTAACTGATGAACAGCCAATGCAGTGACTGAAGAAAGCGAGCAATACATAGTCTTAACCTATCTCTCAATAACAGCCAGCTGGAGTTTCCTGGTTGATTCTGAGGGCAGACCAGCATACAACTGCATTACAGAACTCTAATCTCAATGTTACTGTGTCACAATTCCAGGTGGACAGATCAGCCGTATCAAGCTAAGGGGCCATTTTTAAGCTAGGTTGAATAGGAAGAAAGCATTTTTTGCAATGTTAGTAACTTGTTTCTCTAGCAATAATGTTGGATCCAGTATAAACCCAAGGCTTTTAACTGAGCTGGCAAGCCACAGCTGAACCCTAGTGAAAGTGAGGAGCACTTTCAAGCCCTCCATCTTATCAATCAGCTTTACTTTGGTCTTTCCAGGACTTAGTTTCAGTTTATTTACTCTTATCCATTTAACCAGGAGATTTGGATAAGGAGATGGATAGACTGACAGAGTTACCAGACAGACCCATGGAGTGTGGAGGGACACCTGTTTCTAGGACAGCAGTGTCTCTACGCCAACTTTAGAGGTAGCCTAGTGATGCAGTGCTAAGATGGATGCCATCCCTGTAGTAGCTCAGTGTTACCACTAAGGCAGAAACCTATCTGGACAAAGATATTCTGCTTACATTTACTTGCAAATAGGTGCCACACCTTATCCTGAAGTAATAAGGAAAGGACAAAGCCTGTGGCCTGGGAAAGCAAGTTCCCACCTCGACCACAGCTCACCTATTGCCATGAAACTGTCAGGACAGGCCCTGACCGGTGTCTGAGGGAGGGGGACCCATCCTCCATTCAGAGGGCCATCATCCTTGGGCTAGGCCCCAGCTCGTCTGCTCCCCCCTCCCCTCTTTAGCATCAGACTGATAACCGGGAAGAGCCACGGCCCTCCTAGGTGTGGTGGTTCCTGCCTTTTGTGTTAACATTTTGTAATTGAATCACTGTATTGTTTCCTTTGTTTCTATGCTGCAGCTACAGTACTTTGGCCCTGCGGGGGCGGGTCCAAGGCTGTGGGGATTTAAGATCTATCTCTTGCCATGTGTCCTCAGAAATCGTCTCTCTCTCTCGTTATGCCTTGATCACCAATAAAGTCTATAGTTTTAAATCTACAGATTGCTTTATTCCGGGACTGACGTCTCACAGAAACAAAGGGCATGCTAAAATGGTTTAATCAAGAGTTCCTGCCAGCCATTCTACTAAACACTAATCCCATCTTCTAGCTTCCTGACTAAGCTCTACAAAGAGCACCCTCATCTGCACTGGAATTGTCCCAGGGCTGTGATTGTACCAGTTTCGCCCCAAAATCTAATCATTTCTAGGCACTCCTCAGGCTTCACACATTAAGCCCAAGTGTCTTCTCTTGTTCTGGCCTGGAAAACAACAGCCACCTTTGTCCCAGAAAGATTTGATAATTTAGCATAGTCCGAGGACCCATTTCTCCCTATAACTAGCCTGTCAACCTGGCACAAGGTTTTCACTATTTTCCTGGGTATCTCTTATGTTAATACTGATCCAAGCACTGCTTTCTACCCCACCTCTATTGGAGCTCAACACAGGTCATTGAACTCTGTTCATCAGACCATTCCACTTGTAGATCAGGTAATTATTAGGTAATTATTCCCCCCAAATCCCATTCTATCCTAAATCTGTACCCTCAACACTTGCTACATCCTAGGACTGTGTAAAATCTCGACTTCATCGAACTAAGTTATTAATTCTGGTCTAGTAAAAAGTCCACGTATTGTAAAAATTAGGACAAGTTCTATTTAAATCTGACTGGTGTTGGCAATGTTTGGTATTGTAGGTTGCAATCTGTGACTGATCAATAAAGAAAATAATAAGATGCAGCTTTATAAAAAAATTCCCATCAAGTCACAGAATGTAGCAAAGAATGTTGTCCTTTAACTTCCCATACTGGGGGGTGCGGGAGTGCATCCCCTTGATGCCCCAGAAAGGCCTGTCTTTTTGTTGAAACTATCTGGCCACCCTATGAGACCCCTGGAGATGTGGTGATATTGCACATAGTGGCAGGATTTCCAGGGGAGAGCGAGTAGCTAGAATTCCTTTGTAAGATGGGGCATCAATGATGGGGCGCTGTGGACGGAGGGCGGTGAGCAGAGCCCTGCTCAGGAGACGCGCCGATGCTGCACTGAAGACATCCGCCCTCGCTCGCCTGTGCCCTCGGGGAGGGAAAAAACAGGTGCGGCGGGGCGGGGGGCGGGGCCAAGAAGCCCCCAAGCGCCCCGCCCCTCAGGCGATGGCCCGTTGCTCATTGGCTGCCCTGCCGCGCCCCTCCCCCTCTGGGGGGCGTGTTTTCCAGCCCACTCGCCCTGAGCCCGCGGGGGTCTCCCGCTTCCCGTCTACCTCCCTTCCCACTGCCGCCGCTCATCACTGTGCCCAGCGCGCATGCGCACCCTGAGGGCGGGGCTGAAGCCGGGGGAGCCCGGTGGCGGCGGCGGCGACGACGCCTGACAGAAACGCGCGGCCTTCCCGCTCGCCCGCCGCCGCCTCGCCACCCTCGCCCGCCCGCCCGCCCGCCCGCGATTCGCCTCAGAGCGGCCCTGCCCGGCGCGGCCCGCTCTCCGCCGTGATGAGGCTGAGGAGCCGGGGATGCTGCGCCGCGGGCGGAGGCGAGGCCGGCAGCAGAAGCAGCAGCAGCAGCAGCAGCAGCAGGGGGCAGGAGGCGGCCGAGGGCGGCGGCGGCGGCGAAGATGAACCGGGACCGCCGCTGCGGAGCCCCTTCGTCCACCAGCTCCGCTTCAGCGCCCTCCAGAAAGCCAAGGTGGGCGTGGGCGGGGCGGGGCGGGGGAGTGGGGGTTGGAGGGCGCGCGACCCCCCAAGAAACCCCCCCCCTTTCAGCGTCGCCTCTCACGGGGGGGGGGAAGCTTCCTGCCCGCTTCCCCGCGCAGCTTCTGTCGCCCGGCCGGCCAATCAAAGAGCTGGCTGCAGGGGGGGGGGATTTCTCTTTGATGCCCCCCCTCCGTTATGCCCCCCTCCGCCCGCCATTGTGTTTGAGGGGAGAGGGGGACCCTGTAGTCCCACTTTCATGACCCCGGCAGGATTTCCTGCCCTCGGGGGTGGCTGGCCGGCTGGTCCGGGCGCAGGAGCGGCTGCGCGGTTTCGTCAGCTCTGCTGGATGCCGCCTGGGCCAGGGCAGCTGCTGACCCCAACGAGGCTGGGCTGAGGGTCAGATGATCGGCTCCCAAGTAAGTTCTCTTGGGTCTGAGCAGTGAGCAGCAAATGTCATCAGCTGGAAAACTGTCCCGTCGTATAAAGCCTTGTAGAAACCAACCCGGTTCGACAAGATTCCTTGTACCTGGACCGTATCACTGTCGTCATGTGCAGGTGCAAGGTCACATCACAGTGCCCTGCAAAAGTATTTCAGAGCTGCCCGGGAGCGATCAGTATAATCTTGATCAAGGAATCGTTGATAATAGTTTATTTACTTGTATATGTGTGTGAATGAAAACAGCGCTCACTCCTGCCTTTTCCACCCCTGTCCTTTGTGCCATCCTGGTGTGTATTTGTGTTCTTCTCCATCACATTTCTGCTGATCACCCGGCACTGTCACAAGTTCAGCTGCAGT
Organism: Sphaerodactylus townsendi; assembly: GCF_021028975.2. Lineage (NCBI taxonomy): Eukaryota > Metazoa > Chordata > Lepidosauria > Squamata > Sphaerodactylidae > Sphaerodactylus > Sphaerodactylus townsendi. Next base: position 44,865,638 of record NC_059438.1, on the reverse strand, counting down.
GAAGTCGAGTTGGAACTGTTATCTCAACTTTGAGTCTGGAGTCAGCTTTCAGACTTCTCCAGAGGCCTTCCTTAATTATAAGGCTTATTAAGAAAATGTCAGCCCATTCTGGTCCTGGAAGATCTGATTGCCAGACTGGATGAGACGGTATTGGTCTTATTTAGATTGTGATGTGGTGTCCTGTTCCCAGCAACAGAATAGTCCTGGATGTTCAGAAAATGGGTATAGCATTATAGAAGTCACAGTGACATTCTGTGACATTCTGCTGGGCCAGCAAAACAGTGAAAATGCCCCTACTAATGAGTTGGCCCAGTAAGACAAAACTGAGTTCAAACCCAATAGTATCTTAGAAACAACAAGATTACAGGGATGTCATCTTTTGGAGTCAAAGCTCCCTTTACATCTGGTGAAGGGAGCTTTTGAAAGCGTGAAAGCCTGTTGGTCGTGAAGGATCTACTGGACTCGAATCTGGCTGTTTCATTTCATGTGATATTTCTTTTTAGATACTGTTTCCTGTGCTTCCAGTAAATGCCAAAATGATGAACTGTAATACTGTGGAATAAATAACATAGAAGCTTCCATGTGGACATTTCCTTAAAGAAACTATACACCCTGAGTTCACTTTAAATCTGAGGATGAAGCAAAACAGCTATTGTGAAACTGTTTCCTTCAGATGTTTTTGCCTCCTTACCAATTCTTGCAAGAAACATTTATTTAATACTAAATTTGAGCAATTTGGCACAGTGGTAAATTCTCCGCTAAGCATATAATAAGCAGCGTGGTATAGTGGTTAGAAGTAGCAGACTCTTATCTTGAGAATCAGGTTTGATTCTCCACTCTTCCATATGATGCTAGATGACCTTGGGGCAGTCACAGTTCTCTCAGAACTCTCTCAGCCTACACAGAGGCAGGCAATGGTTGCTGAACATCTCTTGCCTTGAAAACCCTACAGTGTTGCCATAAGTCAGCTGTGACTGGACAGCACATGCACACAGTGGCATGTTTTAAACTATTTTTCCCTTTAACTGAGTTGACTGACAGATTGTAACCCCATATTAAAGAATTTCCTGAATATTAGGCTGCCCTTCAAATAGCTGTATAGTTAGTTGTTTATGCCACTTGAACACTGTGTTCCTCATAACATAAAAACCGTTCATGCCACCTTGTTTTTTGCAAATGAAATCCTCATGGGGAGAGGTGTGTTCTGGCCAAACTTCAGGAAATCCAATTTAGAAGTGGCTGAATCATAGCTGATTTAAATTTTTAATTTTGATCTTGATGGCATAGAAATCTTCATTTTCTCCTTTTCCAATTTTCATTTAGTCAGAAATTCACAAATGTTCTAGGAAACTTTCATTGGTTTGGTCAAAATCTAAAGTATAGTCAGAAAGTTTTGCTGTTTCAGTGTTCCTTTTAAAAATGTTCCTTTAAATAAGGGAAAGCTGTGACTGCATGAGTATTTAGCAAATTAAACTTCTGTGGGACAATTTCCATTTGCCAAGCCAAAAATGCTGGTGGCAAGTTGAGCTGCAGCAGGAGAGTTGGTATCCAGGGAAGAAGATCTCTTCAGAGAGATGAAGGAATAAGTTTTGTTCTGCTGCTGTCAAGTGTGCTTTTTCTCTGCTGAAAAATTGTGCAACTCAGTAAATAAAATATGGACAGCCCATTTCTGGGGTGGGGGGCACAGGACGAGAGACTGATGGAGGCAGTGCAGGGTCAGGCTGGCATGTTTTCCCCCTCTGCTGGCATAAGGGGCAACCCCACCAGCGGAGAGGGCAAAGGGGCCAGGGCTCAGGGGCTCCTCAGCTCCGCAACGGTGAAACCAGGAAGTGGCTGCCTCTGCAGAGGAATGCTGGCGTCCAATGAGATGGCAGCTTGCGGGGGTGGACTGGAACATTTCCAGGGGAGGAACTGATGTTGGTCAGCCTGCACCCGGACTTTAGGGCCAGAAACATGGCGCCCAGGGCCTTGGGGTTTGTGTGCTAGCAGCCTCCCTGCACTGCCTGAAAGCCCTCTGACAGCACCGTCCCTAGCTGCTGGGAGCATTTGGATTAGACTGATAAGCTCCTTAACCCGTTGGCTTGTGTCCTGCCACTCTGCTCAGAAAAGTTTAAATCTTCCTTCAGCCTAAAGGAGCTAGGAAGGTTTCAGTGTTTGCTGATCTTGGAAGAGCAACATTAGTGCACAAGGGTTCATTTTGAAAGCATCCTGGTTTTTGCGCATTTTTGTGCCAGCATTTCTGTGGAAAGGCAATTTTTTCCCCAGCACCTGTTTTCTTCCTCTGCGGGCCAGTGATGCAACACTAAGCATAGTGATCAGAGCTACATAAATGAGAAGTAAGAATTTTATTGCATATAGAAATTAAGAGGTAACAGCAATGCTAATCTGTGGAAGAAGTCTCATCAAAGCTCAAAAGAAACTGTGGCTGCATGCAATCTAACTTGACAGAAAACATGAAATGTCAATTTATACATGTGGCACAAAAATTACGATGGCATCCTTAACTTAAAATGCTCCTTTTTTGGATAGTTTCAGGTGGATAGCCATGTTGGTCTGGAATTGAAGAGCAAAATTCAAGTCCAGTAGTTCCTGTTGCGGGTCAACCTGGCCCGACAAGATTTCCAGGGCAGAAGCGTTCAAGAGTCAAAGTTCCCTTTGTCAGCTACTGTATCTTGTGCTGCTGGACTCAAATCTTGTTCGAGGAATATGAAACTAGACACCTGTCATTCTTATCATCAACCAGCTTTTTTTTTAAGTTGTTTTATGTACAAATAAAGCACCAGATTGAGTTGATTTCAGATTATTTGAGATCACTGATCTCTGGCTGGCATTCCTCTGCATAGAATTACTCCAGTCAAAGGCCAGACGTTTCACCTGGAGAATTCTTAACGGGACTACCCTAGAATAAAAACTGTTAGTTTAAGATGTGTTTTCCACTGCTATTGTTTTCCTGTACGAACTGACATTATTAAAACCTGTTCATTTTCTACTACATTTTTACATTATGAAGAATGTATATAACTTCATATTCCTGAAAAAATAGTAAATATTAAGTGATTCCATACTTACTGAATGGATGAAGACTTTACTCATTATTAAATTGAATGTTGTTATTGTGTTGCTGCTTTCTATTTAATTCTTGTTTGCTTTTTGGAGCTTGTGCATTTTACTTGGCATATTTATCCTGAATATTCATACTGTTTCGTCTCAGATCCCTCAACTCCCCTTCTGTTGCTAGTTTCTACTACTTAGAAGATATTTTGATTGAATTATTTATTATTTATAATCCTAACTTTCTTTTTCACAAGAAAAAAAATCAAGGTTCTTGATGGGAATTGAAAGGGAGGGAGGGGCTGGGGGGCAGTTTGCTAGGCAGGGCTGATGATAAGAATGTTGGTGCTATCCTAGACTTGCATTTGTATCTATTTACTATTTATTTGGGAACTTCTTTGACTTGGAAAAATTCTGTTCTCTCCACTCTGTTTTTTGCTAAATTGTGCAAGTTTGGGAAAAGTTTCAGATTTTGAGGAAGCAATGTGAAGGTTTTAAGAAGGGCTCTTCCTGGAGTTGAAAACTTGTTTTAAATGTTTTAGCAGCCTGGAATTCTTCCAGCTCTTGTTAAGGGTGATTATAATGATAGGGAATCCTTGTAATTGGTTGTTGTGGGCTTTCTGGGCTGTTTGGCCGTGGTCTGGTAGATCTTGTTCCTAACATTTTGCCTGCATTCTGTGGCCTGCATCTGTGGCTGGCATCTTCAAAGGTGTATCACAGAGAGTTGTGTATCTCAACCAGACCATGGGCACACAGCCCAGAAAGCCCACCACAACCAGTTGAGGTTGGCCACGAAAGCCTTCAACAATCCTTGTAATTGTTTAAATTGTAATTTTTCTTGAGTATAGGTGAAAACAATGATCAAATCACTTTGGAGTTGCTCACTTGTAATTGTCTCTTCCACCTGCATTGCTCCCCTCTCCCAGCCAAAGGCTTGAGATGGAAGGGGTGCACGACAGAATAAACTGGGGAAGGTTGGAGGTAGCGGCCAAGCAGTAGAGAAAGTGACTGTGAGTGGGATACAGATGAAGGGACAATGGCTCAGTACTTATGTGTGTGGTATAAACATTTCAGTAAGTTGGATAGTTGCCATAACTTAATTATCTTAAAACTGCATGCGCTCTTTTTGTTTGAATCATTTTAATTCATAATAATCTTGTGATCAGGATGTAAATACAGTATTTCTCATCTTGCTAGCTGATGAATCCTCAGTTATAGTAATTATTGTTACTTATAGTTATAGTAATTATTGTTAGCTTCCAAAAGTGTTGTGTTATTTTATGAGGTATGACTTAGACAGAGTAGTAAGTTGTGTGGATTTCAGGGAAGTGTTAAAATGTATGCTTAACTAAAGATCTTTAATTTAAATTCAGTGCTGAAATTATTCCTGTATTTACCTTTTATTCTCATTTCTTTGTTTTATTAATTCACTCTCTGTTTTAGAGGTTAACGGAAAGATTACCATCTGCAGGTTGATGGGATTCTTTAAAAAGAATGCTGGATGAAAATAAATATTCTATGCTTAGGTTAGAATAAAATTAGTTTGTACTGTTCTGTGTGCCAACAGTTCCTTGTGTGTAGTCTCAAGTTCCCAATCTCCAGCTCACTTCTCATGGTGGCCATAGATCTGAAGGATTGTCTTCTATTTGTATTCTTGTTGGAGGCATGGTACTACCGACCTGCATTGGTACACGTTCCTTATGTAAAATGAGGCCCACTGCCCACTGTTTAGTTTTCAAGAATGTACTTATATTAGTAATAAAATGCATTTATTTTTCAGCACAAGTGCCAATTTTTCACTGAATACTCAAACACTAAATAGTGTTATTTTGCATAGAAACCCACCTGTTGACATAACATAGAATAATAGAACATACATCATGCTAGTTCTGGCACAACCTTTACAATCAACCCAGACTGCAATATGCTCTGCTTTTAATTTCTCTCCATATTACTGGTTCTTTTCTTCAGTATTAGTTCTAGGACCTTGCATGGCCCTTGAGTTAACTGGCCTTGTTTGCAATGTTGGTTGAAACAGAGCAGGCTGAAACTAAATCCATCGAAGACGGAGATCCTCTGGCTGAGACGTGGGGGGGAGGTTGGGAATTTCCAGCCGCCGGTGTGGGAGGGGGCTTTATTGGCACCAGCCCCCTCTGTCCGCGACCTGGGGGTCCACCTGGATTCGTCTCTTTCAATGGAGACCCAGGTGGCCCATATAACCCGGGTCGCGTTTTACCATCTTCGACAGGCCCGACGGCTGGCTCCCTTCCTCTCCCGCGCTGACTTGGCCACTGTGGTCCATGCAACGGTCACCTCCAGGTTGGACTATTGCAACTCGCTCTACGCAGGCCTTCCCTTGCGTCTGATTCGGAGATTAAAGATGGTCCAGAATGCAGCGGCACGCATGCTTGTGGGAGGTGCCATGGGAGAGCATATTACACCCATGCTACGCCGCTTGCACTGGTTGCCAATTGAATACCGAATCATTTTCAAGGTGCTGGTGTTAACCTTTAAGGCCTTACGCGGCCTGGGGCCTCCGTACCTACGGGACCGTCTGACCCCATATGTCCCGAACCGGTCTCTGCGTTCGGCAGAGGCCAATCTACTGGTGATCCCTGGCCCCTCCATGATACGGCTGGCCTCCACCCGGGCCAGAGCCTTTACAGCTCTGGCCCCAGCCTGGTGGAACGCTCTACCTCCAGCTGTCCGGGCCCTGCGGGACCTTGCTGAGTTCCGCAGGGCCTGCAAGACTGAGCTGTTCCACCGGGCCTTTGGGGAGACTAGCCGTTGATAGGGGCCCCCTCCCTCCCTCCCTCCCTTCTTGTTTCTTTTTATGAAGACCTATAAAACCCACTCTGTGACTCCTGTGGGAATGATATTAGGCGCCATCCGACTTTAAAGTATTAATGCTGCATTTTAACAGAGTAAGGTTTATTTTTATCGGAGCCATCCTTATTTATATTACATTGTATTTTAATTGACGGTGCTCTTTATACTGTTCACCGCCCTGAGCCCTTCGGGGGAGGGCGGTTTATAAACCTAATAAATAATAATAATAATAATAATGTTTGGATCGCCGTGCTTGGGGAATATATTACAGCTCTATTCTATATCCATGTGTCAAGTCTGCTTTTCTGGAAAGGGGCTTTGTGTGGAAAGTTACTTTTGCCTTAGCAGGAGCTTGTCTATCCTTGGTTTGGCCTTGGGAGTCTGCTGCTGGGATGGGCCTCTGTGTTTCTCTGTTCCCATGAGGGGCTTGGGATGTACCAACTATATTATCAACTGCTTGGCGCCTTTTTGCCAGAATAGTCTTTCCTTTATTCCTTGAAGTCTGTCAATAAAATCCTTGAAACTGTTGAGTGGTTTGTTGTCTGATCCGGGGAGCTGACACCATGCAGTCAGTCAGTATGTTTATTCGGTCATTGACCCAAAAATAAATAAGTAAAACATACACAAGCGAGCAGATATAATTCCAACAATTAACAATCATTCTGTTACAAGGAAATAAGCTCACATTAATTGTAAAAAGTTAAATATCTCATAAATATTAAAATCCTTGCATTTATTTATATTCTGCTTTTCTTCCCAATGAGGACTCAAAGCAGCTCAGATCCCCCCGCCCTTCCAAGGCTACCCAGCGAGCTTCATGGTAGAAGTGGGGATCCTACTTCATGTAAGAACCCTGTCCAACATTAGCCACTATGCCACAGCAGCTCTCTGCTTCACCATGTGCTCCCATATACCTGCAGTTGGGGAATCCAGGGTAGGATTGTGGTTTCAGAACATCTGAACCTTGCTGGATCAGATAAAGAGTTCCTCTAGAACTAGTTTCCAAAAACAGGACCACCCAAAGCTATACCAGATCTGAATATTTTGTTTACATAGCATGGCTATAGAAGAGTTTGTCCTCCATGAATATTGACTAATCCCCACTAACACCTGAAGCATTGCTACAGTTGGAAAAAACAGCCATGCAGTAGCAGTGGTCATTAGTGTGTGTGTGTGTGTTAAATGCTGTCAACTTGCTTCTGACTCATGACAACTCCATGAATCAATGTCCTCCCAAATGTCCTTGCTCAGATCTTGCAAACTGAGGGCCTTGGCTTGCTTAATAGAGTCAATCCATCTCATGTTGGGTCTTCCTCTTTTCCTGCTGCCTTCAAACTTTCCAGTGACTCTTGTCTTCACAAAATGTGACTAAAGCTAATTTTAGCTTGTAGGGACAATTCAGGTCTGATTTGATCTAGAACGAACTGGGGGTTTTTTTGTTGTCCACGGTATCTGTAACTCTCTTTTCCCATACCACATTTCAAAGTAATCTACTTACTTCCTATCAGCTTTCTTCACTGTTCAGCTTTCACACCCATGTGCATAGTGATAGGAAATACTATGGCATGAATTAACTTGTTTTTGGTTGCTGGTGACAAATCCTTGCACTGAAGACTCTTTTCTAACTCCTTCATGGCTGAAATCTGCTTCTGATTTCTTGGTTGCAGTCTCCCTTTTGATTCATGATGGAGACAAGGAATAGGAAGTCTCAACAGTTTCAGTTTCCTCATTATTCTCGCAAAAGTTAATTCTCCATAGTCGTTACTTCTTCCTCCTTGATGTTTTGCTGTAGTCCTCCATTGGTACTTTCTCCTTTAACTTTCAGCAGTAATTCTTTTAAGTCTTTGCCATTTCTGCCAGTAATGTAGAAGAAGAAAAGTTTGGATTTATAACCCTCTCTTTTCCTCTCCTGTAAGGAGACTCAAAGGGACTTAACAAATTCCTTTCTCTTCCTCTCCTCATAACAGACACCTTGTGAGGTAGATGTGGCTGAGAGAGTTCCGAAGAACTGTGACTAGCCCAAGGTCACCCAGCAGGAATGTGTACAAGTGGGGAAGCACATTAGGTTCACCAGATAAGATGCCACCACTCATGTGGAGGACTGAGGAATCAAACCCCGTCCTCCAGATTAGAGTCCACTTGCTCTTAACCACTACACCTCGCTGGCTCTAGTATCATTGACTTCTCTCAAACTGTTGATGTTCATCTCCACAATTTTCTCTCTATCTTCACAAGGTTTTCAAGGTAAGGATTAGTCAGAAGTGCTTTTGGTTTCTTCTGTGCAGCACTAAACAGGGCTAGCTGAAGTGGCATTGCCATTGTCAACAAGAAATCCTTCACCAGTGTCACCTTCCACTACTGTTGCTGCCCAGTAGCTATAGCCTTTAAGGATTCTCCTGTACTTATACTCAAATGCTGGAAAAGAGCCTGTATAATACAGGTTCAGTAATATAGGCTTACTAAGGCAGATGATGGATGGAATGGTTTTGTTGCATCTAGTCCTAAGGTGTTCCAGAATGACCGTCAACTCATAATGGTGGTATTATCTTACATCCAGCTGCAGCAAATTGTTTTAGTCATTGTTCAGGGCAAGGAAGGAGAAACTGCATAATTTACTCTGTTTGGGTTCTTTTAATCCAGTTACAAGTCTCTGCTTGTGCTACAATTGTAGCAATGGGATAGAATACTATATAGGATTTTTATTTTAGATCTACAGTTGTCTCAGCTTCTAAGTGGACATTATTTCTGCACTTATGAGTGAATTAGTATCTTCAAGTGCATCCTCACTAACCTCCCATTAAACGTGCAGTCTAAATATTTGTTAAGCATTTTTGCAGCATCATGTAGTGGTTAAGAGCAGGGGGATTCTAATCTGGAGAACTGGGTTTGATTCCCCACTCCTCCACATCAGCAATGGGCTCTTATCTGGTGAACTAGATTCATTTCCCTACTCCTACATTCCTGCTGGGTGACCTTGGGCCAGTCACAGTTCTTCAGAACTCTCTCAGCCCCGCCTACCTCACAAGGTGTCTGTTGTGGGAAAAGGAAGAGAAAGGAGTTTGTAAGCTGCCTTGAGTCTTTTTACAGGAGAGAAAGGCAGGGTATACATCCAAACTCTTGTTCTTCAGTAACAAAATAATCTGCAGTCTCTATCAGTTTAGTTAATGCGACTTTTTGGGTTTGTTGTTTTTTTGCTATAAGTCTCTTGTTTGTCGTCTTGATACAAATCAGCAACCTTCATTTTGGTTTTGCAAGTTTATCTTCCAGTATTGATGACTCATCAAACTCGTTCCAGGTTATACCCCTGCTTTGAAATGGCACAGTTGTTACAAGCTACATTGTAAAAACTAGAAAAGTTATTTCCTTATCTCACAAGATAAGAGTTAAAGTATGTAAAGTATGTGTTTATATGTATAATCAGGTATGCTGGTAATCTGGGAGCAGTCAACATATGTGTGTATAAACCATTCCTGGATAACAGAAGCATTTCCACCTCTAAAAATTGTCAGGGAGAAATTTCCATGAACGCAAACATCGAATGTCCCAGCAAACATATTATTCTCAAAATAAGAAAGGTATTTGCTAGTTATAGAAGGCAAAAAGGGTTTTCATTATTTGCAGGGTGACGGGAATTGTAAAAAGATTGGGGCCTGGACAAAACCTTTAACTATTGTTACTAATTTCAAGTTCTCCATTAATTTACATTCCTTAATTAGTAAGACCCAAACTTTTGTTGGGCAGGATATGTGACGGTTCTAAGGAGGCTGGATGGGTGATCAGCTTTGTCTTTCCTCTCAGTTTGTTGATGGAGAATTTTTATTCAATTCGTCTTTAATTGCTTCTTAACTGTCTAGAAATCCTCCCAGACAATTTGTTCCATGGGAATGTTTTTATATATGTGTAGAACTCTTCAGAAATCAGATGTGCTTAGGGATACTTATTTATTGTGTAGTCATTAACAAATTAACAAGGTGGGTTATACTGAAAAAGCTGGAATTACAAAATGTGGCTGTTGTGAAATTAAAAGAATTGTATCATGGTACTAGATACTATGGCTCAGACAATATTAATAGCAGTAAAAGTTACAGAAGATCCTATACATATTAGATATCTATAGTATTTAAAAATGGCAATAAACAATACTGATTTGATTTTCTAGTTACAATTTTACCAGTTTGCTTGAATTTTTCAATTAAATTCTACATAATTATTTGGCCTAAAAGCAATTTTAATCTGCCATGGTAATTGTCATCAAAGTATTTGCTGGACAATGTCTGATTTTTATCAAACTGTGTTATGTGTTTTGACAAGATTCACGGCCAATGAGGAACTGTTAGAAATTTCTTTCTGAGATCTATGAAGCATGCTGGAGTACTGTAGGTTGGGGCAGTGGCCAAGAGCAATTGACTCTAATTTGGAGAAAAGTGTTCAGTTCTCCTCCCCATGACAGGTTGACTGTTTTCTGGGGATCTAGGTTTGATTCCCCACACCTCCACAGGAGCTGCAGACTCTAATGTGGTCAACCAGGTTTGTTCCCTGCTCCTTCTCATGATATTTGTTGGGTGATCGTGGGTTAGTCACAGTTTTCTCATAATTCTCTCAGCCTCACTTACCTTATGATGTGCCTGTTCTGATGCGGGGAGGGGAGGAAGCCACTTTGAGACTCCTTATGGTAGAGAAAAGTGGGGTGTAAAAACCACTCTTTTTAAAAAATGCAGTCTTCAAGATTTTTTTGTTCAGTTTTATTTTGAAAGTTTATTTTGATTTTATTTTGTTCAATTTTATTTTGAAAGTTTACACATCTCACATGTAGCCTGCATTACTTTAGTTGCTTTGTTTTTCCATTTAAATAGCATTTTGAATTCTTCTTAATATCAGGCAAACTGATCCTTCAAGCTGTTCCTTCGTATAAATATTGAAACAAGTAGAACTTGTGGAACAGATTCTTTGACCTTGACCCAGGTAACATGATTCTTGACCTGAAATCACTTCTGAAACCTTAATTGGCTTCTTACTCATGATCACTGCCTCATTCTAAATTCATTCTTCAGTCTCTGAAATTGTGATCCCTTTAATATTAAAATAATCTGTGCTGAATCAAGCCTGCCTTCGTTATTGGAGTAATGTAGATCAGTGCTCTTAACACAAGACTTAGTCCTCATGTACATGTTACAGAGGTACCCAATGAAGTTTGAGTAGTCATCATTTCATTGGCTTATTACTAACTCTATTTAAGAGTTGTGTTTATTCTTTGAAACTCCCTGCAAATTCCTTTCCCTCGTCTGCCAGCCCTCCTCTTTTGTATGCTGCACTGTATTCTTTCCCTTGCAGAATGTCTAGAGTACAATGATGAAGCTGAGAGCGTAATGTTTGAATATGTGTCTAAGCTTGTACTCTTGCATCACTACATGCTATTGTCAATATCAATCTGAATACTGTTGTGTTTCAATTGAATTGTTTTACATGTCTCATTAGTTATTTATAGGACCAAATTATTGATAATAAAAATGTCTTCAACCCTGTATAATTTAGACTTTGTACATTGCCCTTCTAAAGCAGAGGTGTCAAACTAGCGGCCCTCCAGATGTTCATGAACTACAATTCCCATCAGCCCTTGCCAGTATAGCCAATGCTCATGTTGGGAGGGACTGATGGGAATTGTACTTCATGAACAAGTTTGACACCCCTGCTCGAAAGGAATCAATTTCGACTTCAAAAAGAGGTGAGTGATCCCAGCTGAAGTCTGACAGATGGTAGAATGGGATTTGCAAGACATTTGGCATCAGTGCAGCTTTGCAGGGGAAAACTTCTGCTTAATCATATTTTTAATTGTCTGTAAGCCATTTCAAGCACATTTGGTAGAAAGAGCAGCATAGCCATTATTAAAATGAATAAATCTTCAGGATGTTGTTTTAGTTGTGCATATACATGCGCATCTTGATTGAAAGCACACATACTTCTGGAAGCAAATTTGTTGAATATTAATGAAATTTGTAATCCTATGCTGTACTTGGTGCCTTCTCAGGAACCTAGCAGAGTAAGAGCTCATCTTGTCTGTGACAGTCCCTGCTAATTTCCTTTATTGAAAAAGGTAGCAATCCACTGCCCAGTAACTTGAGACTTGTAGGCTATGGTGTCATGCTCATTACTTAGAGTATTCCCTTATATTCGGTATACAGCAGAGTATGTAATGAAAGAATTAAGCACGCAGCTGTACAGCAGCTCTTTGTTAGTACATGCATTGTGTGATATGACAGAAAAAGAGGCTTTTGTATTTCCTTATTCTGCTCTATTGTTTTATCCCCTTAATATGTTTTGTTTAAAACTTTAATCCTTGTAAGGGTCTGGTACTCCAGTCAGCAAGCAAAGACTCAGGAACGTTTCAAGAGCTTTATTGGAACTGTGTCAGCCCAAGGTTCAGATAGCCGAAACTAAAGTTTGGCTCTCTGACCTCTTCAAGTTACAACATAGCTCAACCCTTGATCCCCCCTCCCTCACATTCCCATAATATCAGCATAATAAAGACCGGTGTGCTTTGTTTTGGGACAGGTGGCTCCCTCCTTCAGAGGAAGACAGATAACAGTTAAGCTCTATTGACTAGTTACATTGCAAGCGAGGGAGGCCAGCTGTGACCCTGGTGCTGAAGTGTGAGATGCCAGGCCAAGGATGGCATGGCCTGACAATCCTTCTGTTAACTGAGAGCATTGAAGTCATTAAATATGTTCATTTTGAATGCCTGAAATTTAATGTCTGTTGTGCATCATAGTTGGGATTATTAGCTTTAAAATTAGGACTGATCCTACCAGAATTTGCACAGGCAGAAATCAAGTATACATTACATTAAGATTGCTTTCCATTGTAGACTTGTGACCTTGTAGGCATTATAGCCTACTTTGCCCTCCCCAAGTAGCTTCATTAGGTTTACTTCCTGCCCTAATAAAAAGACGTCCCAAGAGATCCATAAGACTGTATTCAGCTGAGCCATTTCTCTAGTTGCATTTATGTTTTATTTCTTTGTTTTGAACTTTTACAATAAATCTTTGAGAAATCAGCTGGCCTGGAGTCATTAGAAGGGAAAAGAACCCGAGATCGAGGTGAGATAAGAGTGGCTCTCCCAAGCTTAATCTCAGCCTCAGTCTTCATAAGTATCATCTAAAGAGACAAATCTCTATTGGGTCTAGAATTTCATCTTTGGTCACCTCAATTTGATACAGGTCTTCAGATTTCCTTCCTGAGCATAGTGATTGTATTGTAGGTTCATGTCCCCAAACTTTCCACAATGAACACACATGCAAATAATTCATTAAGGCTCATTCCGCACACGCAAAATAATGCGTTTTCAAACCACTTTCACAACTGTTTGCAAGTGGATTTTGCCATTCCGCACAGCTTCAAAGAGTATTGAAAGCAGTTTGAAAGTGCATTATTCTGCATGTGTGGAATGAGCCTAAGTTTCTCTGCCATCTCTCCATCTTCTTTAGCAATCCCTTTATTCTTTGTTCATCCAAATGTCCAACTGCTTCTCTGTTGGGTTTTCTGCTCTGGATATATCTAAAGAAATATTTATTGTTTGTCTTGATGGTTTCAGCAACTTCCTCAAATTTTCTTTTTTGCATGCCTGATTGCTGACTGATGTTTATTTTGCCAGAGCATGTTATCCCTTCTGTTCAATTCATTGTTCAATCGTATACCTCTTTTAAATCTTACACCTCAATCTTACACCTTACATTGTACAATCTTACACCTGTTCAATCTTACACCTCTTTTAAAAAGCATCGGTGTGGGAACTGGAATTGGAATCGTAGTGATAAAGTTTAATGAGTGAACTTGGGCCAGCCAGTATCTTTCCACCTTTTAGGGTTGTTCTTTTAATAATATGCCTGACTTTCTATCCAAAATCCAGATTATAGTTCTGGTCACTTCTGTGTGATACTTTCACTCTGCATTATGTCAGGAACATGCCTGTCAGTATCTTGATGTCTTGCTGTATGTGATTTGCAATTGTTTTCCTGTTTCCCTCTTCCCTTCCTAGCAATCTCCTGGCGCCAACCCATCTTTAAAGAGGTGTGAAAGGTTCCCAGGTTCTTTGTAGCTTTGTAGTAGAAACTATAGTGGACATTTGGTGTGGGGCGAAACAGGGGGGATGGATTAAAGGATATAAATCCTGGATCTGAGCTCTCTAGCTCAGATCCTGCTTTACATTGTTACTCTTCATATCACCTTTGGACTTTCCTACGGTCACTGTTATTTCCACGTTCGAGAGTCTGACACATTGCCTCCTGGCCTGTAGTCATTCTTGTGGGGGCTTCTTTCCCAGAATTACTTTATGATCTTTTCAAGATTGTACCCAAAGCAGGTTTGTGAAAAGTATAGGTGGGAAGGTGTAGATTTCTGGTGCCACTTATAGCACCATTCTTACAAGCCTCTAAGCAGGATTTTTGCTGACTTTTTCTCATGAATAATTGCTATTTCACTATGATGTTAAAACCATATAGGATATAAATTGCAGATTTTTATGAAAAGCAAAGAGGTTTTTTGGAGGTGGGTGGGGGAATGGCAGTCATAAGGAAAAAGAATGGGGATCTCCCCATATCCAGTCTCCCAACTGCTTCATATCCTTTTTGCATTCCAACAATGTTTAGCTCAAACCAAGGAATTTCCTCTGTGCAGGAGAAACCTTTTCAAGGTTTTAAGTTCGTGACAAATATTCTGTTGGCTTCAGTAGAATTAGTGTTTTCTCCTGCTAGTATACTCACTCAGAAATGTATAATCTACAAAGAATGTAATGCCCTAGTCCTAAATATATTTAAGTGGATCAAATCAACATAGAGCTCAGTGTGATCTCAGGTAAGTAAACAGGACTGACAGGCAATAATGGATATTTTAAGTCTGTTTGATAAATGTAGGTGCACCGGAATTATTGCTGCTAAAAATAAATAGCCAGTGTTTCCTCTCAAAGCATAGTACTGTTGTAATGTGATAATTCAGGATCATTAGAGGTATGGCCATGAAGTGATTATGATTTGGGCTCCGTTGGAATTAATTCTTTCCTAATCAGCAAAATGGTAACTTTCTTTATCTAAGCACACTTCTGGGAATGATTTTTCTCCAGCAGTCTGACTTTTACATATGTTTTAAGAAGTACCTGTGGAAAAACCTTATCAAGGTTGCCTTATCAAGTATACATGTTGTTTCTCTGCAGCATTTCCCTCCAAAATCAGAGATATAAAATTTACCCCCAAAAAAACCTTTTGAAATTTTGACGGAAATTAAAATGTATGCAATGTTTACTTTCCTGCCAAACCTTAACTTACTGATTTAACGACGTAAAATGCATCCTTTCTAAGTTCAAATATAAAATTGTACTTTTTGGCACTTATGTGGAATTGAAACATATAAATGTATTTGTCTTCTGCAAGAAAAATTGGTAGTGTCCCCAAGTGTTGTACACTCCTTAACACACTTTCCTTGACTTCAGAAGCCACACCAAAATTTTAACAGACGTATTTTTCATCCTTCGGGATTTTATATTTTAATGATCATACTTCCTAATTATTTCTATCATAAAACTATAAATAAACTTTGTACTTCTACTGGAAATCATCAAGTAAATGTCTCGTGAAAACATTAGGCGCCACAATGAAATTTATAGGTCCGCTGGGATTAATGGAGCCCTGCCCTCTTCTGATCTCTGTCTCCTAATCTTTGCCATCTGAGGAAGAGGAAAACATACAAGTTGAGCGGGGGGGGGGGGGGGGGCCAATTTTGTAGTAAACAAAATAGAATATATTACTTGTACAGAAACACTCTTGTACAGTTACAATAGGTAGAACTACTAGCATATCTGAATATATTTTTTTTAAAAAGCTTTTTATTATGGCGAATAATTCTTTACCATTGAAGGAAGGAAGGATATAAAAATCAACTTTATAACTCAAAAGTGCTGAATCTATTATATTAATTGTTAGCAAAATGTTTACATTTAAACAAAAAATATTCTTAAAAATGTCATATATCTACATTATCCATAGGAATTATCATTAATGCTTAATAGTCTGATAAAAATGTCATACTAATCATTTTGTGCAAAACCTGATCTTTCATTGCAGTCATTCCAAGAGAGGAAGAATGAGTGTTCAGTGCTTCCCAGAATTTCTGAATTTTTCTGTTGTGAGTCACTTTCATGCTATACTTTTTCCACATCATTATTTTTGGCTGAGAAAAACCTTTCTGATTCCAAACAAGAAAATCTAAGTATCTTCTTAGTGCTCCCCAAAATGTCCCCGTTGCTCAGACTTTTTCATTCTATGTATCTTCAGTTGCTAAAATGCATTTTAGATCAACATTTTTCTCAGAGAGAGAGAGAGATTTTATGAGAGTTTTAGTTTAGTTTAGGGAAGTTGGGTTGTTGTTGTTGTTGTTGTTTTGGTTGTTGTACTTCTTGAAATTGCCCTGCTTTTCCTCTGGGAAAATCTAAAAATCTTTTCCATGGTATACATTTTTAGTGTGAAAACTCTTGCCTTAGGAGGTATTTCACTCGTTTTGAAAGAGATTTTTTTAGTGCTTCCCCAAGTTTTCTAATTTTTCCATTACAAAATTCAAAAAGGGATTCTGACAAGCGGGAAACCAGTCTCCATGTTTTCCTGGGCATTTGCATCTCTGGCCATGCATGACATTTTGGATTGTTTGCTAGGGAGAGAAGATGGAGGAGGTACCTCTGCTTCTTGATAACTCTTTTCAGCCTTGCTGGTTAGATGCTTTAGGCAGGCTCCTGTATAACGGTTCAGTGTCATATTCTACTTCATTGTTAACATTTTGGCAGCAGGCTTACTACTGAGCCCTATGGAGAAAGGGTGGGATATAAATTAAACAAATAAATAAAAGCTGTGTTAGGAATCCTGCCCCGCCCCCCCATGATGTAACTATTATCTTTTAGGTTTGAGACATCTGAGAAGCATTTTCTTGATTTTGAGTGAAAGAGGCTGAGGACCAGTAATTTTAACTGTATAATTGTTGGGTAGCGTGTGACTGTAGTGATCTTTTAAATATTGCTTAGTTTGAGTGCTATGTAATCATTAAATAATCTTGTCTTTTGTATTCTTCCAGATTGCCTTCATGACTTTGACTCTGTTCCCTATCCGGCTGTTCTTTGCTGCATTTATGATGTTGTTGGCCTGGCCTTTTGCATTCATCGCCTCTATGGGATCTGCTGAGAAGGAACTGGAAGAGCCTCTTTCCTGGTGGCGAAAGTGAGTCATTATGTCTGGTGGTTTGGTAAAATCTACCCCAGAGGTACAGTGACTACAGTAGCATGGGTAATGGGTTTAAGTTTTCCTTGTATATAATATTGTTGAATTTATTTGCTATGGAATAAAACACTTCAGTACTTTCTCCTAATGACTCAGATATTCTGCATGTTTACCCAGAATTCCCAATACAAAGTTTGTTCATGCAACTTTTCTTGCTACACTCTTCCAGACGTTGAGTCTGTGTTTTTTGTTCTCAATTTCTAAATGCTTTTATCAAAGTATTCTTTCTTTTTCAAAGGCCAGAAAGCGTGTCATGTGCATGCACAGATACTTAAGCTGATAACCTCTTTCAGTAATGAAAAGCAGTTTGAGAAAGAATTGATTATCAATGAAGGCAGTGGTGTTTAATTTTTATCACATCTGTTACTTTTCCTCTTCTTCCTCAGCCCTTCCCTTCCCTTCACATGATAGGAAGAAAGGCAAAAGCATTTGTTTCCAGCTACTTTCTGAAAAATTGTCCCTTCCTGAGACTTCTTTGGGTTACAGAAAGCAGCTGCTGAGACTAAATAAATGTTTTTGCGTTTAATATGTTGTTTGATCTTACCACTCCTTATGTCTCCTGTTTGACATGTGTTTCAGCACAATATCTGTCCTGATCCTTACTATTTACATAAACTGCTTAAGTACTTTATTTGGTACCCAAAGATGGGTTGTCAGAAGTGTTTACAAGATCTTGAGGGTGCTGGTTCTTCTGGAACATTTTCCAGTTGTTATCTCTACATGCTGTGCTGTCCATGCTAATCCCAGGATTAACATAGAGTAAAGCTGATTGAGTAGGACATAAGATACTCACTGAGTAATGTGTTCTGTTCTCACCCAGGAATAGTAATTTGAAAAAGACAAATACAGAGTATAGTCTTCCATTATGACTTTTATTTGGATAGACTCTGAGAACTGCCTTAAAAAGAAGAGAAAATTGTTAAATGTTTGATTCTGACATACTCCTTACCAGCCATCTTTTAGAGAGGAAAAATCAAACCCTTTTATGTCCCCTCCAAATGCTTTTTTAGCTGTGGTGGAGGCCGTGGAAGTAGCCTTCATCCTCCTCCCAATTTTACTCCTCTTCCCTTATTTAAAACCAGGGTGGGGAGGCAGGGAGGGGAGGCTGCTGCTTCTGGTCACAGATAATGAGGCTACATTGTATCACAGCAAATACTGAAATCAAACATGATTTGGAGAAATTTTTTTTTCTTTTTGTCATTTAATTTTTATTGAAATATTTTATTTATTAATTTATTTATTGTTTCGTTTTCTATACCGCCCTATCCCCGGAGGGCTCTGGGCAGTGTACAACAGAAAATTTAACAAGGAAATTATAGTAGTATAAGCACTATCCATTCAGTAAACAACTAAAACCCTTTAAAAACAGTGGTACTACAGAAGATTAAAGTAAAGGCGCCCAGTGAAACCCAAATTTAAAACCTCCCCAAAAGGGAAACGTTGGGTCCCATCAATAAAGAGGGACCCCGATGTAAAAAGAGCAGGAGCAGAAGGGGGGGCACCACTCAGCGGCTGGCCACTCCAAAGGCCCGGTGGAACAACTCAGTCTTATAGGCCCTGTGGAATTCACCCAAATCCCGCAGGGCTCGGACAGCTGGAGGAAGAGTGTTCCACCAGGCCGGGGCCAGAGCCGTAAGGGCCCTGGCCCACGTGGAGGCCAGCCGCATCATTGAGGGGCCGGGGACCACCAGCAAATTGGCCTCTGTTGAGCATAGAGGCCGAGTATGAGCATATGGGGTAATACGATCCCGGATGTACGAGGGTCCCAGGCCGCGTAAGGCCTTAAAGTTCCACACCCACACCTTGAAGATGATTCAGAACTCAACTGCAGCCGGCGCAGCTGGATATGCTCTTGAAAGGCGCCCCCTGTAAGCAGACGGGCCGCTGCATTTTGGACCAGTTTTAACTTCCAAATCAACCGCAGGGGAAGGCCCACGTAGACCGAGTTACAATAGTCTAACCTGGAGGTGACGGTTGCATGGATAACAGTGGCTAGGTCTGATTGGGAGAGGAAGGGAGCCAACCGCTGGGCCTGACAAAGATGGAAAAAAGCAGCCCGGGTTGTAAGGGCCACCTGGGTCTCCATTGAAAGAGACGAATCCAGGTGGACCCCCAGGCTGCGAACAGAGGAGGTTGCCGCCAATGTGACCCCCTCCCACACCGGCGGCTGGCAGTTCCCAACCACCCCCTCATGGCCAAGCCAGAGAACCTCCGTCTTCGATGGATTCAGTTTTAACCTGCTCTGCTGCAACCAACCAGCGACCACCTCCAAACAGTGCTGTAGAGCTGCAGGGGCGACGACCGCTCACCCCTCCATCAACAGAATGAGCTGAGTGTCATCACCAGCTGAGCAAGGGATTGCATATAGATGTTAAATAACAGTGGGGATAATGATGCCTGCTGGTGTACACCGCAGTAAAGCAGGCACTTCCGGGAGGCTTGATCCCCACACCACACTTGCTGACTCCGGTCCTGGAGTTTTCATGATGTTAATACAAGTAATACAATATAACAACCGTTATAACAGTAATAATACAATCAGTGTAATGGTCATTATAATTTGGAGAAATAGTTGGAATAGACATTTAATTCTTTTAATTATTTTAAATGTAGGAGCTTATAAGAAGGCATATTGAGCATGAATTTTCTGAGTTTGTGAAACATGTATATGATTGGAATGTGCTGAACTTATGATACTGTCATAACTTATGACATTGTCATAACATCATAATTGTTAGCACAGTATTTCAGGCAGCCATCTTAATC
The DNA here is from genome assembly GCF_021028975.2 of Sphaerodactylus townsendi. Taxonomy (NCBI): domain Eukaryota; kingdom Metazoa; phylum Chordata; class Lepidosauria; order Squamata; family Sphaerodactylidae; genus Sphaerodactylus; species Sphaerodactylus townsendi. Next base: position 44,845,683 of record NC_059438.1, on the reverse strand, counting down.
ACAGCTGTAAGGGAGTAAGTGCCCCTGAATTCAGTTAGGACTTCCTTCAGAGTAAATGTGCTTGGAGTTACACAGTTAATCACTTACTTAACAACCAGAAAGTACCCATTTGAAATGATGCCTTTGCCATTTATTCACAAGTTGGCAAGCTATTGGGAAGATCTGACCATCCTCTAAGGCAGTGGGACACCACCACACCCAGCCCCTGGCCAAACTCCCTGCCACTGCCGGGCCTGAGGCTGCGCTATGCACAAGCTCAGAGTGCCTCTGGCTCACTCCAAAGTGCGCAGGGTGAGCAAGCGGCACCACCTCCCTCCCTCCCGGCTCCCTCCCTGGCTTACTAGACCAGAGGAGCAGTTTGCCTTGTCATGGTCCTCAGCCTGTGAGTGGGAGTCAGCATCCAGGAGGGTGGAGGTGGCGGCCTAGGATGCTGACAAGCCCAGGCAGGCACTCTGGCAGAGGGCTTTTCAGGGTACGCTTGCAGTGGTCCTTGCTGCTGTTGGCTGATGCTACCCTCTGGGTGAGGGCGCCAGCCACAACAGCCACCCCAGCAGCAGGCGCAGGCAGCCCTTGCTGCCCATCTTGGAGGAGCCGGCAAGGGGACCAGGAGTGTACCACGGGGAGAAGTGCGCACCTCACCACAACACCAATGCAAAGGAAGAAGCTGACCTCCACTCTCTTTTTCCTGGTGTGGGCTGACTCTTCCTAAGTGGCCCTCTCCACTCCTGTAACAGTCCCTCATGTGGGGACAGTAGGGGAGACAAATCCTCCTCTTGGGACAGCAGGGGCAATTCAGTGGCGGGGGGCAGATAGTTAGATCAAGGGTTGGGCACGGGGGGAGGGGGCAGAGGGCCAAAATGCACCCCCCACACACATAATCCAGGTGAATGGCGCCTGGGTAAAATGGCCTTCCTGTCCCCCCTTGATACACCAGTGGTCTAAGGAGCTCTCCTCCAGGCTGAGAACATTTACTTCAGTGGAAGAGCCCCCTTAAGTTAGAGGGAAGCTTTTTAGGCTGGAGGGAGGCTTCAGACTTCCTCGGAGGAAGTAGAGGATAGGAGAAGGATCCGTCCCACATCCTCAGCTCCTCATACCTCCTATCAGTTATTTGCAGTTATTTGTAATAGAAAGCTATCTATACAGTTATTGCAAGGATTGCAAGAATAAGTCTTTTTGAGTTTCAAAAATTCTGTTTAAATGCTTAGGGTTCTGATCGAGACATACATAGAAATGCTCTTTTTTATACTTTTTATAGGGAAACCATAAAGGTTATATATGAAGGACTTGCCCTTATGACAGAAGGAGTTCAGAGAGAGCTTGGTGTGGAGATACACTCTTTATTTTGATTGCTGATAGTCTTAGGTTTAGTTGCTGAGGTGTCTCACTGGCAGAGAAAAATGGGCATCTACTCTGAAGTATTGTGCTGTTGGTGCACTTGTGTGTTAAAGTGAATATACAAAAGAATGTACACATTGGGTACATTTCATTTATTTGATAGGGACAGATCATACCTCCTGTCACATGCACTGCATTGGTCTACCATTGTCAGTCTCTGTGATGTATACTGGCAGAGGAATAAGAGCTGTAAAGGTTGGAAGTCCACTACAGAACCACCCTTCTTCAAAACTACTGTTTTGGTGCTCCTTTAATGGGGAAACTTGACTCCTTCTAGTTCTGCCAGTTCTTCTGTCTAAATGTATGGCAGCCTGTTAATGCCAAGTTGCAGGGTGTGTGCAAAAGTTAGACTGCAGCACAAGTTCTCAGCAGCCTCCATTGCTGTTTTTTTGAGTAGTTGGAGTACTTCTGGATGGGCAGTAGTAGGTGAGCTTGTGGTTTCCTAATGTGCTGCCTCCTCCTTTAGAAAAATTCCCATGTGCCTTGCTGTTTGTTTATCATTGACTGTGAGTGTGTATTAAACCATTCCTTCATTTTATTTAATCAAAAATTTCAGAGAATTGAGCATCTAAACACCTTTTTAAATTAGTGTTCCTTGTTCAGTTAATAATTCATATTATATTATGGTTGTTGTTGTTGTTATTGTTATCATTATTTAATGTCACAGCTGCCAGTTCTTTTTGCTGGTTGCTGGCTTTTCATTACAATTTCAACCCCAACCAAGCTGTCCTAATGTTGTAATTCTTGCATCACCATCAATAATAATAATAATAATAATAATTATTATTATTATTATTATTATTATTATTATTATTATTATTATTATTATTATTATTATTATTATTATTATTATTATTATTATTATACTACACATAACAATACAGCACAAGTGTCTGGAATTCATCTCTGAATATCAAGTCCTTCCCAAGGACCTAGGATATTAGAGGTATTTGCGTAAAATATGTGCAGTTCCTAGAAGTGCTGCTTTCTGTAGCATGTGGACTGATGTTCTGTCCAAAGTTTAGAGCTTTTCCAGATGTTTCTTTTCAAGATTTCCTTTGGGATTCCTCCTAGAGCAACTGACTACTAGTGGGATTACTGCTAATGTTCTTTTGCACCCACAATCATTTCAACTTCAATTTGTAGGTCCTTGTATTTCCAGTGATCTTTTCCAGCTCTTTGTCCCTCTACTCCTTCCTGTCCAGAAGTTGTCAACTGGCACAGCAATATCTATATGATCCAAAACATGCTTTTTCTCTACTCACTGTTAAGTGTCTGGGGTGTTGTGTGCCAGGTGTCTGTCTGTCTGTATTCTAAAGTCCCAGAGTATTTTTGCCTCTTCATTTTCTGTGGTCTTCTCTGGCTTGTGCTTGTACCAGGTCTTGCTACAGGGCAGGCCGTACTTTTTGCAAAGGTTCCAGTGCACCATTGCTGCTAGCCTATTATTATTATTATTATTATTATTATTATTATTATTATTATTATTATTATTATTATTATTATTATTATTATTATTATTATTATTATTATTATTAATATTATTATTATTATTATTATTATTATTATTATTATTATTATTATTATTATTATTATTATTATTATTATTATTATTATTATTATTATTATTATTATTATTATTATTATTATTATTATTATTATTATTATTATTATTATTATTATTATTGTAAGTGACAATGTTGTGTTAACATTTCTTCCTCTGTGGTATCTAATTATTTTTAGGGTTGTGGATGTCTTGCTGAAAGCAATCATGAGAACCATGTGGCTTGCTGGAGGATTCCACTGGATAAATGTAAAGGGCAGGCAGGCATTGCCCACGGAAGCAGCAATACTGACTCTGGCCCCACATTCCTCATACTTCGATGCAATCCCTGTAACAATGACCATGGCCTCCATTGTTATGAAAGCAGAAAGCAAAGATATTCCAGTCTGGGGAAGTAAGTCATTGAAATATTAACTTTCCAAATAACATTTGCAGTGAAGTCCTCATGAAATTGTTCTCATTTTTCATTGACCAAAACTACATTCCCAAGCAGAAGACTAAATCAGGCTGGCAAATAACCTCAGAACAGTTGATTGACAGTTAACAACCTCCTACTTGTAATGGATCTCTTGGAATGTCGAGAGAGGGTCGTGTTTTTTTTAACATCCCATTTATGAATAGGTGCAAAGACTATATCTGACTCCCAGAGAATGATTAGGTAGCTCTCCAGTTGCCAATTTATAGATAGGAAAGAGGGTTAAAAAGAGTGCTAACTGCAGCAATGGTAACCATCATCTCTGAGTGATGGAGTTGTTGGATTACCATCTTCCTTAAACTGGTGTGCATGTAAAAGTAGCTGTTGAAAAGAGATTTCAGAATGTCCATTTCAGAGGAAATGATACCAAATGGGCCCTGGGGGTTCAATTCAATTCAATAAGCCTTTATTGGCATAAAGAACATACAATATAAATACAGTTAAAATTACTAGAGAAAACATCACACTGGATCATAAGTTCAGTTCGCAAACCTCAGCCAGAAACTTTGCCACTGCGAGACAACAGTCAAGGTCATTACAGTTTAAGAGCATATTTACTTTATCAAGCTCTGTCAGCATTTTCATAGAGTCAATGATTTGTAATAATAAGCTGGGATCTTGGTTTCTGGTAAATTTGGCAGTGGAGGAGAATGTGCGCAATGGAATCCAACTGCCCTGGGCTGCGAGGCAAAAGCCTCTTATCATTTGGTAGACCCCTTGGAGTCTCTCCCTCTATGGGAGCCGGGTGGCATAATCATTAAATCTAAGCCAGTATGTGTAGAACTCTCTCGCCATATATAGGGTTGGTAAGCGCTTGCAGTAATATATTAGGCTGGGTTTCCACTGCACAAATGGAATTGCCACGTTCATTGATGCAGGCTTTCCAGGATTTGTTGGGTCGAAAGCTTCCTGCAGTTGTTGATAATCCATTGCTAGTAGCCGCTCTTTGATGAGGGCAAATGTCTCAGTACGGGTTAGCATGTTCAGAGAGTCACTATCATAGCCCAATTCCGCAATCTTTGTTATAACTGTTGTGCACCATTTAGAGTGATGAAGTTCTCTCAAGGTGAGTTGCATCAGTGAGTTGTCGGAGCTTTGATAATGAATATGCAGCCAAAATTTTGTGATGTTTAACCAGATAGTGGCCTCTATAGAGTATTGGCCAGATTCTCTAGACCATAGAACTACGCATATGGGACGAAGTTTGACGTATGCCACCAATAATTTATGCAGAAATTTAGGAATGGAATGATCTAATGGCACTGTTGCTGGGTGTTAACCAATTGGGCGCTCCGTAAAGCAGTTCGTAGTTTCCTCAGCCTGCTTTGAAAACTTGCAGAGCTGGGGGAATATATTGGTTGCCCAGCCCTGGGGGTTATTGTCTGCATTGTCCACTGGCTGGAAGTGTCAGTTGTCACAAAGCATCCCTTACAAATTAGTAGTAAGTACTGAGAAATGATTTCATAGCAACATAGTTGGAAAGTCCCATGCGCAATAAAGGAAATTCAGAGCGTCCTGTTCCACACCCCCAGTGGCGCCCTCCTTCATGCACAGAAGATGGTAAAAAGAGCCCTCCAGTCTAGCACAGAGCAAAATTTCTTCCTGACTCCAAAGTGGTGATTGACAATACTCTGGGCATGTGAAGGGGCGGGGGGGGGGGGGGGCATGAGAACCAAACACTGAAACAACCCTTCCTGCCCTCCTATTCATGATCTGCCTAAGTTTACAGAATCAGCATTTCTGTCAGATGTGCTCAGTCCCTTTCCGCTCTTCGACCCATCCCAAGACATGCTCGGGGAGAGTCTAAGGGACTTAGCTCTTTCACGTCACTGATGTTGTACAGTGCCAGGTCCATCAATAATAAGACCAGTGCTTTGCAGGAGTTTTTTTTCAGAGCATAAAGTTGATCTCAGGTGTGCATGACTGAGACCTGGGTGAGGGCAGGCAAGGTGGTCTCCCTAAAAGAACTTGCCCTCCCCCTGATTTCTCAGTCCTTTATCAGTCTCAGTCAGCGGGGGAGGAATGGTCATGCAGGAGTCTTTCACCTTCGGGGCACTCTCTGCCCCGGAGATTCCAGGTGTTAAATTGTGCTGGCCTGCTGAGGAGAGTTTGGCAATTTGGTTGGTGTACTGTCCACCTAATACACCAACAGATTCCCTGTTGAAGCTGCAGGAAGTGGTGTCTGGCTGAACCTTGGCATTCCCCAAGCTCTGGGGGATTTCAGTGCTCTTGTTGATGACCCTTCCTCCAGTTTGGTTTCTGACCTGGTACTGTCTATGTCTGCACTACTCTCCCAGTTTGTTTCAGGTCCTACACAAAGAGCAGGCTACACCCTGGATTTAATCTTCGACAGGGGTGGAGGTTGATCTGATTATTAAAACCCTATTCCCGTGGTTGGATCACCATGCCCTGGAGGCCAGCATTACTATTCCGCACCATCTTCATGTAGGCAGTGAGCTGATCTATGCTCGCCTGTGCAGAGTCCTGGATCCTATAGAATTTTAAAATGCCCTGCAGGACCCGTTGCCTCCTGGCAACTCATTGGATGAGCTGGGTGGGGACTGGCAAGGCCAGCTCTCTGAAGCCATCAGTGAGATTGCACTGCAACGTCCTCTGCGTCCTCGCCCCAACAGACTTCATGGTATTCTATGTAGTTACAAGGGAAGAAGCAAAAGCTCAGATGACTAGAGCAGATGTGACCATACGTTATGGAGATAGTATTCTAGAAGCTCCACTTAGAAGCATTGAAGCTCCTATGGTCCCCGGCCATTTGGACCACTCTCTCTCCCTAGGTGGGTAATGGACCAGGGACTGACTAGCCTGTTAGATCTATGCCCATCCTGGCTGGGGCACACTAGTGGGGATGTGATGTGGATTTCCTTAGAGAATATTATCAACTTGTCCCTTAATTCAGGGGCCATAATGTGACCTTTCTTAAAGAAACCATCTTTAGATCCTTTCCAATTACCACCCAGTTTCTAATTTACCATTTCTGGGTAAGGTAATTGAGAGAGCTGTTGTGGAACAGCTTCATGTATTACTGACAGAAACATCAGTCCTAGATCCATTCCAATCCAGTTTCTGAGCTGGCCATGGGGTGGAGGTGGCTCTTGTTGCTTTCATGGATGACCCCTGGAGACACCTGGACTGTGGCAAGTCAGTGCTGCAGATATTCTTGGGTTTGTCAGCAGTGTTTGACTTGATTGATTATGGCAACTTGAACAACTGCCTTGCCAGGAGTACAGGGGACTACACTTCTTCCTCCAAGACCTGGGACAGAGCATTGCTGTAGGTGAGAGATCTTCCACACACCATGCATTGGTGTGTGGTGCCCACAGGGGGCAATTCTCTCACCGATCTTGTTTAATATCTATATGCAGCCTCTTGCCAGATTAATCCGGGGGGTTAGATTTAGGTGTCATCGCTATTCTGTTGACACCCAGTTGTATCTGTTGATGAGCAGCCATTTGGACACTGCCCGGAAAATTCCAGCCGGTTGTTTGGGAGCAGTGCTGGAGTGGATGAGAGAGAGTCATTTAAAACTGAGTACCACAAAAATGGAGGTTATGTGGTTGAATCGGAAGGGTTTGATTGGGGAGTTCTGGCTGCCAACTCTGGACGGCATGCAGCTGCCTGGTGCATCAACTTTCAAGAGTCTGGGGGTGCTCCTGGAGGCTCAGGTAGCACATACTGCTACCTTCATTAGGTGAAGCAGCTGACACCCTATCTCTCCCAGTCTGATCTAGCCACAGTGATTTATGCAATGGTCACCTCTAGGTTAGACTATTGCAATTTGCTCTATGCAGGACAACCCTTGGGCTTTCTTCGGAAGATCCCACTTCAGAGCACAGCAGCGAGGGTCCTTATGGGATTCTCATGGGGGACACACGTACAGCCTGTGCTGCATCAGTTGCACTGGCTTTGGGTGGAGCACCAAATTAGATTCAAGGTTTTTGTATTAACATACAAAGCCCTTCATGGTCTGGGAACACCGTCCCTATGGGACGGTCTCTCCTGGTACGTCCCCCAAAGATTGTTCTATTCAGAGAGTGCAAACCTTCTGGTAGTCCCTGGCACCAAGAAAGTCTGGCTGGCCTCAACCAGGGTCAGGGCTTTTTAGACCCTGGTACCAGCCTGGTGAAATGCTCTGTCTGAGGAGACCAGGGCCCTGCGGGACTTAATGCAGTTCCACAGGAGTTGTAAGACAGAGCTGTTTTATCAGTCATATGATTGAGGCAGCTGTGGTTAACATTTGAAGACTTTTTCCGTCAACTTTTCCAATTCTATTAGTTCTTGTTAACTCTTGGCCATCACTGAACAGTGTTATTAGCATCTTGTCCATGGCCCCCTGTTGTGGCAGTTCTAAAAATTATGATAATTTGGATTAATCACCTCATGATAGTTTTGTATTAAAAATTTGAATATTTTAAATTTTGATTGTTTTGTACTCAAAACTCAAAAGGGGAGGGGTGGGATATTAAATCAAATAAAATAAATCTAGCCTTTGTTTAAAAACCTCCTGAAGTAGAGAGCCTACCACTTTGCAAGGAAGCCTGTTCAACTGAGAAACTGCTCTGTTAGGAAGTTCTTCCTAATGTTTAGCTGAAAAATTTTTGGACATAATTTCAACCTGTCCAACCTTCTGGGGAAACAGAAAACTTTGCACCATGCTCTCTATATGGCAGCCCTTGAAGTACTTGAAGATAGCTACCATTTCCCCTCTCAGTGTTCTCCTCTTCAGGCTAAACAGAACTTCTTCAATCTTTTCTCACAGGACTTGGTCTCCAACTCCTCACCATCTTCCTTCCCCTCCTCTGGATACATTCCAGCTTGTCAACATTCTTCTTAAACTGTGGTGCCTAAAACTCAACACAATACTCTCAGTGACGCCTAACCAGATCAGAGTAAATCAGTGTTATTGCTTTGTGTGATCTGGACATGACATTTCCATTGGTATAACCCAAAATTGCATTTCCCTTTAAGCTATCACATCCCACTGCTGACTCATGTTCAGTGTATGGTTCACTAAGATCCCTAGATTCTTTTTGCACACGCTACTGCCGAGAGAAGTGTCCCCCATCCTACAATCATGCATTTGATTTTTCCTACGTAATTGTAGAATTTACATTTATCTCTGTTGAAATTGATTTTATTATTTTCGCCTTGTTTTCAAGACTCTGTCTTCTACCATATTTGCTACCTCTCCCAATTTAATACCATCTGCAGATTTAACCAGCATCCCCCCCTATTCCTAATTTCAAATTCAAATCATTTATAAAGGTGTTGAACAGCACAAGTCCCAGGACAGATCCCTGGAGCTCTCCACTTGTCACTTCTTTCCAAGAGGATGAAGAACGATTAGCAAGCATTCTTTGGGCACAATCTGTCAACCAGTTACAGCTCCACCTAACACTAATAGGATCCACACTACATTTTACCAGCTTGTTAACGAGACTCTTCTCAAAAGCCTTACTGAAGTGAAGATAAACTATGTCTACAGCATTCCCCTGATCCAGCAAGATAGTAACTTTCTAAAAAAAGAGATTAAATTAGTCTGACATGGTTTGTGCTCGAGGAACTCGTTCTGGCTCTTAGTAATCACAGCCATCCTTTCGATATGCTCAAGGACTGACTGATGATTTGTTCTGAAACTTTTTCAGGTATAGATGTCAAGCAGGTGGGTTGGTAGTTACCCAGATCTTCCTTATTCCCCTTCTTGAATATGAGGTCAACATTTGCCAGCCTCCAGTCTCATCTGTTCTCTAAGAATTCTGAAAAATAACACCTGTGAGTTCTTTTAGTGCCCTTGGATGCCGTTGATCTGACCCTGAGGACTTCATGTCATTTAAAGAAATGAAGTGTTTATTTACTACTCCTATGCTGATCCAAGACTGCAACTCCCTTCCCTCATCACGTGTTCTACTTTTGCCATGTTGAGCACCATTTCCCCCTCACAAGAAAACTGAGGAAAAGTAGGAATTGAATAGCTCTAACCTCTGTGATACACCTCTGAAGATGCCAGCCACAGATGCAGGCAAAACGTTAGGAACAAGATCCACCAGACCACAGCCACACAGCCTGGAAAACCCACCAGAGCCAGTTGAATCCGGCCGTGAAAGCCTTCAACAATACATAGCTCTACCCTCTGCTCACCACCTGTTACAGTTTCACTTTCCTGCCCCTGCAATGGGCCTACCATGCCCTTGTTCTTTGGTGTAGTGGTTAAGAGCAGGTGCACTCTAATCTTGCGGACCGGGTTTGATTCCCCACTCTGCCACTTGATCTGTGGAGGAACTAGATTAGCCTGTGCACTTCCAACACACACTAGCTGGCTGACCTTGGACGAGTCACAGCTCTTCGGAGCTCTCTCAGCCCCACCCACCTCATAGGGTGTTTGTTGCCGGGGGTGGTGGTGAAAGGAGATTGTCTGCCCCTTTGAGTCTCCTTACAGAAGAGAAAGGGGATAGAAATCTTCTTCTTCTTCTTCTTACATTGAACACAACCAAATAACCTTTTTTCATTGCATTTAGTGTCTCTAGCTAGTCTAAGCTCATACTGAGCTTTAGCTTTTCTAATGCTCTTCCTACAAGCACTGGTTATTTGAGTATATAAGGACATCCTTCCATTTGGTTATAAGGACCTCCTTCCATTTCCTAAATAAGTCTTTTATGAAGTCACCCTGGATTCTTTAAGCTCCTCCCATTTTCCCTTCTCATTGGAATCTATTCTGATTGTACCTTCAGCATTTTCATTCAATTGGAGCACCTTCCTTATGAGGAGAGGTTGCAGCGTTTGGGACTCTTTAGTTTGGAGAGGAGACATCTGAGGGGGGATATGATTGAAGTCTATAAAATTATGCATGGGGTAGAAAATGTTGACAGAGATAATTTTTTCTCTCTTTCTCACAATACTAGAACCAGGGGGCATTCATTGAAAATGCTTGGGGGGGGGGATAAGGACTAATAAAAGGAAAGACTTCTTCACTCAACGTGTGACTGGTGTTTGGAATAAGCTGCCACAGGAGGTGGTGATGGCCACTGACTTGGATAGCTTTAAAAGGGGCTAGGACACAGATTTATGGAGGAGAAGTCGATCTATGGCTACCAATCTTGATCCTCTTTGATCTGAGATTGCAAATGCCTTAGCAGACCAGGTGCTCGGGAGCAGCAGCAGCAGCAGAAGGCCATTGCTTTCACATCCTGCATGTGAGATCCCAAAGGCTCCTGGTGGGCCACTGCGAGTAGCAGAGAGCTGGACTAGATAGACTCTGGTCTGATCCAGCTGGCTTGTTCTTATGTTCTTATATAATTTCCTTCTCCTTACATATTTCTGACCAGCATAACTTTAAGTTTATTAAAATTGCTTTCCTAAAATCCAACCTATATGTCTGACTATGTACAGCTTTTCCCTTCCCCGAGACTATAAATTCTAAATGGTACCTGTATGAGTTACTTCTGTACCCTGTTCAGGATAAAAAGGACAGGAGTTCTGAGAATTCATCCACCATTTCCTGGACCTAAGTGGAGCATTCTACAACAAAGACGGTCCAGGAAATGGTGGATGAATTCACAGGTGTCCTGTCATCTTTATCCTGAATAGGGAATACACATGATTCAACACATAAACCAGCTCTTCTCTGTTGGTCAGAATCACGTCTAAGATGGCAGACCCTTTTATTTCCCTTTCCACTGTCTGGAAAATTAAGTTATCAGCAAGACAAGTCAGGAATTTATTTGAGCTTTTGCTTTCAGCAGAGTTGGACTTCCAGCAGATATCCTGGCAATTGAAATCTCCCATGATCACTGTGTTCCGTTTTTGGGGAACTTTGTCATCTGATCTAGGCGTGTCTCATCCAAGTCCTCTGCCTAGCAGACCTCCCCCCGACCGTAAGAAGATGAAGAAGAGTTTAGATTTATATCTTGCCTTTCTCTCCCATAAGGAGTCTCAAAGCAATTTACAAACTCCTTCCCTTCCTCTCCCCACAACAGACACCTTGTGAGGTAGGTGGGGCTGAGAGAGTTTTGAGAGAACTGTGACTAGCCCAAGGTCACCCAGCAGCTTTCTTGTGTTGGAGTGGGGAAACAAATCCAGTTCACCAGATACGAGTCTGCCACCTCAGTGTGGAAACAATGTGGGATCTCAAATCTCTGTTCCTCCAGGGAGCCTCTTCCGCACATCGTGCTAAAATGGCCAATACAAGGCGCTTTCGAAACCGCCCCTCACTTTCTGGCCAATCTTCGTTTGCAAGTGGATTTTGCCATTCCGCACAGTTTCAAAGAGCACTGAAAGCAGTTTGAAAGTGCATTATTCTGCATGTGCGGAATGAGCCCAGATTAGAGTCCACCACTCTCAACCACTACATCACTATTATTTCTTACTCCTTTTATTTTTACCCAGAGACTATCAACTGACCTTCCATGCTCAGATTCATGTATCTCCTCACATGTATATTCCTCCTAGACATATAATGCTACTCCTTCCTCCTTTCTTATTTCTCTGTCCCTTTTAAATTGTATTCCTCAATTCTAATATTCCAGTTGTAAGTGTCATCCCACCAAGTTTCAGTAATACCTGTTAGTTCATATTCCCCTTCCTGTGTTCGGGCTTCAAGTTGCTCCTGCTTGTCTCCCATACTCTATTAGTGTAGGGACATTGGGATCCATGGTTTGTGTGCCCTGATGGTTTTGTCTCTGTTCTTACCAGTGAGTTTAAATAATGTTTCCTCGCACGCATGTGCTGCAATGCTCTTCGTAAATCATTTTTTTCCCTGCTTTCTCTGGTGCTGTCCCACAACATATGATAGAACATTGCATCTGTATTCTGTCATTTCCAACACTTCCCATTATTATCTTTCTCTGCTTTGGCTATATCTTTAGGTGTGATATGCCATCTGTAAAAAATTCTATGAGTTTGGTTTCTTTAGTCCAAAGATTTTCCCATTGACTTGTGTATGGGTTTCCCTCCCCCCCCCCCCAATTTTGCAACCATTTTATCGGCGTACGATTTTTACTTCTCAGTTCTGTATCCATATTGACAGCATTTAAATATATATATTTCCTAAATAAGATGCCTTGGGACTTCCCGATGCAATTATTTACCGATTTAAGTCATTTTTCTTCTTAATTACTACGACCTTTATTTAAGTTCTTCCGTTCTGTCAGTTCTTTTGGTTGTACCCATTATGGTGATATAATAAACCATCGCGGGATCATCCTTCCTTCGCCATTGATTGCCAAGATTTTGTTTTTTCCTAAATTGTCCATCCATGATTCTCACCGGTGTGCAGTATCGAATCTTTTTCTTTTTTTATACCATCATCATCCATCATCGAATAATATCCATCAATCATCATCATCATGTCGCATCACTATCATCATCAATCATTACTACAGTCAATCACCAGTACCAAATGTAAAAACAAATATGCCATCGGAAATTCCAGAGTACCGATTACGCATCGAACTGTATATATGCAGGAAAAAGCCCTACACTAAGAAACGCCACAGGATCCGGAAAGATAAAACATATACAAAAGGGAATATTCTCATGTAACAGAATATTATTATTATTTGTTTGTTTGTTTGTGGTCAATGACCAGTATTTAAAATCCCATCTCACCCATTAAAATTTACAGGCTTTTAAAAGTACCTATGCAGTCTTACTAAAAAGTACCTATGGAGACTTACTAAAAACCCTGACTTCCAGCAAGATATCTAGAGATTGAAACTAAATCAAATATCCCATCCCTTTACCATTCGGCCACCAGATGTCTCTTTTTGTGTTTACAGATTAATAAGCAAAAGCGAGCCATTTCCCTTGGGATTTTCTGATCCCTGTATGTAGTCCAGTGTATCTTTGTCATTTAAACCAGTTAGGCCTGTCAAAATGGACTGGACTCAGAAAGATTTCCCTCTCATGGAACTTCTTTTTTCATAGCGCAGTGAGGGCATCCTGTAAAGAACATTCCTAACAGATAGGAAACAGCAGGTGAAGCTAGGAAAAATTACATCAGAACACCTGCGCAAAATGAGCACAGGGAGACGCTACCCCTGGCTGTGTACTGGTTTTCACCACTACCCTCTTCTCTCTGTATACCAATGACTGGCATCTCAAAACGATCCATCTGTTAAAATACTGAAATTTTGCAGATACGATACAACAGATCGATTGGTCTCATTCCAGTTAGACAATCGATGAAACCGCATACAGACGGGAGGTTTGAACAAACTAAGCCTCGTGGTGCCACTGGAACAAATCTAGAACTGGTAACAATAGCACTTAAAACTGTAGAGCAAATAGGTGTGGTAGATTTCAGGAGAAACCCTCCCTCTTAATCCTACCTCCTCTCACACAATACTTGTAACAACACGGTGCATCAATAGTAGAGACCGTTTAAAATTTCTAGGGTTTCCATCATATCTCATAAGGACAACCTAAAAATGGTCACCTAATATCAAAAAAATGTCATCAAAAAAAAAAGCAATACAAACTCAAAGAATGTTCATTTTCTGCGCCAACTCAGGGAAGCTTCCAAACTTGCCCAAGGAGGCTGCTGGATACAGTTCCTACAGAGGGAATCATTGAGTCAATCATTCGTGCACTCTCTATAACTGTGTGGTTTGATTCTCTCGCAACTCCCAACAAGATCGACACAGATCTTCAGAGAATAATCAGAACTGCAAGAAAAACAATTGTTGCACTGCTAACGCTCCTGCCTTCCACATTGGAGGACCTGTATACTGCAACGGGATCAAAAAAAGGGCTGTGAAAATATTTACTGACCAAACTCAAGCGATCCTGGACATAAAACTGTTTCAACTTTTACCCTCTAATACGCCGCTAACAGCAGCACTGTCGAACACCAAGACAGTAACTAGGACATAAGAACAGTTAGTTTTTCCGAATGCCATCACCAAACAAAATAATTCCCTCGAGTAATGTTAAAACTTATTTATTATATAACCATTATATAATTACTGCACTACTTTTTTTCATCATTCCTATTACCCATCCTCTCCTCCCAAATATGACTATGATCAGCGAGTATAGCCCAGTGCTGAAGCCATTTTATTTTATTTTCATTTTATTTTATGATTTTACATTTTTATGTTTCTGCCATTACTACTGATTGTTTCCTCTGATTGCTTACTGTAGACTCCATATAGTGACAATCATTAAGGTATGCTGTACCTTTATGATTCTTGTTGGACAAAATGTATTTTTCTTTTACATGTACACTTTGAGAGCATATGGCAACGGAGACAAATTACTTGTGTGTGTCCAATCACACTTGACCAATAAAGACTTATTCTATTCTATTCTATTCTATTCTATTCTATTCTATTCTATTCTATTCTATTCTATTCTATGTTCTGTGGTGTCTATTTAGAGGGAGGGGCAAAGCCTCTTTTTGGATGGAATTTTCTTATATTTTCCCTCGTAACAGTAAGGAGGGAAGAGAATTACATCTGGCCAATGTGAAAGATCTCCTCATATTTCTGTTTTCAAGGAAGAACAGATATGGTGCTATAGCTACTTGCCATCTTAGAAATGCTCTGGTGCTAAGAATTTGGATGACTTCATAAGATCTGTTTGTCTTCCTGTATCAAAAAATTTCTGTTTAACCAACACATGGGCCTTTTCAGCTCCCATATTTAAGAGTTTGTATGGAAAATCCCATCTGTTGTATGGCACTTTGGACTGTCCTATGCCAGCTGGACTGAAAGTTGTCCTGGAGAACCATGGGGAGAAGACCTTGTGCGTTACTGTTACTACTATAAATGTCAGCTGGAGATGTCGATGGTGATGTGGATGGGCTTATTCTACTTTTGCATTGGAGTCATATTCATCTTGCATTCGAATGGTTCTTAATGTCTTCTTAATCAATAGTTAATTATGTATTCCTTCTTTACTATCAATTTCTACAAATTTTACATTTCTTTGATTTGGAATGGTAATCCAATCTGACACTCAGACTAGAGCAGCAGCTTGACGATAACAATTTGATCTGCGGTACTGCTAATTCTCTTCTCTTTTCAAAATTTTGTAATATTTTAAATCTTACTGTTGATTTCTTTCTGCTTCATGTAAAATTGTCTATTATTGTCTGTCATTTTAAAGGTCATTTCATCTATCTAAATTGATAACATTTGAAACAAAAAGATCAACTTTGGAAATATATTCATTTTAACTTCAGGTATTCTTCCTGGCCAGTAAATTCTTAACTTTTCCCATCTTTGGAAATCTTCGATATTAGTCCAAACTTTATGATGATTATCTTTGTAGAAATTTTGGTTTTGTCCTGTTACATATATCTCTAAGTTTTTTAAAGAAACAGAGCTCATTCTGTCATTTTTTTCTATATTTTCTTCTTCTGCAGTTTCTCATTTTATTAATCTCTGATCCAGAGTCATGATTCAATCTGCAAATAGCCCAAGTTGAACCAACTGTTTGATAATGATGGGAACTGCTAATCCTCTTCTTCTTTTCTCATCTTGAAGAACTTTAAATCTAGTTCTGACCTTCTGTCTTTCCAAATAATTTTATTTATTTCTTTTAAGCTTTTTTTGTGTATAAATTGGTAACATTTGAAATTTTAAAAAAACATTGTAACAGCAGAGATTTTTCCTTGCCATTAAAGTTTTAGTTTAGTCCATCTCTGCATATTTTCTTGAATCTTTCCATGCCATTTATAATTGTCTTCAAATAATGTGTCATTTTGACCTAATACATTTATTCCTAAATATACAACTCAATTTGATGTTGCATCACAGTCCGTTACTCTGCTGATTTCTTAGCTTCTTTTGAAACATGTGTCAATGTTATCTTTACTTTCCCTCTGTTGATCTTATAGCCCAAAAAGGATCCACATTTTTCAACCTGTTCCATTATATTTTGTATTGACTGATTTGAATTTATAATTGTCATTACCACACCGTCAGTGTAATATTTCATTTTAAATTCTTCTCCATCAACTTTTATCCCCTTGATAGTTGAATCTTGCTTAATTTTAATGGCCAATACATACTTCCAATACAAGATTGAACAGCAGTGGCAATAGTGGACATCTTTGGTTTGTGCCTTTTTCAATTTGTATTCCTTTGGTTAACGCTCCATTTATCAAAATCATTGCATGTTGTTTAGTGAAGAAGAAAAGAAGGAGTTTGGATTTATACCTGGCCTTTCTGTCCTGTAAGGAGTCTCAAATGGGATTTCAAACTCCTTCCCTTCATCTCCCCATACCTTGTGAGGTAGGTGGGGCTAAGAGAGTTCTGAGAGAACTGTGAATAGCCCAAGGTCACCCAGAAGGCTTCATGTGTAGGAGCAGAGAAACAAATTCAGTTCACTGGATAAAAGTCTGCCACTCATGTGGAGCCACAGGGAATCAAATCCCGTTCTCCAGATTAGAGTTCACTGCTCTTAACCATAACACCACGCTAGTGTAGATACTTTGTAGCCAACTCAAAAATCTTGAGCCATATTTTAAATTATCAAGTGTTTTTAACATGAAATCCAAGCTATATTATCAAACGTCCTATCAAATGACACCTTCAGCTCTCTGCCCACCGGTCCATGGAGTGTTCACCCCCAGCAATCTTACTGGTCCCACAGGTGGCACTAGAGCAGACACTAGTGCTTCCAGGAGAGGCCCAGAAGCGAGCAATACCAGTGATTGCCCCCTACTCCTTCACTGGGGCCTGGTGCTGGAGGAGGAGATTCGAAGCGCTTCTAGTTGTCTTGTCATCTCCCGAAAGCCTTGCTGCATTTTGCCTACTTCTTTTTCTAGGACATCATTTTCAGTCTCCAAGTAGCAGAGGTCCCAACCTCTACAGGATGATCACTATTGCAAGGCAGAGGCACGGCCTTCACCAAAGCAAAATAACCCATACTCCCCACCACTTTGGAGTGTAAAAGGCAGCAACTGCCCAACAAGCTGATTAGCTGGTGCCTAAAAGTGAAACTAAGAAGCAGGCCAGAGTTAACAGCCCCAGACAGAAGATCCCATATCCCATCTAGGAGAAACGATAGGACTGGGTCAGAACAGGGTCAGATGATGCCAAATGCTTTCTTAGCATCTAAAAAATAAGATTTTTTTTGTCTTTTTCTTCACCAATTCCATCAAATTGGACATTATCTTTCATCTGTCTCTTCAGTGCAAAGCCTGTCTGATCTTGATGCATTAGTTTTGCTATACATTTTCTTAATATTTTTGCCATTATTGAAGTAAAAAGTTTATAATCCACATTCAAGAGAGATTGGTGTATGTAATTACAGTAATAAGAGATCATTTCTTTCCTTATGTATCAAGTTTATGTAAGCTTATTGCCACGAAGGTGGTAACATCTTTGCTAATTTCATTCATAATTTTTTGTAAAGGTAATATTAGACTTTCCTTTAAACATTTGTCTTTCTTCAGCTCTTATATTGCTTATGATATTTCTTGGATTGTTTTGATTTACTTTACTTTATTTACAGTCAATGACCAAAACATAATAATCTCAGATACAACAAAATATCAAAACAACAAAATTACAATAGCATAAAGGCCACAAAGTTACTAGGCATCTCTCTAACAAAGACACACTCATTTACTTTTCACCCCATTACTCTGCCATTGCCCTTGAGAGAGTTCCTACACAGGAAAATCTGTATTTTATGTAGTGGATTCAACTAAATCAACACAAATAATATTTAATGCGAACCAAATTATTTCTCTCTCACCTTTTTTATTAATAAGCACAGAACAGGCAAAGCTGCACTATGGGCTACCTGTCTGGTAATAATTTCTTTCTCATCTTGTAATAATTTATCACAGCAGGATTTGTTAGAGCGATGTATCCTATCATTATAGACACAAGTCAAACATTTCTTCCTCACCTCCTCATAATAGGGGCAATAAAAGTATATGTGGTCCATGATTTCTACAGCATTCAAGGGGCAAACACATAATCTCTTCTCATAGAGTCTTTTGATATCTCCCTTCTATTACTGCTGATGGTAAGAAGGCACACCTTGCTAGGATTAAAGCTCTCCTTAGATCTTTATTTTCCATGTAGAATAGATAGGGAGCTGAAACAGTAATATATTTACATGCTAAAGAATGGGGAAAATTTGGAAATCTGTTCAAATCATGTTGACATGTCATGTCTTTGACCCTTTGAGTAAAATCAGATTTAAATTGGGCCTGTTTTTGTAACATATGTGCACTGAGAGCAAAGTCACACTCGAACAGGCACTGCTCAATGTCACATACCCATTTTGGTGGGTAGGAATCATTGGCTCGGAATGGCTATAGGCCATTTGTGTTGGTGTAGAGCCTCAGCCATTTATAAGCTGTTGTTGTTATAATTCTATCCTCCAATCTCATTATGCCTTTTTCTAGCCTGAGGAAGGCATTTGGAATCCTGGGGGGAGCTGTAAGATGACTCTAAGGAATCTGGATTGTTTTCTTTCCAATAGTGCCATACTCGAGTGTGCTACACCCAATTGGACGCCATATGTCAGTTGCATTTGTATTTTGGCTAAATAAAGTTTTATTGCAGCTGGAACAAAGAATTCCCCTTTAGTACAAAAGAATGTCAATATCGAATATATTGTCCTCTCAGCACGTTCTGCTATCATATTACAATAAGCTGCAGAACTCCCTGATGCTTGGACCATGACCCCTAGCTATTTAAATCTGTCTACTTTTTCTATTTTTTTCCATTTATCGACCACAATCTTTTTAGAGGGCATTTGCCACATGCCATCACTTTTATTTTGTTGATGTTAATTGTCAAGTTTTCTTTTTCACAGTAGCTTGAAAATGCAGCTAGTGCCCTACGCAACCCATCCAGTGTCCTTGAAAGAAGGGCAGCATCGTCTGCATATAAAAAAGCTTTTATCAGTAGGACCTATCCTGGAAATTCTATTTTAGGAGGGTGATGAGGTATCTAGGGTCTCTGCACATGATCAACAATACCATTTGATAGTAAAGATTAAACAGAAATGGAGCAGAGTGATTCCAGCCTCCTATCTGGAAACTCCCTTACTTTGGGCCTGGATTTGAATCAGGAAAGAAATCTCTTTGAGTTGGCTAACCCCACTCTTTGTAGAGGGAGCTGGATTGATCATGTAATAGGCGAATAATCTTCTGTCTATTTTAGTTGCTTTTAATTTTTACCAAAGTTTGCCCCTAGAGATGGAATTGAAGGCAGATTGGAGATCAATAAATATAGTTGGTCTACCAGACACATATTTTTCAGTCAGGTGTTGTAATGTTAAATACTGTTCTTCCATTGATCTGCCTTCTCTAAAGACTGCCTGTTCCAGAGCAATTAGGCCCTCTTACTCCAACCATAGTTCTAATTTATCTAATAGATGTCTCGCATAAAGCTTGCCCTTCGGGGAAGAGGCGGCCTATAAATCTAAAATATAAATAAATAAATAAATAAATAAATAAAATTCAGGCTAATGGACCTATCATTTTTTCAGTTTATTTTTGTTCCCTTTTTTAAATATAGGAACAATAATGGTTGTACTCCATGTCTTAGGCCAGTGATGGCGAACCTTTTTGAGACCGAGTGCCCAAATTCCAACCTCCAAACCTAATCAACTCTCATTTTACTTCGCCATAAGTGCATTAACTCCAGCAAATTTTAAGCTCTAGAATGCTGAGGTTTTAGTTTGGAAAAAAACGGTTGGCTCCCTCTTCCTCCACCCCACCCGCTCGAGTAGGAGCCAGCCTGCTCTAGCCTCCAGCAAGTCCTGCATGCACCATTCTGTGCTCTCTCTAGCATCTCTGCCTCCTCTGCGCCTCCCTCTACTAGGGCAGCTGCCATTCCCGGAGCACAGGTACCAGGGTCTACCAGAAGGGCTGAAGTCCTCCCTGCTCACCATGGTGTGTGCATGTCGTGCTCAGTGGCCCAGGCCAGCCTAGATGTGTGTGTGTGGGGGGGGGTGATTTTCTGCCCCCCACATGACGAACTCTATGTGTGCCCACAGAGAGGGCTCCGAGTGCCACCTCTGGCACCCATGCCATAGGTTCGCCATCACTGCCTTAGGCATTCATCCTGTGCTGTCTATATATGTAAAAAAGGCTACCAGAAATTGGGTCCACCAGTCCACATTCTCCTTCAGGACCTCAGGAGGTATCCCAACTGCCCCTGCAGCTTTCCTGAACTTCAGGTGGTTTATTTGGGCCTTAACTTCTTGTATAGCAACAGAGAACCACGCTTATAGGGAATCTAGATCTGGCTTAAAAATCTCCTGATTATCATCCTCATATAGCAGTGGTGGCGAACCTATGGCACGCGTGCCAGAGGTGACTCAGAGCCCTCTTTGTGGGCATGTGCACCGTCATCCCAGTTTGGGCAATCGGCAGTGGCATAGCACCAAGGAGGCGAGGGGTGTGCAACGCACTAGGCACGCGCCCCTGCGGGGATGTGGAGAGGGCGTTCCAGGGGCAAGATGGAGGTGTTCGGAGGTATTCCATAGTAGGACGGGGACGTGGCGGGGGTACAGGGCGCACATGTGCCCTGGACGCAGTTTCCCCTTGCTCCGCCCCTGGCACTCGGTCTCTAAAAGGTTCGCCATCACTGTCATATAGGCCTTGGAGGAAGGCTACCCACTTCTCAGGAGGAATACAGGTATCCCAGACTGAGAGTGATCCTTGCCTACAGGAAGCAATCAACTTCCAGAATGGATAAGGATTCTTTTGTGTAATTGCATGTATGAGTTCTTGCCAGGAATTTTTGATATATTGGTTTTTTTCTTGAAACAAACAATCTCCCTGTATGTCTTTTTGCAGGATAAGTGTGTGAGCCTCAGACTTACTGTCACAAATTGTCATATGCTTAAAAGCAGCAATATGATCTTTTCTCCTGGAGGTGGAGGGCATCTCTATGGGTAGTTCTCGTCCCTTATTCAGGAGGCAGGAACTTCACTGGTCGTTTTTTCCTTCACTTCCTCTTCTAGTACGTACTTCCTCCCAGAGGCCAGTATTGTTCCTGGCTCTTACAGGAGAGCACAACTTCTTCTTTGCTCTGTAGTTTAGGTGAAGTGAATTAGTTTGTTTTGGTCTATTCCTTCTCTCAAGTTCGCTCTGTTCTTCTCCATTTTGTCTCATGGTCAAATTTCCTCCCATTTTCTTGTCTGTCATCTAGCGTGTGCATGTGTGTCTTGGCTGCCTTGCTGAGGCACTGAAACACTGAGAATAGACGCGGGCGGCATTTTGAAACTGGTTTTTTGGCGCCAAAAATTTACATGGCCTGCAGCTCGGTTTCTCCCTCAAGGGAGAATTTCACCCATTCAGCCATGGAGGCTACAAGGGCTAATACAGCCAGGGCTTCCAATCTCGCCTTAAGGGTGATACAGGAAGATCCGGGAGAAGGAGGGAGCAATCGCCAGACCCGCACAGGGTCAGAGGGCACTATTCCAAATCAGAACAAATTGGGGAACGCCAGCACAAAGTGCAAGAAACCTCTCCCTCCTTCTAGCAGTTCAAAAGAACCCCGCATAACCAGCGCCGCATTGGGAGACATGGAGGGCACACAGCCGGCTCCTATGGAGATCAAGCAAGATTCCCCAGCAACGGTTCCTACCTAAGCAGGGGTGATAAATCAGATGGGGGGGCAAGATTCACAACCCATACCCCCACTGAACCCCCTACTGCTGTCTAATGATTCCAATGCCTAGAACAACATTTCCCCTTTCCAATTCGTTCAGTTCCTTTTGCAGTCCTTTAGACAAGAAATGGCTAGATCAGGGGTAGGGAACCTGCGGCTCTCCAGATGTTCAGGAACTACAATTCCCATCAGCCCCTACCAGCATGGCCAATTGGCCATGCTGACAGAGGCTGATGGGAATTGTAGTTCCTGAACATCTGGAGAGCCGCAGGTTCCCTACCCCTGATCTGGAGAGAGCAGATTGTAGCTTTTCCTTAGATTTGAGTATATTACTCTTTAAGTGGGAAGTGATTCAGTTTCTTAGAGCTTCATATACTTGGAATATTTTGTCAGGTGCTGACAAAGTGTCCAAGTAGATGAGCAAAATCTACATGACAGTTATGTCCAACCTTGAATATGTTCCGTGTGCAAAATAGGGCCGTGTGTAGCTATTTGTGCTGTGGGCAAACTGAGATAAGACACCTGCACCTGATTTGTGAATGTTTTGTATAATAGTAGCAAAGAGAAATCAAAGCAGTGTGCCTTGAAACGCCTGTTGCCTGGCGAAGCGCTTTGTTAGTTGGTATTGCAATAATAAAGGAACTTCTGTGCTGTTGATAGTGTGTCTGGATGCTGTTCCTGCATTGCATACTCCTGGCTGATCTACTTGTGTTTAACGCAACCGCTGGAAAAATTGTCTACACACCTGCGGTTTTAACAGATTATGGGCACAGATCCTGCATTTACTCATGAGTAGCTACCAGTGTTACAAAGTGCTGAAGGTGTTCCAGCTCTGCGATGGCTGCGTCTTATGCTGGATTGCCGTTTGAGAGGCTTACAGAGCATAATTACGTAACATAGAACCTGAAGATGCAGGTGTACCTTCTGCATGAGGATTTACGGTCTGTCATTGTTAACACACACCCCCACACACCCCCACGAATCCGACACCCGCAGAAATCAGAGCAGAGGAGAAAGCAAGAACGTCTATCATCCTTGCTGTGGAAAGCTCTCAACTGCTTTATCTCAAGAATGCTGTCTCTGCTTCTGCGTGTTGGAATGTGTTAAAGGCAGTTTATCAACGCAAGTCTGTGGGGGCTAAAGTCTTGCTCACCAGAAAGCTTTACAACCTGAAGCTACGTCAAGGCAAATCTGTCTCTGAGCATTTACAGAAGGTGAGAGAACTGTTTGCCAAGCTAGCAGATTGTGGTCTCCAGTTTGACAATGCTCATAAGGTATACATAGTCTTATTTTCTTTGGATCAGTCCTGGGATTTGCTGGTTAACAGTCTCCAGACAGTAGCAGATGCAAGTTTAACCCTGGACTACCCTGGATGTCACCTCCAAGTTTCTGGATGTACAGCATCAGAGGGAGTTCCAGTGGAGTGTTGCTGTGTCGCAGAAGGAGCCATCTACAGAAGCTGTTTTGCCATCTGTTTGTGCAGCACGGTGTTGCTATAAATGCGGGGCCGTTGGACAGTTGGCACGTGCTTGTGGGAAGGCTACAGATCGCCGCAAGCCAAAGCAGGGGCAAAGGAGGACTTAAAGGAGAGACACTGACTCTACGTCATCTGCTTTCCTGGTAACGTGCAATGACAGAGACAAAGCTGGGACTTGGATTATAGACTCTGCATGTTCAATGCACATTGTGAACCGGAAGCATTTGCTTAAAGAGGATCAACATACCCCAGAGATCAATCATGTGTGTCTGGCTAACAGAACTCCTGCTGCTGTGGAGAAGCAAGGGACTGCCTTCACGCCAGCCCTTAATGGGCTCATGAAGGACATTTTATTTGTACCCCTATTTGAATTCTGTCTCCTTAGTGTTTCCAAGTTGACAACTGTTGGATATGTTCAGAGGTGGAATCCAACCGGTTTGCAACGGTTCGGTAGAAGTGGTTGTTAAATTTTCCTCAGTTCGGCAAACCAGTTGTTAATCCAACCTCTCTGCCAATTTTTTTCTTTGAATCGGGGGAGGGACATACTACAGCACCTCAGTAGTGAGAGGATTGGGTCTGCGCCTGTGCTAAAAGAGGAAAGTGGGCGTGTTTAGCGCTTACCAAGAACATGAGGTGATCATGAGGCAGAGCTTACCAAGAAGAACAGGAGGCAATTATTGAGCTGGTTCCTGAAGCCTATCTATTAAAGTGAGTAACTTTTTCTTGGGGGCAGGAGAGGGCGAGGGGGCGGGATTTTGCCCAGCTCCATGCCAGCCGTCCTGGCCGCTTCCAGCCAATATCCTGGCTGCTTCCAGCCAGTTCCTCCAGGCTCCAGCTTATTCCAGAGATGTAGCCAGCCTGCCTAAAATGCTTATCTTGGCTGGCGTTTTTAAAAACTCTTTCTCGGAGCTGGCGTGGGGGGGAGCATTTTGCCCAGTTCCCCGCCAACGGCTCTGCTCGGCGTCTGGCAGAAGTTTTTTTCCCTTCTCCCTAGGTAAGCGAGCGAGCAAGCTGGCTACTGGGCAGCCGGGTGAGCTGGCGAGCGAGCAGGTGACTGAGCTAGCGACCAGGTGAGCAGGTGGGCGAGTGAGTGACCGAGCGGACAGGTGGGTGGGCAAGTGGACAGGCAAGTAACCGGGCAGGCGGGCAAGTGGGTAGGCAAGGAAGCAACTGAGCAGACGAGTGAGCAGGCAGCCAGGCAGAAGGGCAGATGGCTGAGGAAGCGGGTGACATAGGGAGCAGGTGGCCAGGCAGGAAGGTGGGTGGCTGAGCAAGTGGGCAGCCAGGCAGGAGGGCAGGCGGCTGAGCAGGCGGGCAGCTGAGCAAGTGGGCGAGTGGGATGGGGGGAATCCTGAAGTCATTCTGCTTCTCTGCAGGTTTGGCAATTAAAGAGGGCACCACCCTTACCTTATGTTCGGCATGCTTTGCAAACAACCCCCTCCCCTCCCATACTTCCTTGGCTGTCAACAATATTCCTTGCATCTCTGCCCACCAAAATGCTGCAGGCTGCTCAATAGTATGGTGAGCGTAGTAGGGTGAGCGTAGATTGGTTGTGCACACTTTTACTTGGGAACTAAATCCCCTGAATAAAATGTACTTTCAAGGAAATGCACCTTGGGTCGGGCTAATAGTGTTGGGAACACATTTGCCTTCCCTAAGCGCCGGGAAGTGAATGTGAATTGCACCAACCCTCTCCCAGCCTGCCAGTCTCGATGGGAGAGCAGGAGTGCCCCTGAGCTGTGTGTGGGCAAGGTCTCAGCAAGGTTTCAGCCCAGATCCTTCTTTCGGTTTTCCCCTTCCTGAAAAAGAGGAAGCGACTCTTCTGAGCTTGCAGCCCACTTGGGGCAGGGACATTTAGTGGCGGTGGCAGCCAAACATGGGTAGGCTCTGAGCCAGCCGGCTCTGCCCCTGTCCTCATGCCTTCATCCATCCTTGTGATCTGATGTCTGGTGTCGCTTCTCTATGATCAGTTCTCCCCCCACCACCCCCCATGATCTTCCTCGCTCTCTTTTCACAAGATCCATTCTTCCTTGTGCCAGGCAGGGCACCACTCCTCTCTTTCAGTGCCTGCCGCTGCAGGGGTGTATTGCGCCCTGGGACTGGTGTGGGCTCTTCTCATTTGCGATTCCTGTGGCCTGTCCTCTGCTAGAGCCGAACTTAATCCCTCCTTGTCTTTTCTTAAGGGAGCACTCGCTTTAAGCGAATTCCTTTTGTCTTACCACTGCCTTGGAAATAAAAGGATTGCTGTCTCTGCTTTGACTGGTTTACAGAACAGTCAGTGCTTCCTCCCTCATTCATTTGAGTAGGCATTTGAACGTGGTCTGCCAGCTCAGTGGCTCTTGAAATGCAAACCTTTACAAGTTTTCTTTGGATCTAGGAGCCAGCCTAAAAATCCAGGAACCAAACTTATCTTTCACTTGCCTCCCCATGTGCATTAGGAGTTTAGAAACATGTTTAGTGGTGTATAAACAATATTTCAAGCATCAGTTTGGAGAGTCTTCTAAAGATTCCCATTCTAAAAATATTTTGGAAGAAAGAAGATGTTTTATAAATGACCAAGGTAAATTTCAGAATAAATTATGAAGGGAGCAATATGTTTGCAAAACTGCAGTATTAATGCAGTCAGATTGGCTAGCTACTCCTATGGTTTTACAGAAGAGATTAAAGCACTTCTGACTTTGCCGTATCATGGTGCCGTGAGTAGCTGAAAACAGTCTCTTGGGGCTTGCAGTTAATAACCTGATGCCTGATTCTATCAGGTGAGGAATGTAAATGTAAAACCTAGCTGAAATCTAGTACCTGTTCAGTTGTTTTAAGATTGAGAATATTAGAATGTGTGTTTTTTCATTTTATGTACACATCATGTCTATGTTATAATGCCAGCTTCTGCAGTCAACTTCCATTGATGCTATTGTCCACTCTTTTAAAGTTTAATAAAGATACTTTATTATTTTTTAAAAAATTACTTCTGCTGTGTGGACCATTTGCTCTGTTCAGATTTGTGAGCTGGGGCATATTCTATAATGTGCTGGTGACTTTGAGATGACTTGGTGCAAAAAATAGTTCTTTGGTCATAGTCGGGGAGGCAAAGCAAAGGGGAACTGCACCTGGGGAGCGCGCCCTGTGTCCCTGCCACCAATGGTGAAGTTACAAGAGAGCGGGGGGGTGCGCCGTTTACCGGGCGCATGCCTGGGGGCATGAAAAATTGCCCCCAGGCTCCTCCCCCTCCCCCCTCCACGGCAGCACCCCCCACACACCCCCTTGGCTTCCCCCTTCCCACATTTACCTTAGTTCCTTTCCTTTTTGAGAACTTTTTCAGGCTGCAAAAGGCCTGTTTGTAGTAAAAACGCCCTGAGGAACGCCCTGTCCCCAAGAAAAAAACGCCCTGGGGCTCACAAGGTCTCCTGGGAAGTATAGTTCCCATCAGGCTGTTTTTACTGAGAACAGGCCTTTTGTAGCCTGAAAAAGTTCTCAGAAAGGAAAGGAACTAAGGTAAGTGTAGAAAGGGGGAAGGGGGGTATTGCGGGGGGCGCTGCGGGGGGGGGGGGGGGGAGAAAATATAAAATGCTCACCGGATGCAGTTTGGCTCAGCTACACCTCTGCCTGCCACAGCCTCGCCCAGGAATGTCCCACTCCTGGAATGCCCTGCCCACGCCCCTGCCTCATCATGCCCCACCTGGCCCCAGCTATATCACTGTTTGAATCCCACTACCATCGGAATCTGCTGTTAAAATTTTTGAATCCCACTACTGGATATGTTGTACAATTTGAAGGACAAACCTGCACTATTTCTAAACAGGGTGATGTATGTGCCAGAGGTGAGCTCCTAAATGGGCTGTATCACTTAGATAATAGTACTGGGAGTGGAAGATGTATGAGCAGGTGGCTAGTGTGTCCAATATCTCTCCCCCCCCCCTCCCCTCAATGACAATTGCATACACCATCTCCACCGTGTGTTTGGGCATGCTAATTTCAGGGCAGTAGCTAACCTGAATAGGTTATGCAACCTGATAGCAAAACCATGTAAAAAATATCTGGAATGCTCTGTGTGCAGCAGAATGGAGGTAAAGGCTCATCCTTCTACTGCCAGAAGCACTAGAGAGTCAGAGAGACCATTTCAATTGGTTCACATGGACCTAGCAGGAACTTTCCAGCAAAGCCAAGGGAAAGCTAAGTACTTAATGGTAGTCTGCAACAATTACAGCAGATACACCTACCCTATTTTCCTGAAATCTAAGGCTGAGGCATTCTCCAAGTTTAAGAATTGGGTGGAAATGATTGAAAGGGAATTTTCATTCAAAGTTGCTTTTATACAAACAGACAGAGGTGGAGAATTAACTGGTAATCAATTCCAGACATGTCTGGAAAGAAGGGATATTCAACACCGTATGACTAATCCTTACTCAGCTTTCGAGAATGGATTGGCTGAGAGAAAATTGGGCATGTTGAAACAGATGAAGCAGAGTTTATTATTGGGTGCTGATCTGCCAGAGCATTTTTGGGCAGAAGCCATTAATACAGCAACCTATATAATTAACAGACTCTGGTCTTCAAGTCTAAACCAAACCCCTTACTATCTCTTGTACAAGAAAAACCCTGATCTGTCCCATATGCAGATATTTGGAAGTACTGCTCATGTTTTGGTTCCACCTGCAAAAAGAAAAACTGGTGAACCTAAATGGCTGACATTGAAATTCCTTGGTTATCAGGATTTGACCAAAGGTTATAGATTTGCATATCGATATGGTCAAGTGGTCATTTCAAGGAGTGCAAACTTTGTAAAACATGCCAATTGGGAAAGAATTCACTCCAATACTGAAGTGCTACTACCCTTTGCTGAGTCTGAAGCAGTTAACGGACAGCTTTCTCTGCCAAGCACTGTCCAAGGTCAGGACTCAGAGCGTAGGAGTGCAAAATGACTGAGACTGAAACAAACTGATTCAATAGAGTCTGAGTCAGAAGGAGAGGAGGAAGAGAGGAGGAACTCCCCCGAGCATCTAAAAGAGTGAACAAAGGTATTCCGCCAGATCGTTATGGGCATATTCAGAATGTTTATGTTTGCCAAAGTCTGTGCATGAACCTGCCTCTTACAAGGAAGTATTAGCTCTTCCTTCTGCTGAATGGGTGGAATGGGAAGAGGCTATGGAAGTTGAACATAGCACACTAGTAAAACAAAATGTGTTTTCTAAAGTGGCTCTACCTAAAGACTACAAGGTCACTGGCTCTAAGTGGGTGTTCAGACAGAAGCACATGCCAGATGGGTCTTTAAAGTTCAAAGCTAGGATTGTCGCACAAGGGTTCGCACAAGATCAACCAGAAACAGAACAGACCTATTCACCCCAGCCAGACCAGAATCATTGTGTGCAATGCTAACACTTGCCAGCAAGCGCAATTTGAAGCTTAAGCATTTTTATTTTCAATGTGCATACCTGAATTCAAAATTGAAACAAACAATTTACATGAAACCTCCTCCAGGGTATGCAGAGTCTTCTGATATTGTTTATCGTTTGCATAAATCTCTTTATGGTTTACGTCAATTAGGTAAGAATTGGTATTCCTGTCTTGATTCCAAACTGAAAGGTTTAACCGTACTACTGTTGATGCTTGTGTATATAGCCGAGGTCATGCAGAGTAACAAGAGTTTGTGCTTGTGTATGTTGATGACATCTGTGTTTGTGATAAAATAAACAAGCAATTAGAAACAATGCACAACAATTAAGTGAAACCTTTGTAGTAAAAGACATAGTTGAAATAGCTCATTATCTGAGCATTGACATTCAACAAGTGTCAAAGCAAGGTTTCCTAATGAGCCAGAAAAAGAAGATTGATTCTGTAGTAAAAAAGGCTAGACTGGAAAAAGGGGGAGCTGCATCAACTCCCATGGCATTAGATTTTTGTAAGCCACAAACGTCAGAGCCATGCAAGAATCCTGATCTTTACGAGTCATTGCTAGGAAGTCTAATCCAAATCTCTAACTGGACTAGACCAGATGTGGCATTTCTAGCCAGTACTTTAAGCCGTCATGCAGCAAACCCAGTGCAACATGACTGGGAAGGATTAAAAGAGTAATCAGATATCTGAATGGAACTTCAGATCATGGACTATTGATTCAGCCAGAACAGCAAAGTAATCAACTGTGCTGTTGCTGACAGCTCTTTTGCCAATAGTGATGACCACAAATCATGCACTGGATTTGTTATTAAATATGCAAATGTACCAATTGCATGGGGTTCTCGCAAGCAATCATCTATCAGTCTGTCAGAAACGTGTACAGAGCTTATTTGGCTTAAAGCTTTGTTAACAGAACTGGACGAGGTTCTAGATCAACCCATTACTGTTTTGGAGGATTCCCAAACAGCTATACATTTGGCTAAAACAGAGAATCTAAAGGCTTGAACAAAAGACATCGGAGTAAACTATGTAAATGTACGGGAACTAGTACAAAATGGAATTATCAAACTTGTTTATGTTGAATCTGAACAAAACATTGCTGATGCGTTGACAAAGCCTGTGTCAAAAGACAAATATTGTACTCTGTTGGAACAGCTAAATATAACCTCTGTAAATAATGTAGATACTGTCATTCAATTTTTGGAAGGGGTGTCAGGTGCTTACAAAGTGTCAAAGTGGATGAGCAAAATCTATATGACAGTAATGTCCAACCTTGACCATGTGCCGTGTGCAAAATAGGGCCGTGTGTAGCTATTTGTGCCACGGACAAACTGAGATAAGACATCTGCACCTGATAGGTGAATTTTTGTATAATAGTAGCAAAGAGAAATCAAAGCAGTGTGCCTTGAAACACCTGTTGCCTGGCAAAGCGCTTTGTTAGTTGGTATTGAAATAATAAAGGAACTTCTGTGCTGTTGACTGTGTGTCTGGATGCTGTTCCTGCATTGCATACTCCTGGGTGATCTACTTGTGTGTAATGGAACCGCTGGAAAAATTGTCTACACACCCTGCAACATATTTAGACTGCTACATGTTGTCAATTGGGGCCAAAACTAATCATGATATTGTAAGCAGCATATAATATTGTCAGGTCACCTGGAGTTCTGTAATGGAGAAAGGGAGCTAATGAACATTCTAAATAAATAAATGCATAAATGATTGTGGGACGGCCATAACCAGATTGCTGGATGGTTTTCTAAGTCTAAATAATAGCCCCAGGGAACACTTGGAGATGACAGAATCATTATTGCCCTTTTCAAGCTTAACACGCCTGCCATTTGCTGGTGCAGTTTTAAGGTACTTTGCCGCTGAGAATTTGTTCACCGTGGGTAATTATCACATGGATTTTGTAGGAGCATTTATCCCTGGAGTACCAGTCCAGCCAGTGGTTTTACGTTATCCAAACAAACTGGTAAGTTGAATACACTTAAGATGTTGTGATGTTCATAAACAATACATAGTTGATTGAGTCTATAGTCTCAAATGCATGTTCTGCCAAGAAGAATACTGTTTATCTGGAAGATCTGGCAACTCTTTGTCCTTCGCTGTTTCATATTTAACATATGTCAGAGTCAAAAGAGTAATTTGTTTCAGTGTTGCTCTAGAACAGTCTGAAATGTGAATATTTTGTACGTCTTGCTTTTTTAAAAGGTCAGCCTATAGGAATTATTTTACCCCCTTTGAATCTGCCTCCATGGCACGTATTTCCATTAGTGTCTGGAACTATGGATTGTTAGCAGAATGGAATCTTTATTTACTATTATCTCATTACTGCTGGCGGCCTGCTTTTGCCAGAAGGTTTCCGCGAAGAGGTGTTCTGCAGGTGCCATGGTGAATTGTTACTTCTGTATTACTAGAGGTGCTGAATTCTCTCATCAGTATGTTTGCAGGGGGATTCCTAGCTATATACAAATTTTTTCTGAGACCTTTATAATGGTAAAGTTCAATAGTAGACAGTTACTTCAAGGCCAAATTTGTGCACATTTTTCAAAATGATGCTATTTTTATTAAACCAGTTTATATGAACTGTAGTACAATAGAAAAGCTTATCACCAACTTCAGAATTTATTTCTTTTCTACATGCAGGATACAATTACATGGACTTGGCAAGGCCCAGGAGCGTAAGTCACTTGCATATTTCTGTGTTCTATTACCATAATTATTTTCTTTGACTGCTCAGTTCTATACTTCAAATTTGTGTAAAGCTGTAAAACCAGATCTCTCTGAACAGTTTTGCGTTAGGAATTGGTTGTAACATTTCTAAAGATTAACTTGTGAAATAATTCCTATCCAATATCACCAGAGAATGAATCAATTCTGGCTTGTGGGCTGCTTTTAACCACCACCACCACCACCACCACCACCACCACCACCCCCGCAAGTGCTGTTAATACTTTTCAATATCTTCTTTTAATGAGTGGAACTGCAGTATATAAACACAGTGGAGACAACTAGGAGACCAAAATGTGTGTGGAAACAGGCCACGGCCCCTCCTGCTTCCGTGCCCACTTCACCTCATAGAGTCAGCTGGAGAGAAATGAGGCACCCTTGTTCTCCTTTTGGTGACTATTAGTACGTTGGCCTTTCATTCTCCCATAACCTTTCATGGGCAGCCCATAGGAAGGCCCCCCTCCTAGCCACATCCAACGTTACTATGCTTCTTCTATAGCTGTGGCCATTCCTTTATTCCTCCTGCACTCAAGTTTTTCAATGCCAAAGTCACCTCAAGATTGCTTTACGGAGTCCCAATCTGGATTCGAGCTGTTAACCACTCTTTGAATTCCCTTCAATCCCATTTTTTCATAAGATAACCAGACTCCCGAATTGCGTGCCCTGCGCAGCCCTTTGCCATGGAGGTAGGTCAAAACTCCTTGGAATCAGCCGCTTGGCTGAGGGCTTTTAGATTCTGGCTGCAAATTCTCTCGGTCTTTAATTCCCTGGTCAACCGCCTGCTCTCTGACACCCATTCCAACCCCTGGTTTTCCATAATTGAAATAAAAATGGCTTCTATTGGACTGTCAGTGAATTCACTCTGCCTTTTGTTCTATTCAGAAGCTTATACAAAATTAAAAGACCAACTACTAGATGTGAAAATGGTCATCACCATCAGCAATAAATACCACCAAACAGAGAGTTCTTTACCCAAAAAAAAAAAAAAAAAAAAAAAAAAAAAAAATCACTGCTGCCAAGAAAACTTGTTCCCCCAGCCTGTATTTTTTTATCCCATTTGAACAGGGCCATTTGGCATACCACCTGTACTGCTTAATAGACCCCGGTCAATGGAGAGCGATGAGGCTCGCCAGGTTTAATGTCATGCCTTCCGCCTTGTTACATGGCAGATTTAACAAGCATGAAAAGTCTAAAAGATTGTGCCCGTGTAATGCTGGCTCAGTTGAACCTCTGGCCCGCCAATTATTACACTGTCCCAGATTTAAGGAAAGCAGATCCAAGTATGTGAATCTTACTCCTTTACCCGATCTCCCCGATTCATTTAGATTACACTACTTGCTGGACAATCCTGATCCTTCTTTCTGTATGATAGTGGCAGACTTTCTCCTGGAAATTATTAAATGCCAGTAGATTTCCTTTCACTTAACATTTATTTCTAGTATTGTACATTTATGGGGTTTTTTATCAGTTCTTTACTATTGTTGTCTATGCCAATAAAGGCTTGCTGCTGCTGCTGCTGCTGCTGCTTTTGGTGACCACACCCAACTTTTTTAATGGTTTTATTACGGCCACAAGGCCAGCAAAAGCCAGCCAGCAGGGTGAACCCAGGCACCACTGCACTTGGGAACAATGGGGCCCGTATGAAGAAATACAACTATTGCTGGAATGCAGCACAGCTGGGCACCACTATACCCAGGCTCCTCTTCACTAGCTTGTGTGGTGTGGCAGGCAAAGAGGAATATGAGTGCCGCTGGTGTGTGGTGAAACTGAGCACTGATGTTCCCAGGCTCCTCTCTTCTGGCCTGAGGAAGGAGGAACATAGACATAGTAGCTCCTGGCATTGCCCAGTGGCAGGGGCACCCACACCTTTCAACAGCCCCACTGTGGGGTGGGTGGAAAGCTAGTAGCTCACTGGGGTTTCTCCAGTAAAATAAATGCCCAATATGCATTTCAAGTGAAACTGTTGCTGATGAATGCTCTGTCTTCTGACTGATCTGTTCCTTGCTTCTGTGTCCTCTCCCTTTTGAGGAATGAGGTACCCTGGCAGCCACTTGCCAAGGTGGGCCATGGTCATCTCAGGAATTTGCTTGTGAAATTGGCCCAGTTAAGGCTACTGGCTGCAGGTTGCTTTCTTACCCAGCAGCAAAAAGGTGGGATGGCAGGGATGGATCAGCCAGCCCAGAGCTGAGGGATGGATCACTGTTTGGTTTGTTTATGATATAGTCACATGACCTGTTAGGGGAACTGTAAAGATCTTGGCAGTGCTATGAGCCACTGTCTGATGTATGTCTGCTTATAGTTTAACAATTTTCTCAACAGACATTTATTATGATGTTAACTACCGAATTTCTAATACATCCTTTTGGATTCAAAATGTGTTTCTTTTATTCTTAAAGGTTGAAAATCCTATGGCT
Organism: Sphaerodactylus townsendi; assembly: GCF_021028975.2. Lineage (NCBI taxonomy): Eukaryota > Metazoa > Chordata > Lepidosauria > Squamata > Sphaerodactylidae > Sphaerodactylus > Sphaerodactylus townsendi. The sequence goes on along the minus strand of NC_059438.1, from coordinate 44,811,635 downwards.
GACTTTATGTCAGTTTCATAATTTTGTGGAGATTGAGGTTAGTAAGAATTTATAGAATCTCTTGGCATTCTGGGTCTCCATGTATGGTATAAATTATTCCACTGTTAATCAACACTGCTTTATTTTATGTTTTCTAATCTAATCACATCTTCACTATGTCTTGTGAGAAGTCCTGGTGAAACTAGCTGAACAAAATCAATTCTCTTGCAAATTTATGTCATCCTTTCATGAGGTTTCTGCATGCTGGGATGTTCCCTAGGCACTTTTAACCTGAGTTGACCTGCTGCTTAGGACAAGTGTTGAGACACCATTTGTCTTGCATACAGTTCCTTCCTGAGAAAGCTCAGATGTGTATTTTACTTAGGGTGAGATTGCATGCTTTCTTCCAACAGGACAGCTCTAACCACTGGAGCATATTATGCCATAGTTGTATGGCTGTTCAGAAAGCAGAGAGTGTAGTAGTGAGAGACCACCTACTGTATAGGTGGGACATACAAACAATTAATTATCTGTGTGTGTCGTTAGAGGTAAATTTAAAGCAAACAAAAACTAACACCATTCAGTCAGAATTGGTGAGTCTTCCTATCCCTACATTAACCTGGCAGGAGAAGGCACTTGTTCAGTTTACACAGATTCTGCTATGATCGCATTAACTGTCGATTTTTTTGGAAGCGACATTAATTGGTGACACTGAGTTCATAAAGTGCACCACCGTTCTGAAGGCTGTGCTGAACTCCACCCCCTCCACGGGCTTGCTGCGGGCAGAGCCTTCACTTGGAGTTTCTTCTGGAACAATGACTTTTTTCTCTGCTCTGTCTTAAAGGAGCCCCACAAGCTGTGCTCAGAATGAGCAGGCTGCAGAAGCAAACAAAACCAGACGCGTCCTGTGGGCCACTCAGGCAACCATCCCCATGTGGAAGCAGCCCTGGTTATACAAACCCAAGATAACCAAAAGTCATATTCAAGCAATGAGTAATGGTCAAGTGAAACAACATGAAAGATCCATGATTTGAGTTGTAGACAAAAACTAGCAGCTCCATGGGGCTGCTTTGAATGTTGGGGAAGAACTCCTTCCTCCTCCACCTGTTCTAGTTCACATTTTCTTCCCACCCAAGGCAGTATTTAGTTCAGGGGGGAGGAGGGGAGGTAGTCTTGTTGTTTGGAGTGGCGGGAAACTCTGATATCACTGCAACCGAAATTAAAGAAGGGGAAATATATAATATAGCTGCTCATTTTGTGCATTAAAATCATAATCGGGAACTGTCCTGAACATTTTTTATTGAAGAACACAGTAAGAATTAATCTCTGCTTGACTAAAACGCAAAGCAAAATGAAAAGTTTTTCATATTAATTCTAATTCTGAAGAATCAGTATAAAAGTTTGAAAGAGTATTATGTTTGCTTTTGGCTATTTCTTGGTTACCTAAAAGCATCATTGTGCATGTGTATATGCAACATGGTAATAAAAAGTATGCTGAAAAAATGTTTTTCTACTTTAGTTCCTTCCTGTGTATGTACCTTCAGAAGAGGAAAGGAACACTCCTTCTTTGTATGCAAATAATGTGAGACGGATCATGGCAAAGTAAGTGAGTTGAGATATTGATTTCGTGTGCATGGTACACTCAAACCTGGCTCAGCTTCTGTCATTGCAGACTGAACCAAGCCCTGAGAACTTAGCCAGTGGTCAGTACCTGGAGCTTGACTGCGGACTAAGGAAGTGCAGAACAGAAACTGCAAGGCCCAGTGTGTTGCAGTTGTTATAAACAAAGATGCCGTGGAAAGCAAGACTTGTATTGGGCAGTACTGGAGTTGCACTACAATGGTGCTGAGATCCAGAGAGTGACAGAACTCATCAATTAAACAGGATTTGAATCAGGCCTAGTGCAAGTCTGAGACAGTATCTGCCAGATTTCATCAGCTGTTGTCATTATTGCTTTTTTTTTGTCTTAATCAACATTAATCTACTCTGGAGGAAGCCTTTAGCAGTCATTTAAAGTGTGCACCCACCCCATCTTACTGCACAGCTGAGCGGCAAAAGCACAGGAGGGACACAGTGATTTAAGGATTGTGGACAAATCTGCTCTCTCTGTGTGTAGTGTTGGAGCTGGAGTGCTGGATTAGGACAGGGGAGACCAGACTCAAACTTGCTGGACAATCTTAGGCCTACCTGACAGATCCCTTATTGTGGTTGTGGAGATAAAGGGAGAACATGTACACTGTCCCGAGCTGCTTAGAGAAAGGGCAGGATAAAAATGTACTAAGTGAATATTGTCCTGTTTTCAAATTGTGGGGGTTTATAGTAAATTATATTGGAATTTTATTTTTCCTTGAAATGCTGGGTTTTTCTTGATTTTTTTTCCAATAATATGTTTGCTTTAGGTTTTGATTGAAAGCATTGTCGATGTGAATGTTTACAAATAAAATACACTGTAGTAAACTAAATGTCACTTCCTTTACTAAAGGGCCTTGGGAGTTTCAGTCACAGACTACACTTTTGAAGATTGCCAGCTAGCTTTGGCTGAAGGGCAGCTTCGTCTCCCTTCGAACACCAGTCTCTTAGAGTTTGCAAAACTTGTGCGAAGCCTTGGGTGAGTAGGTTGGTTACATGTAAACATTTACAACTGCCTTTTTAGAACTCTTAGTAACTTTCTAACACATTTAAAATTAATTAAATTATAGGGAAAAAGTCTTTAATAATATTTAATACTATTTTTTTCAAATTTGAGGTTATTATAGTTGTACATAATAAAGTGCTTTCAAAAATTAATGCCCCTCAATATTGTGTTACCAACTAGTTATAAAAGGAAATTATCAATAACTTTTTCTCAAAAGGGGTTTCCTTGCTAATGAACTGTGGTGGAAGATACTTTTATAGACTCATGTAATTGCTCCCCTTTAATTATCTTAGTAACCATGATAGATGGTATAATTTTCTGTTGAGTTAGGCAGTGCTAAGAATTCAGTAGTTAGGCATCTTTAAAAGCATGTAATGGAAGCAGAGATTCTCTAATAGCATTTCCTTGTATACTTTATAAAAATGAACCTAAGACATTGTGCAGAACAAAATGCTGATGCTTTTTTAATTTGAGCTGTCTGATCTTCACTTGGCTGTGGATTTATGATTAAATGAAGCCATTGACTTCATTCAGACACTACAGCAGACCCTCTGCTTTCCATGATGAGTTTGAAAGCAGCTTGTTGGCCATGTTTGTGTGCTCCCTCCTTCCTGCACTTTTGGACAAAGCATGATTTTGACAGCTTCCTGGTTTTAGAAGCCTTCTGTCAAACTGGTACTTAGTGGTGTAGCTTCGGGGGGGGGGGGGGCATTGCACCAGGGGCGTGCCTGGGGGGAGCAGAAATCACCCCCAGCCCCTCCCCCTTTCCCCCGCCATGCCCGGGCGCACTCCTGCCCAGCTACGCCTCTGATGGTACCTGTGCACTTCCATGTGGGAACTGCACACATGCAGACCTGCCATGGATAGATTTTTTGAAGCTCAAATTGCCTAGAGGTTCTCCATCCCCCTCCCCCCTGTTTCTTACCTTTTTCAGTGATAAGGAGAAGACTTTCCCTGTTGTGGGACAACCTTAAAATGGCTGTGCTCATTTCTCCAGGCCTGGGGACAGAGGGTGGTGATTGAGGAGAGGTCCTCAGCACCCCAAACTCTGATGTGCAGGGTCTTCTCTCCAGTGCTGTTTAACATCTGCATGGGCCACCTTGCTGAGTTGGTCCAGAGTTTCAGGCTGGGAGGACATCAGTATGCTGGTGACACCCACCTGTATCTGTTGTTGGGTGGCCAACCAGATACCACCCTGGATAATTTGGCCAGGCCAGGTGTTTGGAGACTGTGGTTAAATGGTTGCAACAGAGCCAGCTGAAGTTGAATCCATCAAAGACAGAGGTCCTGTGGCAGAGGTGGATGAAAATGACCAGCTTCTGACTCTGTAGATGTGCAAGTAACATTAACACTCAACATCAAGAGTCGTTGAATGATTCTGTATGCCTCTTTGTCTGTAGAGGTGCAGGTCAAGAGTGTAGCCCATCTAGCACTTTACCACCTGTACCAGGCAAGGCTTCTGGCTCCCTATCTGTCCCAGTCTGACCTAGCCATAGTGATCCATGCAGTGATTACCTCCAGGCTAGATTACTGCAATTTGCTCTATGCAGGGCTGCCCTTGAAGCTGCTTCAAAAGCTCCAGCTGGTGCAGAATGTGATAGTATGGGTACTGACTGGGACAGCTTAGCAGGTGCACATCCAGCTGGTGCTCCACCAGCTGCATTTGCTTTGGGTGGAGTACTGAATCCTATTCAAGGATTTTGTTCTAACCTTCAAAGCCCCAAATGGTCTGGGGCCTTTGGATCTGTGAGACCGCCTCTCCATATACGCTCCGTAACGAGTACTACACTCAACAAACAACTGGTGATCCCTGACCTGAAAGTGGTCAAGTGTCCTTGACCATAGTCAAGGCCTTTTCGGCCCTGGCCCCAGCCTTTTTGGAATGCTCTGTTGAATGAGACCAAGACCCCCCAGGATTCAGTACAGCCACGCAGGGCCTGCAAGACAGAGCGGTTCTGCTGGGCTTATGGTTGAGGACAGGAGTGGCATTCCACCTGTTTGGCCTTCATTCCTCCTCCTTCCCTGGTCTCCCTTTTCTTTTCTTTCCCCCCTATCCTTTGCCTTCCCTTTAGACCAGGGGTCCCCAAACTACGGCCCGGGGGCCAAATGTGGCCCCCTGAAGGCATTTATCCGGCCCCCCAGGCATGGCAGCGATGGCTCCATTCATGTGCAGTGGGGGCTCAAGGGAGAGGAGGAACTGGCCCCAACGGCTGTTGATTGCAATTACATGATGGCACCCCCAAATCTCCATGAATTTTCTGACTCAGAGTTGGAAACCTTACCCGTGGCAACTCCTGCTCCGCCCTTCCCTCTCGGCTACTCCATGTGCTGCTCTCAGGCTTTCTGTTCCGCCTCACTCCCATTGGCATCAGCCAGGCTGGTGAATCGCTCGCTGGCTGCTAGGGAGGAAGAACCCAGGAAGATACCTAATCCTGGGTTAGATGGAATGCTTCATTGGGAAAGTTCTGCTTTTTTTTTTTTTACAGGGGAAGGTATTCCACAGCCTCCCCAACAATATTTGGAGCCCACCCTGTACTTGACATACTTTGGTCACTGTTCTAAAAATAGACCATGACAGAAAGGCTGAAAGGTGAAATCAAACATTTTACAATCATTTGTGCATAGAAATTTGTTCATAGTTTTTTTTAGTCCGGCCCTCCAACAGTCTGAGGGACAGTGAACTGGCCCCCTGTTTAAAAAGTTTGGGGACCCCTGCTTTAGACCAACCAAATGAGTTTAGGAATAGTCTATTTTGATTAGCCTTTCCTCAATTGGATTTTTTGACACGTGAACTGTTAAGAATGTACGGATTTTATGGGATTTTATTGTATTTTATCATATTGATGTTGTACGATGCCCTGAGCCTGTGTGGGGAAGGGCGCCTCATAAATTGAAATAAGTAGGATGCAAAAATAGATTTTCAGAGCTTTCTAGCAGACTAGGAGCGCCCCTCCTCCTGCCTGAGTGATCCTTCTGTTCTCTCTGGCCACTGTGAAGAGAAGACTTCCACTGCTATTCTTTTTTCCTCACCTCATTCATGAGGCTGACAAGACTTGTTTCTTTCAAACATTTTTGTCATCCATAGTCATTGTACTGAGGAAGAAAAGGTTCTGGCTTTCCACTTCATCATTTTGGCTCAGGAGGGGCCTTCTCGGGTTGCAGAATGTGAGCCCTGTCAGGTGTGACAGTTACCTATTGTTAGAGATCATTTGGAAAACCTCTGAATTGATTCAGGGAGTCTCCTTTGAAGATTTTCCTTTGTGAAACCTGCTTACTTTCGGGCAAGATAAAATGCTTGGGATTCATGTAATTGCTCCCTTTTAATTATCTATATAATCAATGAATTGTGCTGTAATATCTTTTTAAGTTAATGTTAATATCTGTTCTTTTTTTGAAAAAAAAAGATAAAATGTAAGTGCCTCTGAAAAACAAAAACATGACTGACGATGGCTTGTTGTCAGGAGAAACATGACCTGTTATAGGAATGCCTGAAGATGCCGCGTTCCTCTGAAGGGCACATTGCATTTGAATCACACCTGGCCAGAGTCATCTGGAACACTGTGGTTGGAATCCCAGTTTTTAGGAGGAATAGGTTGCTTTCTTTTCTGTTTTTAGGTTAAGGCCAGAAAGGCTTGAAAAAGAGCTTAACAGATACTCAGAAAACACTAGAAGATTGAAAAAGAAAAAGGTCAGTCTCAAAGAGTTTGCTGCATACTTGGAAGTCCCAATTTCTGACGTTCTAGAAAGCATGTTTGCCCTTTTTGATGAGGTAAGAAACAATTTCAGTTTTTTCAGCCTAAATCCCGGTTGTTACTATATTTAAATCCTTGAAAACTTTCACAGGTTAAAAAAAAATCATTTTTATTTGCAGTTAACATAGCTGAAATACAGAAGGTATCCATTTCTATTGAGAAAATAGTTCCAGAAAATAGGACTACTAAGTCCAAAAGATTTAGTTCATATGCCTTTGCCTGTTCATTGAGCGTGTGGTCTTAATGTTAGTGGTTGCTCACCTTCTGCTGATCAGTTTTGGAATGAGTGTGAGTATCACATTCCATCTTATTGGAATGTGTTCTGTTCTGTAGAAATGATGTGCAAGCATTTGTAATGTTAAGTACATTGTGATTAGTAACAAATTCATACCAATTATTTAATTCTCCCTCCTTATTTAATTTAATTCTCCCTCCTTGTGTTTAAAATGAGGGTATTGATGGGTAATTGTATATGTATGTGCAAACTTCTGTGCAGAAATCTTCATGTGAATTTTTGTGATGTGAAAACTTTTAGGTATTTTATCCATTAAATGCTTTCTATGAAATCAGTATATAACTTTGATCCTTTTCCTTTTGCAGAAGGAGAGTGGTCTGATTGACTTGCGAGAATATGTAACTGCTTTGTCAGTAGTCTGTAGACCATCCAAAACCTTGCAAACAATACATTTGGCTTTTAAGGCAAGTAGCAGCTTTATTGAAATGCTTCCGTAAAGGTTTTTCAAAGCTACACTTAGAAAACATGCAAATTGACATCAGACTTAACATTGCAACATCTGCCTAGACACGATGGTTAATGAAGACTTTACGATGAAGACTTTACAACTTCTGTATGATTAATCCTACATGCTGTGAGCTGTAACATAATCACCAGGTGCCCTTACTGTGCTTGAACTCCAATGCTATGCAAGGCCTACCTCTTCATTGCGAGCATGGCATGGTGTTGAGCAACATTGTGCCTGCGTTGTGCCACATTTTAAAGGGCCAGGTCATTGCAGCTGCTTTTGCAAGAACTAAGCCACTTCAGTTACCAGCAAAGAGAGAGCCACCACAGCGAGGGCTGTGCCATGAGATCAAACGGTTTAGAATCTTTGTCTCCTGTTTGCAACTGTGTGGTGGGACATGTCCTTTGAATGAGTGGTGTCTGCTAGTCTACACTTCTGTATACTTTTGCACCTGCACAGCCAATTCTATCGATTCAAGAACTAATGACAAACTAACTGGATTCATGGGTAGACATAGATACAAATAAGTATCGACTCAAAAGTTACAAAACAGATTTCTTTTTTTACTATGTTTCTTTCAAAAACTGGTAGTGGCAGCAACTGCAACAGTCACTGCCTATTCACACACTCTCAGCCATGAGCAAATTTATTAAAGATGGTGACCAAGGGAAACACTCCCCAGTGTTCAGCTGCACGCACGCACGCACACACAAACACTGCAATTACACATGGAGTTCAGAAGGGGGCACAATTCAAGGCTCGGCTTGGCCGGCTCCAGCTTTAACTGCAGGCTCTGCCTACAAAGCCTGTAGTTTAAGGCTGGACCCAGCCAGGCCGAATCAAGGCATGAAATGTGGGCTCTACCTTTGCCTGGTCCAGCTTTATACTGCTGGCTCCACCTGCAAGGCTCCACCTCCAACGTCACAGGGACTTTTGACTTAGCGATAACACCTGAAAAACCAGTACAAAATGTCGAATGTTTGTTGAGAAAAATACGAGGATTTGGGGATTTGGCGGGATTCAGACTGAATAAAAATAAAACTTAGATATTGACTAAAAATATGGATGAAGCATCACAATTTAGATTATCTCCAGTATCTGAATGCATGGTAGAAAAAAATTAAGTATTCGGAAGTATGGCTAACAAATAAGAATTCTATGTTATTTCAAAATAATTATGTAAAAGTGGAATGATGTGAAGAAAGATTTGATGAGATGGAATAGATTGAATTCATCTTTGATGGGTAGAATTTCGGTGATAAAAATGAACGTATTAACAGAATGTTATTCTTGTTCCAACCCATACCAATAATTAATTCTGTAACATGTTTTAAGCAATGGCAAAAGGATATAAGTAATTTCATTTGGCAGGGAAATAAACCAAGAATTAAGTCCAAATACAAGCAAGATGCAAGGAAAGAGGAGGCCTCTCACTGCCAAACCTAAACCTATATTTTGAAACTGGTGCATTGACATGGATAAGAGAATGGGCATTGATGAACAATGTAAGAATTCTGAATTTGGAGGGTTTTGTCAGGAGATTTGGATGGCATCGATATCTATGGTACAATAAAGGGAAATTATACAAAAAGTTTTCTAACCATTATAATAGAAGGAGTCTTCTCTGGGTATGGTTGAAATACAAAAAATGTATAGCTAGCACAACACCATTATGGCTATCTCCAGTTGAGACTTACTCCAGAAAAAAGTAAATATGAAAGAGAAATGACCCACGTATCGAGAATGCTGAACTTTAAGAATAACAAATGGGAACTTAAACCTATGAAGGAGACAACAGATATTGTTTTAAAAAATGGTTCAATTACTACCAGTTACTGGAGGCACTCAAAGCTGATCAAAAGAGTGTGGGTTTTGATATACAGATAACAGAATTTGAAAGTAAGGTTTGGACAAATGATGAGAAACTAATCTCAAAAATATGTAAGATGTTGTTGGAATGGAATACAGAAGGATGAACTTGTAAAACATCTGATGATCAAATGGGCCAGACACATTTAATCTGGAGGAGTGGGAGAAACTAAGGAAAAGGGATCTAAAATTTACAGCATGCTGTAACCTCAAAGAAAATCATTACAAAATGATGTATAGATGGTATCTGATGCCAAAAAAGTTGGCAAAATGTATAAAGGTATATCTAATAGAAGTTGGAAATGCCAGAAACATGAGGGATCTTTTTTCATATGTGATGGCTATGTACAAAGGCTAAATCCTTTTGGGACATGGGACTCAAAGAAATGCAGAAAATTATGAAAATAACAATGAAGAAAAAGCCTGAAGTTTTTCTACTGGGATTAATTGGAAATGCTCTTCCAAATCAATATAGATGGCTTTTCATGTATATGTGTGCTGCTGCAAGGACACTGTATGCCCAGAAATGAAGGGAAGAAAAAGTACCAACCAAGGAAGATGGGATACAGAAGGTCACAGGATATTCAGAAATTACAAAACTAACAATTTTAATGAAAGACAGTAACATAGAGACATTTTTAGAAAATGTAAGACTGAACACACTTAGACAAAGCGCAGCATTCAAACTCGTATTAAGGAGCACAAAAGACACTGTCGGCTTAACCATCCTGAAAAATCTGCAGTTGCAGAACATGTCTTAAACAAAACTGGACAAAACATTTTATTTGAAAACACTGAAATTCTGGACAATTCAGAAGGTTACTTTGTCAGACTGCACAGTGAGGCCATTGAAATTCACAAATACCAAGATAATTTCAACAGGAAAGAAGAGACTGAAAATTAGCAAAGCTTGGCATAAAAACACCAAAAGCAAACCCCAAGGGCATGCTAAATTCATGAACAATGGACTCCACCCAAACACAGGATTTGCATTCACCAACACTACTGCTGCTGCAGGGCATGAAAATGTGAATCACTCCCTGGACTGATAAGCCCCACCCTCAATACAATACTATATCTTTGCATAACAAGTTCCACCCAAACACTTACTGATTGGTTCCCCACCCTGGGACATGGACAATATATACCCCAAATATTTTCTTCTCTCTGGACACAGTGTAACAGACTTCCCTCTGTGATACACCTCTGAAGATGCCAGCCACAAATGCTAGGAACAAGATCCACCTGACCATGGCCACACAGCCTGGAAGAGCCACCAAAACCAGTTGAATCCGGCCGTGAAAGCCTTCGACAATACATTGTAGCTTCTCAGTTTGCTTTCCCGCTCTTTTTGGAAAAAGGCGAGAGCCGGTGCATGCTGGGAGTTGCAGTCCTGGCAGAAAACTGGAAACCTTTTACAGATTATCTATTGAGAAAATATGATAGAAAAAAAATAATTGTGGGATTTGAGACTTAAAAGAGAACAGCAGACTGCAATAGTATATTAGAGTGATGTAGAGTATAATTGATAAGATATTTTATTTTAATTAGTTGCATGAACCTAGAATGGATTAGAATTCAATACTGAGACAGCGGGAAGTTGTTGGATATTTTCTTGCTTTCCTTTACTTTGTTTTTTGCTTTTCTTTTTCAGTATTTTATTATTGTGCTGTGTATTGATGTGGTGAGATGTGAAAGTGTTTATGCTTATTATTTCCTTATGTCGAGAAAATAAAATATATATATATATTTTTTTTAAAAGTCACATGGACTTTGGAGGTGAAGCCAGCAGAATACAGCGGGACCCAGCCAAGCTGAGTCGGCAGTTCAAAGCTGGCCCCTGCCTGACTGGGTCCAACTGAAAACTGCAGGCTTCAAGGCAGAACCCACAGTTTAAAACTAGATGCAGCTGAGCCTTGCCTTGAACTGTGACACACACCCCCCTCACAATTCACAGGGTCAGAGTGCACAGTTGAACACTGGACCTGGGCCTAGCCTTGAACTGCTTACACTGCCCCTGAACTCCATGTAGTGTATGGGGATGGGGGTCAGTTTGACAGTGGCGGGCAGGGCTTTAGGCGCCTTCCTCAAGCAGCACCTCGGGCACAAACCCTGCCTTATCCTACCCTAGATACGCCTTTACTCTCAGCCTACCTCACCTCATAGGATTGTGTAAGGATAAAATGGAAGGGAGAACTATGTGAGCTTCTTTGGATCCTCCTTGGGTAGAAAGGAAGAGCATAACTGAATGAAGCAAATAAGAAAGTAAGATAATGGTGTGAGAAATCACAGTAATTTTGCTAAGCAGATTAATCCATATTCACTCAGATGCATCCAAGGAGGTCACTGGACCTGCTTACGGGGCAAGTAGAAAATGAGTCAAAGTGGTGGATGATCCGGTACAACTACACTTAAGTGCAAAAACCAAAATCTAAACAAAAACCAAACTTTATCAGGCTACAGTAAACATATTCTACATTGATCAGTGCATAAACAGCTACAGACGTTTAATCAATATATGGTTTGGTTTATTAGATTTGTATACCGCCCTACCCCCGAAGGGCTCAGGGTGGTGGACAACAGCTGCAGAATAACAACAACAGTAATCATAACATTTAATAGTAACCAACAAAGCATAACATCAATAAACAACAACAATAATCCTAATAGTCAATAACAACCAGCAAGAGCATAACATTAATAAACAGGAAGTGAATAACATGGCATGAATAAATAAATAACATAGTATTTTAACCCAACATACTAGTTATAATACATACAGCTTTCCGACATTGGATTTATAATAGTACAGCATCAACATAATACATCACTACATCCCATAACATCGCATAATAACCAACAATAACCATAAAATAGCATCACAAATTATAAACAACAATACTCATATAGTGACATTCCTAGCAGCCTGAGAACAATAAGGAGACGGCGACTTACATCTCAATAGCATACTACCCTCCCATAGAATCACCATGAACTAACCTATACTCTCTGCTAAAGCTATGTTAACACAAAATCTAGCTTAGTAACAATCTCTCCATGGCAATATTCTGTAGACAGCTACAACTTAGTAACAATATAACTACTATAGTACAAAATCTAATTTAACAACAATCTAACTACTATAGCATACCACTGGACTAAATCTACATCTAAGCTAAACTAACAAACTCCACCTAACACTAGCTGAATAAACAATAGCCTAACAACACTACCAGTATAATTCTACCAAGATAATAACAGCCCAGCAAGGGGGAAACCCAATGCAACCCTACAATATCAAGGGCCGCCACTGCCACCGCCATGTTTCGTCTGACCCATGCCTGATTTCACTCGCCAGGTGGAAAAGTCTCACGTGTATGTAGGGGCCCCTGCCACAGACCCTCATCACTCTTGGGGGATCTCCGGTATCAAGCATTGAGCAAGAGCACCCCGTCCCATCCCTCTCACCGCTGGTCTAAGTCCTCTCACCACTGAATAGAATAGAATTCTCACCACTGGTGGGGCACCCTTGTTGCTGCTGCCGCCACCAACCGCACCTGGAGGTCCACATCTCTAACCGGACCCGGCCATCCTGTCGCTGCTGTTGTTGCCAGAAGGTCTCTGCCACCGACCCCTGAGGCCAGGTCTGTCCAGGAATCCAAAGGGAGCCTCCTAGCTCACTACACTGAGGGCAGTTGCAAGAAAATATTCCAACAGCACAAAACCAACAATCAGTCTTTTATAGACAGAATACCGTCACGTTAAAGAATCTTACAAATTCCACATATCACATTCAAGTGCGCCAAACTCCATAATCATGAAGAGTCCACAGTTCAGATGAGCTACCCAGTTTTATGCCTGTTCCATTGAATCAGACCACTTCATCAGCGGGCATTTTCCATCTTGCCTGTGTTGTTTTGGGAATACTATTATTCTGTATTCAATCAAGAGAAAGTAAAATATTGACTACTATGTGTATTTTTTAATTAAAAATACTTTGGCAGAATTTTTTCACCTGTTTAAAATATTACATACATAAATTGTTCTTAAATACTATATAATAAAGTTCATATAAGAGCGGACATGCTGAGCTAGCATCAAGAATTTTGTCACGAGGGTCAATGAGGGAACTCGTAAGTGAGAAATAGGAATTCACAAGATAATAGGAGTATTATCTATCCAGGGGGGAAAGGGGGGAAATGGCGCCTTCCAGCCGCTGCCATTTGCACGGCAGCGATTGGAAGCCGCTGTTTCCGAAATACCTCACTCAGGGAGCGAGGTTCGGAAACAGTGGCTTCGCGCTGCTGGGGGATTGTGAGGCCGTCGCCACTGTGATGCAGCAGCAGCGGCCGTGTGTACCCCTCCCCAGGGACGCTGCTTTTAGCGTCCCTGGGACGCTGTATTCCGCCCGTGCAGAAACAGCCTATGATATGGGAATTCCACTTAGAGGAATATGGATCTGAGAGCATCAGATGGACATCTGGCTTTGATCAAAAATGTGGACACACCCAATATTTTAGTGTGAGTGTCCAAATCTGAGTCTCGCATAAATTCGAGGCTGTCTCAGAACAAAGGGTGAAGTAAGAGATGCAATTAGGGACTCACAATAAACTGCAGAGGAATCTTGACTGGATCCTTTCAAGAGATGATAGGGGATCATCTATCCAGATGGGGGCACAATAAAAGGCCTGAGATAGCAGTCTTGATTTAAAAGCTCTCAGGGCTGCGGGGACGCATTGTCTAACCTTGGTGTGAAAGTACCATCTGATTGCCGCTACACTTTGGTTTGTGGCCAAAAAATGCTGTCCTTTTCAAATTAAATTGAAAGCGGATGCCCAGATAATTAAAGCTCTTGACTTGTTTGATTCTGTTTCCTTTGATGTGCCAAGACTGAGGCTTCCAGGACTTATCTGTCAATGCCAATAAAGGGTGGTGGTGGTGGTGATGATGATGATATAATAAAGTTCCATAAATAGTAGTAATAAATATAGAGTGCCACACAAAAGGTTAATTCATACATTGTAAAGTACAGTTGTCTTAAGTTATTTACCTTGGAGAAATTCATAGAACATTCAAATGTAAGTGATGAGTCCCATCAAAACCAGCCTAAGAAACACATGCAAGTTGCTCCTTTGCGCTTGGGTTCAGCCTTGTGATACACATTAAAATTTGATCAGTTGCTCACAACTGGCTGATTGCTTTAATGTATGACATCATTGCTCAGGGTTGTGCACATTTCTCTATTCTGGTTCTGTGTTAGGACTTTACACTGCTTATGGATGATATGGGACTACCATATTTTATGCACGATATCTATAAAAATCCAACCCATTAACAGGAAAAATGAACAGTTTTAAAAAGGAATTATTGAGTACAGTTCAAAAATCAAACAGAGACATCTAAATGCTTCATTAGTGCAGCATTTTATTGAAAAAGAATACACAGAAAATGATATACATTTCTTTGTATTGTATAAATACAGAGTTCATTCTTTCGATCATGCAGACATTAGAAAACATCTTTTACCAATGGAAGCCAGATGGATTCAAAGACTCAGAACAATTCAGCCTTGGGGACTAAAAATGCAATTGATTTTTCCAGTTTCCTATAATAATATCTTGCCAGGTTTAAAATTGTTCATTTTTCCTGTCAGTGGTTTGAATTTTTACAGATATCCTGCATAAAATATTGTAGGAGCAGCAGTGGCGTAGTGGTTAAGAGCAGGTGCATTCTAATCTGGAAAAACTGGGTTTGATTCCCCACTCTGCCACTTGAGCTGTGAAAGCTTATCTGGGGAATTCAGATTAGCCTGTGCACTCAAGCACACGCCAGCTAGGTGACCTTGGGCTGCTCACAGTTCTTCTGATCTCTCTCAGCCCCACCCACTTCACAAGGTGTTTGTTGTGAGTGGGGAAGGGAAAGGAGCTTGTAAACCCCTTTGAGTCTCCTACAGGAGAGAAAGGGGGATATAAATCCAAACTCTTCTCTTCTTCTAGATGGGACTCATCACTACATTTGAATATTCTATGAATTTCCCCAATGTAGGTAACTTAGTTTATTGTCTTTTATGATGAATGAATTAACCTTTTGTGTGGCACCTTATGTTTATTACACTATTATATTATTACTATTTATAGATCTTATTTTATGTAGTATTTTAAGAATAATTTATGTACATAATTTTGTTTTTGCTACAATTTTGTTTTTTCCAGTTTGCACTATACATGTTGTTGTTCTTTTTTGTTTACACGTCAGTGCAGCCATATTTATGCATTTGCAGTTTTGCCAACAAACTGGAGCGTCTTTTGTTCCCTTTAAGGCATGATACTATCTGAGCAAGCACATTAGGAAACAGGTCTTGATTCACACATCCCTGTTGGCCGCTTGATGATCAAAATGGTGACCTGTGCTTCTGAAAGTGCCATAACAAAGAAAAATATGCCCCCATGCAACTGAAATAAGTTTAAACCTAGAATATCTGCCAGGCATTCCTGGGAATCCTTGCTCAAGCCTGCTCTCAGCACAGTTGTGTTTCTGGGTGCATTGGTTGTGCACAAGCTTTCCGCATATTACCTCGCTTCCCATCGCCGGCAAGAAAGTTCCCATGGCAAGGCGGGCAAGTAGCGGAAGCCCGGCCGCGACGCTAAAGCCGCGCGAAAGCAGGCCACGCAGAGTGCCGCCAAGCGAGGAGAGGCGGCTTCGCACATTGCGAACCGCTCTTCCCACTTTTTTTTCCGAGCCATTTATACGCCGTTACGCCTGCTGAAAGCGTTTTGGCCTCACTCCACGCCGCTCCTCCCACCCCTGGAGTGTCGGGAGGACAGTGTGGGCGGGCTGCGATGGCCAGCAGGCTTAATTTAATTTGTGACATCGTGGAAGTCGGACGGAGGAGGGTGACAGCGTCTTCCTCCCCAACAACAACCCTTTAAAGCGGTTGTTGTTTAGGGCGCCTGACGCCGCCTCTGGGGAGGGAAGCGGAGTCAGGCCCCGCCCGCTGCTGCGCGCAGCAGCAGCAGCGCCAGCGTAACAGCCGCCTGGGGCAGCTGCTTTTACCGCCCCCCGGTCCGTCATGCTTATGCAGGCCGTAAGCGAAACGCCTTTAGAGTTTTCTCTCTGCTTCCGAAACGTCACAGCAGTGACTTCCTTCTCTTGAGGAAGACACTGACCAGAGTTCTTGAGGAAGGCCCTTATTGTAAGCAATAAGGCAGCAGATAAAGGTGCTGCTGCTAATGTAAGTCTCCTTCAGCAGCTACTGAAAGAGTTTTTGATTGGTATCTTTTGTTGTGGTTGGATTTTCTTTTTACATATAGTGTGACTTTTGTCTGTTTAGTATTGTCTTAAGCATCAGTTGTAGATGAAAAGGAACCTTTTTTAAATAATGGTGCATTCTTAAGCTGAATTCTAAATGTTGAACAAAGGAGTTGGCTATTGTGGGTTTTCTGGCTTATGTGGCTGTGTTTTTGCTTTTAATATTTGGTAGTTTTTGCTTTTAACATTTGGTAGTTTTTGCTTTTAACATTTCACTTCCATTTATGGCTGGCATCTTTAGAGCATGTCACAGCAAGATGTGTGGTACAGAAAGAAACACATCTCACCCTGACATACCTCTGAAGATGCCAGTCTTAGATGCAGGCGAAACATTAGGAGAAAAACCTACCAGACTACAGCCACACAACCCTAAAAGCTCACAATGGCCATTTGATTCTGGCTGTGAAAGCCTTTAACAATACAAAATGGAAGGAGGTTTGTGTCATGTTGAAAATACTGCTGTCAGGGAAGTGGGAGGGGTTCTTGGTCGTGAGAGTTGGGGTATAATTCACACGGACCCTGTGGCAGGAGGACAGGTGTGCTGTTGCAGAGGTGAGTTTCACATCCTGGTTCAGAATAACAACCCAGATCTTTGGCTGAAATCTACAGTTAGTCAGATTAGTGAAAATGTATCCCTTTGCTGGAGTAAAAATAATATTTTATACTTGTTCACAGATGTATCAATCAGAAGCGGGAACAATAACAGAAGAAGATTTAACTTGTATTGTACAGACTGCCATGGGTGTCTCAGACCTTAATGTGTCAAACTTTTTTAGAGCTATAGACAAAGAAGAAAGGGGCACAATTACATATGGTAAGTTGTACAAATTCACAGAGAAAAGAAAACTTTCCTATAGAAAACAAGTATGCCCAGGAACATCTGGAGTTTGTAGGGAACAAATTTCCAACACTGTTCTTTCCTTGCTTTGGTGAACGAGTCCAGGCCTGAGAATAGAGTTGTGTCACATTTTCCGAATGTCAATAGGCAGAGCTTGATGAGAAACTGTGGTTGTATTCAAGTCTATGCTGAGAGTCTGTATATTACATCTATGAGTCCGATGCAACCACAGCCTTGTTCAGAACAAACAGGGCCTGGACTTCAGAAGAAGGCTGTTCAGGCCAAGCAGATGCCCTCAGCGTACCTCAAGGACTGTTCAGGCCAAGCAAAGGGGGTCAGTGTACCTCAAGGACTGCCTACTCGTTTCCAAGCACAATGGCCGCCTCTGGAGATTCTGCGTTGGGTGCCTGTGTCACCTGGAGCTGGACAAATAGCAATCTGAGAAAGGGCTTTCTTGGTTATGGGACCAAAATTATTGGATTCCCTTCCCAGGAAGATTGATCCGTCTTCTGCCAGCAGGTGGATCCTTTTCTGTTTTGTTTGGTGTTGCCTCACTGACCTTACTTCCCATTCTTACATTCAGGTTTTGTTTGGGTGGGGGTATAAATCAAAGTTTGTTTTTAATGTTTGATTCCCTAGACCCTAGGTTGGGTGGAAAGGCGACTTTAAAAAGTGTTAAATATTTTTGGTTTGGGGCTGATTTGTCAATATGCTGATGACATCAATATGCTGATGACATTCAGTTCATTTTGTTGATGGAGGAGGGGCGGCCGCCGCCCCTTCGGCTCTACAGCATTGTTGGGAGGCGGTCGCTGGGTGGTTGAAGCACAGCAGGTTAAAACTTAATCCAATGAAGACAGAGGTCCTCTGGCTGGGCCGCGAGGGGGGGGTGGGGATTTTCAGCAGCCGGTGTTGGAAGGGGTCCCTTTGGCACCAACCCCTTCAGCTCGCAGCCAGGGTGTCCACCTGGATTAGTCTCTCTCAATGGAGACCCAGGTGGCACATGTCACCCGGGTTGCTTTTTTCCATCTTCGCCAGGCCCGGAGGCTGGCCCTCTACCTCTCTCAGGCTGACCTGGCCACAGTAATCCATGCAACGGTCACCTCCAGGTTAGACTACTGTAACTCGCTCTATGCAGGCCTTTCCTTGTGGCCGATCCAGAAATTGAAGCTGGTCCAGAATGCGGCGGCCTGCTTTCTTACAGGTGGTTCAGTTAGAGATCATATCATCCCCATGTTGTGCTGCCTGTGCTGGCTCCCAGTGGAGTTCCGGGTCGCCTTCAAGGTGTTGGTATTGACCTTTAAGGCCCTACATGGCCTGGGGCCCTCATACCTATGAGACCGCCTTACCCCTTATGTCCCGACTCTACCTCTCCATTCAACAGAGGCAAATTTGCTGGTAGTCCCTCACCCCTCTATGATGCAGCTGGCCTCCACCCGGATCAGGGCTTTTACAGCCCTGGCCCCTTGTCAGGAGGCCTGTTGTTACGGGGATTTTGCTATTGCTGCTTTCTGTATGCTGGGGGTGGTGGAATGGGTTAACTGCATTTCTAACTGACTTTCAACTGTCTTCTGTATGATGTCATACTGTACCAGGTGCTGCTCAAGGTCAGTGCCTGGCCATCTCTACCGTTAGCTCTTTCACAGTTCCTTTTGGGTGCGCTTTCCCAGGATGGGGGGTGCAGCCTGCTTTAACTACTGGGTTTTGTGCGGGCAAACCTCAGTTCTGGCATGACCAGAGAAGATCCTCAATACTCAATAAACTACTGTTCGTATACATGAGTTTGTTTCAGTTTTTGGGATTCTGACACCCCAGCCTGGTAGAGCGCTTTTTCTCTACCTGTTAGGGCCCTGCAGGACCTTGGTGAGTTCTGCAGGGCCTGTAAAACTGAGCTGTTCCACCGGGCTTTTGGGGGGACTGACTGCTGAGTTACCGCCCCTCCTGATGTCCTAAGTATCTGTCTTCATCTTAAACAGTCTGCCGGTCCCCTCCCAGGGCTTAGGACTGGACACTATCCATCAAATTATAAGTGGGTTGTATTGTATTGCTGCTACTGATTTTATTGTAATAATTGATTTTAATGGGGTTATTTGATTTGTTTTTTGTATTTGTATTTTATTGTTCCCCTGAACCCTTCAGGGGTAGAGCAGTTTATCAAATCGTGTGTGTGTGTGTGTGTGTGTGTGTGTGTGTGTGTGTGTGTGTGTGTGTGTGTGTGTGTGTGTGTGTGTGTGTGTGTGTGTGTGTGTGTGTGTGTGTGTGTGTGTGTGTGTGTGTGTGTGTGTAAATAAATAATATTAGTTCTGATTTACCATCAGCTCCTCCCCCACACCATTTTGCTGATTGGGAATGGTCTTGGGGGACCACTATTTCTTTCACTAGAAAACTTGTATATAATAATAGATATAAGCCAGCTTTCCAGTGGAGAAAATAGCAGCTTCCCAAGAAACATTTCCAGTGAGGAAAATGACAAAGCAGTGGTGGTGGGGGGATGATGATGAACCCCTTCTCCACGCAATCCCAGCCCAAATCAGCCCCTGGAAGTTGAGCAGCAATGACCAAGGGAATATAGCTGCCCGGCTAGCATGGTTTCTGATATCTATGCACACCTCTGCAAATACTGGAAGACAGCTATGCTCAGTCAGGACAGTCTCTGGCATGTAAGACATTTCCCTGTTCCTGGTTTCTTTTTCAAGAAGAGTTGAACAGAGACCTTAGAGCAAGTGCACTGAATCAGTAGCTGGCATTCAAGAGCACAAAGGAAAAGGCTATTTGTCAGCTAATCCTCCTATTGTAGATTTTTGAAAGGTATTGCCCTTATCAAACCACCCTGGGTACAGTTTTCCTTGTTGGAATCTGAGCTGGGTTTTTACAGCTTTAATGGAACTCCCTCTTCAATCCATTCTCCTAAAGAACTTAACTGTAAAAGTGTTGTTCATTGTGGCCATTACCTGAGCTCCATGGATTTTGAGGTTGGGAAGGTTGCATTCCAACTCTAACCTGTACATTTGCATCCTGACAAGGCATTCCAACAATTCTCATAGGCTCATTCCGCACATGCAGAATAATGCACTTTCAAACTGCTTTCAGTGCTCTTTGAAGCTGTGCGGAATAGCAAAATCCGCTTGCAAACAGTTGTGAAAGTGCTTTGAAGACGCATTATTTTGCGTGTGCGGAAGGGGCCATAGACTGCAAGAGCAGGGAGAGGCCGCCCCCTGTGGAGCTCGTGTGTGTGTGTGTGTGTGTGTGTGTGTGTGTGTGTGTGTGTGTGTGTGTGTGTGTGTGTGTGTGTGTGTGTTTGTGAGAGAGAGAGAGAGAGAGAGAGAGAATTCACAGAGTGTTGTAGGAGTAATAACATTCTCTTCTGCAGAGGTGGCCTGTAGGAGGAGGGTCCTGCAAGAGATTAAAGTGCCATTACAGGACACGTTACTCATCTGTATCTTTCTGAGGAAGTCCTGAAATTCTTAGATGAAAAACTAAAATTCTTACTATGAGAAAAAACTGAAAAATTTACCATTAATTTCTATTCCTGAAAGACCCAGAAAGGCTCTCACTTTCAAGTGGTCTTGATTTGTACCTCTGATTGGTGGTAGAATCTGACCCTTCCATCTCTGTTTCTATGTTGCTTTTTTTCCCTTCTGGACACATGTAATATTTCTAACTAGTGGGCATTATGCTCATTTTCTTTTTAAGTATCCAGAGGAGAGTGTTCATGTTATTGCCAAACAGTTTGAGAATAGAAGCTCCCCACCAGTGGAAGTGTTGTCAACTGCATGCTGGGCCTGCCTCTGATGGGTGGGGCAACCAGAGAAGATCTAAAATGCCCCCCTGTTATATCTAAGAATAGGTGTTTGTGGTACAAGTCCCTGTCCTTTATACACAGGAGAAGTTTTCATTATGGAGACTGTCCACTTTTAGTGTTAAGTTTTTCTGTAATAAAATTAATCATCCCCATTATTTTTGAATTTGTTTCTCACTTAGGCCGTTTCTGCACGGCGTCGATGGGGGTTGGGTTGGCGCATTCCACGCCGACCCAACCCCCCGGGACCGTTCGCAGTCCGGGAAACAGCCGCGGAGCACCGTCACCCGGCCGACCCGGCATGTCTCTGGCCGTCCGGCACGTCGCCGAGGCCTGGAGACACGCCCCCCAGCCCTGCGCGACTGCTCCAGCGTCACAGGGCAGGGGGTGGGTCCCCAGGCCTCGGCGACGCACCGGACAGACGGGGACAAGGTAAGTGAAGGGTGGAAGGGGGGAGGGCGCCTTGGAGCCGCTGCCATTCGCACGGCAGCGGCTCCAAGCCGCCGTTTTCCGAAAACCTTGCTTCCTGAGCGAGGTCGGAAAACGACAGCTTCGCACCGATCGGGTGGTGCGAGGGTGGTGCGGCTGCGAAGCAGCTGCGCCCCTTGTGCAAATGGCTCCCTGGGGACGGCGTTTTTGCCGTCCCCAGGGCGCCATATACTGCCCATGCAGAAAGGGCCTTAGATTAGGTAGACCAAAGGCTTTAAGAGTACATTCTAAGGAGCCCCGGTACTTCCTGCGAGGCTTTGATGGGTGCCTTGTCGAGAAGAGCAATTATCCTAGACAAGCCCTCCTGAAAGACAGTTTGTTCACCATTTCCAACTTTCCCCTGCACTCTGCACCTATCCAAACGTAGAAAATTGCCATTAATTCATGATTTGATGACCAGTGCTAGAAAAGCAATCTGCACAATTTAAATAAATACTTAAATGATATAATACCAAGAAGGGCTGATGAGAACTGAGCATGCTTGATACCCTCAGACTCTTGAGAGTTAGATCATAGGGAAAACAGGAAAGGGGTTTTGCCTCCCCAAGTCCTTCATATGTTATCCTGGGCACATTCAGGTCAGAAATATTCCAGCGGTTTCTGTCTCCTTTCACCCCTAATCCTTTGCTGGGTCTCCAGCTTGAATTCTGCACAAAGGCTTTATTGATCTGAGAGACATTAAAAATTATACCAAAAATAGAGGAAAAAAGGTCAGTGTCATGTAAATGTCAGGAATGTCATATGCTTGAAGAGTAAGGTTTTTTTTTCTTATCTGTTTCTAGATGATTTTCACAAGTTTGCAGAAATGTATCCAAACTTTACGGAAGGATATTTATATCCTGATCAGATGGAAACAGAAAGTTGTTTGAAGAATCCTTCTCTTAATGGTTTCTGTACAGACTTCAGCCCAGACATTACAGAAGACAGAAGAAACCTCGTACAGAAGAAACTGAATTAATGCTAACAATCCCACCATCCTCTTCTGGTGAGAGGATATGTCTTGTCTCGGACTTCTCATAGTCTCACAGCTATGTAAACTGAAGTATGGGGGAGGGGGTGATGCGTAAGAGAGTGTGTGTGTGAGAGGGAGACAGAGTGGAAGATTTTGCTGCATTAGTCTTTATACTTCCTATTGGGAAGATCTTGTTTTTGCATCAGCATCTTGGGAAGTAAAGAATGTAAATGAACTTTATTATTTGTGTACTTTAAAAAGATGCTCACTTATTTATATTCCATTGTTTAACTTCATGTACAAAGTGTCCTACAAAGTGTGCATGTATAAAACCTATTGTAGCTCCTATGGTGTCAAGTGCACTTCGGTGATTAGTGTTATCCCTATTTAGGGAATTGTTTGGAGGCCAGATTCTTTCCTTATCACATGAAGTTGGTAACAAATACTTTTAGCACCAGTCTACTGAGCAAGGCAAGCTCAATTTGCCCGTTTTGTTTTCATTTCAATAAATAGTTTAAGGGGAAAATATGCAAAAATATTTTTAACTAATGTTCTTATTATTTTCCTTGAAGGGTGACTTCTGTACATGATAATATTGAAAAGGCGAAGGAGAATTTCTGTTTAAAGAGTTACGTGCATTGTGTGTGAAATTATTAAAATCTGCACGTGGGTAACCCAAATTCTGTTCTGAAAAAACAGAAATCCAAGATCTGCCCGAAGCATGCTTTTGCATGTTTTCCATTATTCTACTTCAATTCCAAGTGAAGAGGGCCTAGTATTAACTACCGAGAAGCACTGCCCTTGACAACTAGGAAGCTTGAATTATTTTCCATTTTCTGTTAAAAAAATGAGTGAGGTTTCTTTTGCCAAGTAACTATATGTTATATTGATCACATCAACCCCGTGGGAAACTCGCAGCTGGTATCCTGCCAATCCCTGTGGTAATCCTGTATTTAAATGTAGCTTGGCTCTTATTTTGGGACTTATCTTCATAGCCTGAGGGGCTAGAAGCACACTGAATTCTGTACTAAACTCTTAATCTTTGCACTTCTGGATGTGGTCTGTGAATACACGCAGCTCTTGCTGTTTTTCTCTCTTTTCCTGTCATTGTTCCAATGTGGTAGTTGGAGGAGGATAATTTTTAAAAGGTGTATTTTTAGGTAGCTTCAGTAGACTTGACTTTTTGCACAAAAATCCAGTGTTGTATGGCATAAATAGAACAGGCATAAACTGTGGTAAATATAATTCAAACCATACTCACCTAATACCCAGAGATCAGCAGTTGCAACCAGTCCTGGCTAGGCATGTTTTTGAGCTTCTTCCTGCCTTGCTAATCACTTTTCATTGTGAGGCTCTCTCATAGTTTTTAAACTTTGGCAACCCGAGGACCCAGTTTGGGTCTAAATTTTGTTCATCAATCCCCCAGTCAATCCTTATCCTTCAGGCTCCTTTCCAAGTGCACAGCCAGCCACCTGTGCTCCATGGAGGCCTCCTCTGAGTGAGAACCACGTCAGCTAAACTTTGCAAGAAAGTTTATGTAAAAGGTCTGTATTATAAGATCAGTGTCAAAGCCCTCTTGTCCTACAAGAAAGGTCCAGAGCAAAATGCTCAAGGCTGCGGAGAGAATCCTCACTCCTGGGATAAGAAGCCATTGCTAGCCCTTCGAAACTAATCCTCAGCAGAGAGACTGCGCGACCAGCTCTCCAGCCCTGCCGTGTGTTAATCAAGGTCAGCCCTACAAAGTAGGACTCTTGCAAGTTGAATTTCAAAAACCAAATGAGCTACAATAGGCCAAACTGCTGGGCTTAGCTTGAAGCCCAAACTCCTAATAACACCATAGGAGTATAATTAATAAGGTTTATTGAAAGAATCATGCAAAATTGTACACATATAAGAGCACTGCAAAACAGGAAGAAAATAATAAAACTAAATAACCTAGAATATTTTGTCAAGCTTTAGTCCTCTGAGCTATATGTTACCTGATCAGACTGAAGATACAAAGTCCTGATAGAACTCCAAAGTCCAAAACCCCAGAGCAAATTCTCACGCCACACAGAGCCAAACCTATAGCACCAAAGTAGAATGGATGGTCTGCCTGCAGCTGACCTAATCCTCTTTGACCAATCAGATGTGTTCCTAAGACATATGATCACCTCCCTTTGCAGCTGACACATAGTCACAATCTAGCAACTTGCCCAGCCCCAGGGTTCCCTCTGCAAATGAGATGGCCTCTCGGTGTCAGGCCTTGAAACTCCCAGGCCCACAATATCGCTTGTGCCTCTGTCTGGCTCTTATCTCTCTCTCTGAAACTGCAGGTCATTGTGACAACCAAGGAACTGCGGAACAAGGCCAGTTTCTTGACAGCCAAATCTGTGAGGAAGTCTTGAGTCTGTCGGGCACACAACTTAAAGTTCCCGTCAATCCGATCCCTTGATTGGAAAGCATTTTGAGCAGAGACAATTATGGGTTATCTTGTAGCAATCAAAACGGAGGTAGGAAAGGGGACTGGAATAGCTTTGAGGTGCTCACAGAAACAGAATTGGGACGACATCATGCATAACTTGAATTCCTGATGCTGAAAACCATAACTGCCTGTTGTCTGTGGATCGTATCTCCATGGCAAAATCCTTTGCATTGGACATTGGGTGCAATAAAAACCAGTTCAGTTTCATTCTTTACATAACTGGTGACTATTACATCTAGGGTGGGGCAAGCTGGGATTTGTGCCTTGGGCAACTGCTTGAAGGGTGCACCAGGTAGCCCAGAGCCCTCCTGCAAGCCCTGCTCCCTGATCACCCAACTGCGCCTCTGTCCCCCAACTTTAAACTCCCAGCTCCAGCTAAGCCCAGCCTTGAACTGCACCCCTGCTACCCCCCCCCCATTCCACATGGAGTGGGGGGGGGGGGGCAGCTCAGTTTTAGAAGATACACCCCTGATTCAGTGGTGGGATTCAGCAGGTTCGCACCACTTCGGCAGAACCAGTTGTTAAAATGGTGCCTGTAAACAACCAGTTGTTAAATTATTTGAATCCCACCACCGGAACCGGTTGTTAAATTAGTTGAATCCCACCACTGCCCTGATTACAACTATGCCTGCTTGATACCACTCATTCTGTTAGAGTTCTTAAGGCTATTGAATCCCAGCAGCCAGTCAGCACATTTATGGCTAGTAGCCCTGATAGGATCTGGAAGCTAGATGGTTGTTGGATGTGGCAGAAGATCCCTTACCACAAACCCACACACACACCTTTCCCAGAAAACTGAGGATGCTCCCCTTTTTCAGTAGCCAGGTGGGTGAAAGAGAGAAAGGCTTACCCTCTGTCCTGTCAAAGGACTTGTAGACCTTGTGGAATTCGTTTGTATAAATCCAGTCTGTGGATCCCAGTTTAAGTAACTCTTCTCTAAAATATGCTTTCCCCTTATGTCAGTACATTCCTGTTCTTATCAACTCCCACCTCTGCATTTTCCACTGCCTTTACCATCTGCTCTTAATGGTCATACAAGACTTAAAATTCCCCCCATCGTCACTCTGTGACCTTCCATTCAATTCCCCATACAATATATGAGTCAGTCTGGAGGAAAATCCCTTTCCTTGGGTAACTTGGCCTGATAGGTTGCCTACTTCATGGCACAGTGTAACAAGACAACAACATTCTAAAGATAATTCAGACTGCTTGTTTGTTGTCTTGCTTCTGCTTGGAGAATAACATCCTAGTTCCTGTAGATAAAAATAGCAGAGCCTGAACCTGAATATTTGTGCAAATAGTCTTACTGAAGCTGGTTGGGATGGTGTAGATATCAAGATTGGGACCAAAGAATAAAGAACATCTCTCAAAGCAAAAAAAAGCTGTTATGATCACTGCAGTCCTTCTGCTGTTAGTGGGAACAGCCTTGGATGCGTTTCAGCGCGTTCGCTGGGAAATAATTCAGTCTGTTTGAGTAAATGAATCTTTCATCATTTTTATACTTCTAGTGTCATCTAAATGAATTTTGGTGTAAGTCCCCCCCTCCCCCCATAAATTTCAAAAACATAATTGTTTTACGAATAGTAACAGGGTTTGGAGCTTTGTGCTACCACTTCAAATTAACAAATATTTTGCTATTGTTTCTGTTTGAGAATTGCTCAGTTTCAGCAGTTTCTGGGTAGACTTTGCAAGCCTTGTGGAAAAGGTGACAATGTTGTAAAAAAAAAAGTCGTCCTTCTGAAATGCCTTTGGAATTTTTACAAATGAAGTCCAAGTAGGGTCCAAAATAGATGGTGCACATTTTATTTGAAAAGTATGTGGGTGGGGTGGGATAAGGTAACTGCAGACAAAAGCTACATTCAGTGTGTTTCCTCTGGATTTAGCCCTAGAATGATGCTTATCTTCCTAACTTACCCATTTTGCCAAATTTAGATATGTAGTAAATTTTGTGATGATAATCTTTTGTATGGATCAGGGTGGTTTCGGACAAGGGGGAGGGATAGTTATTATTTTCTAAAGGGATGAACTGACTCCAGCAAATTGTCAGTTATTAAAACTGAAGAATAAGGTTACCTGAATGCAATTCTGATTTTAGAATTCCCCACATGTCTGCTGCCTTTCCTTAACCATGTAATCCTTAAAGGTCTATATTCAGAAAAAAAAAATCCATTGGGTGCAATGAGACTTACTTCCTAATAAGCCTGCCCAGGAGTGCAGCAGCATATAGAGGATATACGACGGCCACTTCTTCCCATCTTGTGATTGAAAAGTAATTGAAACATTACTTGTTCGTACAGAAAAAAATGATTGCACTACCCCCCCCCCCTTCCTTTTCAAATTCCTAAACATCCCTCGTACACGGCTGTTTCCATACTTGAAAAGGTGGGGGAAGAGATCCCCTAGTCCCCCTGTGCCACCAAATTTTTAAAATGGCAGCATTTTTAAATGGTCAGATTGGAAGGGAGGGGGAGGGGCGTGTTGTGTTCTGCCACCTTCAGTGCTGCTATGTAGTCATACGTCATCTAGATGTCTGTTCATAGAGGTCCCAGGCTCTCCTCTTGGCATGTCCCTTCTGGTAAGAAAGATATTAACTTTCTGCTTTGTTTGTTTAAAAGGGATTGCTTTGTTCATCCCATGTGTTGCCACGTGTTTATTGGCTAGAGTGGGGTGGGGTTTCTGCCTGACTGTGTGGCCGTGTTCCAGTGGCATTTTCTCCTGGCGTTTTGCCTGCATCTGTGGCTGGCATCTTCAGAGGATGACAGTAGTAAAGCAAGTGGAGTCTATATACCTATGGAATGTCCAGGGTGGGTGAAAGAACTATTTGCATTGTTTGACAACAAGTGTAATGGGTGCAATTAGCAAGTGTGATTTAAGAACATAAGAACAAGCCAGCTGGATTTAAGAACATAAGAACAAGCCAGCTGGATTTAAGAACATAAGAACAAGCCAGCTGGATCAGACCAGAGTCCATCTAGTCCAGCTCTCTGCTACTCGCAGTGGCCCACCAGGTGCCTTTGGGAGCTCACATGCAGGATGTGAAAGCAATGGCCTTCTGCGGCTGCTGCTCCCGAGCACTTGGACTGTTAAGGCATTTGCAATCTCGGATCAAGGAGGATCAAGATTGGTAGCCATAAATCCTCCATAAATCTGTTCAAGCCCCTTTTAAAGTTATCCAGGTTAGTGGCCTAACCTGCATGTGTTGAGTGGAATCCGCCCATTTTAGCATATGTAAGTAACAATGAAGTTGTCTAATTATCAGCTGTTATCTGAGATAGATACTTTGGCAGGTTGTGAATGATCAGGAGGCCACAAATGCTTTACTCACAAATGCCATTAATGCTATGAAGATGACAGTATGGCCAGTTTTGCTTGTAACCTGGCATGTGTGTTCCTGAAAATTGCCACTTTGTAGAAAACTTCATCAGCAGTGCAGATGTCCATTAAGAAATGATGGGATAGTAGCAGCATACCAAATTGCCACACTGTGCATTTATGGTGGAATCTCCTCGAGGCATACCATGAGTTAACACACGAAACATAGATATTGCCTTCGGCCAGCTGGCAAAGGAAATGCAGTTTTTCAAATTGAAAGCTGAATGTATTGTCAAAGACTTTCACGCCCAGAATCACTAGGGTGTTGTGGGTTCCAGTGGCATTTTCTCCTGAC
The DNA here is from genome assembly GCF_021028975.2 of Sphaerodactylus townsendi. NCBI lineage: Eukaryota > Metazoa > Chordata > Lepidosauria > Squamata > Sphaerodactylidae > Sphaerodactylus > Sphaerodactylus townsendi. The sequence continues at coordinate 44,783,140 of NC_059438.1, read as the reverse complement.
GTTTTGCCTGCATCTGTGGCTGGCATCTTCAGAGGATCTGGTGGTAGTAAAGCAAGTGGAGTATATATACCTGTGGAATGTCCAGGGTGGGAGAAAGAACCATTTGCATTGGTTAAAAGTGTTAAGGGCAAGGGAGGCTGTAGTGTTAGGTATTGTGCTTCAGTAAACCATATGCTGAAATCATAATTTCTAGAGAATATTTCAACACTGTGCTACCAGAAATTCTTCATATGGTTTCAGCCACCATATGAAACTTTTCAGTGGCTGTCATATGGATCCTCATTCGTTTCTATTCTTTCCAAAGCTCGGGGTGTGTATTTGTCAGTGCTTTTGTTATTAATGGGGCCACTGTGGTCTTCCAGAACATCACATCATAGCAAAAAGTTGGAGGTGACAGCGCAGTCTAGAGTGCTGATCTCTACTACCAGGGTTATACAGCAGAGGGCGGGCCATCATTTTGACCATTGTTTCCTACATGTAGTTTTGATTCCAGGCCGTGCTGCTACTTCCCTCTCTGCCAAGGATGTAGGTAAGGGGGGGGGGGGGTTCCAAGGTTCAAACCTGACCATTACATGCCCAAAGCTCCGCCCCCATTTGTGTTTTTTTATTTTTTAGTGTTTTTCAGTCTTTGGCCTGTAGGGGGTGCAGCTTTTAGGCTAGCACAGGGGTAGGGAACCTGCGGCTCTCCAGATGTTCAGGAACTACAATTCCCATCAGCCCCTACCAGCATGGCCAATTGGCCATGCTGGTAGGGGCTGATGGGAATTGTAGTTCCTGAACATCTGGAGAGCCGCAGGTTCCCTACCCCTGGGCTAGCAGCACCAGAATTCAGGGATTTTTTGGGAGACTCTCCTGATGATTCCACCCAGGTTTGGTGAGGTTCAAAGGGGGTCCAAAGTTATGGACTCCCAAAGCGGGTGCCCCCATTATTTCCAATGGGAGCTAATAGAAGATGGAGGCTACACATTTGAGGGTCCATAACGTTGGACCCCTGAACCAAATTTCACCAAACCTGGGTGGTATCATTAGGAGAGTCTCCTAAATGTACCCTGAAAGTTTGGTGCTGCTAGCTTAACAATTGCACCCTTGACAGCAGGCACTCCCCACATTTCCCCAGATTCTCCTTTTAAATCCACCCCCTTTGGCATGGATTTAAAGAGAGAATCTGAGGTCCCCAGTTTAAACATTGAAAGTGATGCTGTTTCAGGGCAGGGGATAATCCACCCCAAAACAGCATCACTTTTAATGTTGTTTCAACTGGGGACCCCAGATTCTCCCTTTAAGGTGGATTTAAAAGGAGAATCTGGGCTCCCTGTTTTAAACACTTTCAATGGTTTCAGCATCATAGCAGCTGCCCATGTGGGTGGGCCGCAAAACTCAGATTTTGCACCAGGCTCCATTTTCCCTAGCTATGCCTCTGCCCGGAGGGGAGGGCAGAAGGGACTACCGGCTGGGAGGCAGGGCAGGGGAATCTCCCGTCCCCGGCCTTGGAGAGCTGCTTTTATAAGCCTCAGGGCCAGGGGGCGGGGCTTTGGGAGGCAGGGCCACGCCACCAGGGGCAGGTGGGGCATGGGCCCCACCCCCTGAACCCACCCCATAAAAATCTATAGCTACATCACTGCTCTCTGCAGTATTTAAAGTTTTGCTTTGCAGAAAGTGAGGGAAATACCTCTGCACATCCAATAGGATGCTTGGGTTTTGATAGTTTTTGGAAATCATGGTCAAGATGCAAAGAGCCCCATAACTAATTTACTAGTACCATGTTGTTCCATGCTATATGACAAATGGCTTTTGAAACTTAGGAGAATTTGCAATGGGGAGGAAATCCCAAGAGGGGAAAGTTAAAAATCCCACTGGATATACACACATCTTTTGGTGTATTTAGAATAGGTACTTGTTTCCCAGCCATCATTAATATTTCTGTAACCAAGGGCATTCAAGCTAGCAATGTTCATGCTGACGTGCTACTGGAACGGGACCCCAATGGGGTGCCGTGGGTGCCATGGCACCCCCAACCATTTTTAGAAAGTGGGTGGGGCCAGGTGGGGCTTTTGGCCAGCAGGGCTTCTTATTGACCATCGGAAAGCTGATTGGCTATACAGATTTTTTAAAAAGTTGCAGCAGCTACCACCACACAACACGGATCTTCACTATGTGGCTGGAAAATATTTTTAACCAATATGTTCAAATTTAAAAGGCATCCTGTTAAACAGAGTTTCTGCCTGAATGCTGAACATGTACGATTATATGCATGAAGTTGCTCCCTGACATTTTATTTTAATACATTTCTATACCGCCCTTCCCCTGTCGGGCTCAGGGCAGTTTCCAGCAGCTCAAATACACAATATTATTCCATATAAAATAAATACAATAAAACCCAAGAGTAAAACCATACATTACCAGTACAATTCAGAACAGAGTAGCTTCAGTCTAAGCCCATTGAAGTTAACTCTGTTCTGGATTGCACTGTACATCTATAGCAGTGGTGGTGAATCTTTGGCACTCCAGATGTTATGGACTACAACTCCCAATTGGCCATGCTGGCAGGGGCTGATGGGAATTGTAGTCCATAAAATCTGGAGTGCCAAAGGTTCGCCACCACGGATCTATAGTTTTGTGATTGGCTTTGCTTCTTGTGGCAGGCATTTCACCATTTACACCCACTTCCTTGTGTCAGAATTCCAGAGGCACCGACTGGCTCAAAAGAATTGGCCGACTCCTGCACTAGACCTGAAAACACCTAGTTTTGCAAGTCACCTCTCAACTTGTGTGAAGGGCACATTTTAACATCCATTTGATGTTAAAACAATGTGTGTTGCAGATAGTGAGGCAACTGCTGTAAAAATCTTGAATGCTCTCAGTGTATTTTTCCATATATCTTGTCTTAAACTGTGAAAATCAATTTGGTCACTATTTGTAAGAAGTATATAAAAATCCTACATTACATTTGAACATTTCTAAATTTTAAAAATGGATAATATCCTTATATGGATTGGATTTCACAAGTCATAGGATATACATTTGAATTATCAAAGTGGTGTAGTTAGTGAAATGTTCTTCTGTTTACATTAAGACTGTACTTTTTCTATGATTACTTTTTGAAAGAGTAAAAGCTCTTTGAAGTAATAATTGTTATATGTTAGAATTTTAATATGTATTTAGCTTCTCTTAAACAAATACTGATGTTTATAACTTAAGGACCAAGTGGCTAAGCAGCTGCATCTGTGGGCCGACACATCAACTAGCTTTATATGAAGTACTTTATAACTTCTGAGGTACAGCAATTTATTGAAACTCTCTCCATGAATGTTGAAGTGGGACCATTTTCTAAATCTTTGTGTAATTCCTGATGTCTCTGGAGGCATTTATGGACACAGGTTTATAAGAGGGGGCTTCCAAACATTGAGCCCATTTGCTTAAAATATTTTAAACCTTTTTAAACTATCATGAATACAGGGTCATGTTGGGTGTTTGGTTTATATATTGTGTCTTATATTAATACATTTCTAATAGCTTTTTTAAAGATAAGCAACTCAGTTTAGAAATAAATTATGAATCTTGTTCACAATCAAATTGAATACTGCTTTGTGATTGTTCTACCCAGTGAGGATCACTGCCTAAAAGATAGAATAAATCATGGACCAACAGTACTTCCTGACAGGTTAATACCTGTTTTCTGAATTATGGTACTTAATGAGGTTACAGCAATCTACTAAGGTAAGTTTAACTGAGACTTAAATTAGTGCTCTACATTCCATGGCAATCAATGCTGCTGAACTGAGTCGCCTTGTGTTTGAAACGGCAGGGGGTGGGGGAAGATGCTCTGATTCTGGGGACAAGTTTCCACTGCTGTATCTTTGTGTTCAATTACACATCATGTATTGTACTGATTAAGCTAGAAATATTGGAACAAACACTATTTCTGCGATATGTGTACTTTTCCACTGGGCTTCCGTTGCATACGTGTACAGAGACAATTGTTTTCCATGATTACGGAATGAAATAATAACCATAGTTTGAACAGAAACACTTCAACTAGCTTTGCAGCCAAGTCCTCAAACTTGCTATGCCAGCAAACAGACCAACTGTTGCATCACTGCAGCATCCTAAACAATGATGTCCTGCTGGCATACGGGATTGTGCATTAAGAGCGGGATGCAAGTAGAGTCGTGTTTCAGTTCTGGAGAATTCCGTTACATTGTCTTTCTTTAAACACATAGGATTCCTGACACAGCCTTTCAAAGAATGTTGCTTTTTTATGTTGTCTCTAGTTGATATCGTCCTTCTGTACCTGGTAGTAATATTCACTGATTTCCTAAAGGAAATATCTCACTTTGAGCAATCTTTTTTGTAGTCATTAAGTGAGTGGAATTTTGGTGTCTTTGTTACTAATTGTATTGTGTTATAAACTGAACCAAGCCAAGGAACAAAATAATAACAAATGGCTTTTATGGTTTTTCATTATAAAACATACTGATTTTCTTTAGGCTGGTGTTTATTTATAAAATGATAAAAATGGTCTCCTTACTTTAATTATGCACTTCTGCTCAGTTTGCCCAGTTTGTATTTTTCCACATTGACTGGCTTATTGTAAACAGAATTTTCATTGTGAAGACAAAATAAAAGAAGAGGGGAAACACAAAACATTTTGACTTTCCTTTCACATAAGTTTCTTAAAAGTTTTGATGTTGATATCCTGTGACACAAGAGCAACAACAATGAGACACATACAGATAGAGGAGTTCAATCCCTTGGACTTTTCAAAAAAAAAATTTTATTATTATTTTTCAACATATATTAAACCGATCAGAAAAATAAGTACTAGAAAATAGTTAAGATTACAAGGTATCTACCCATCATTATACTAAGTACATATTACATCATGGATCCCAATATAACATTTGCTGATTACTAGAGAGACCTTATAAAGCAGTGATGGCGAACCTATGGCACGGGTGCCAGAGGTGGCACTTGGAGCCCTCTCTGTAGGCATGTGCACACAGAGTTCGTCATGTGGGGGGTGGAAAATCACCCCCACGCACACATACACACACACACACATAGGCTGGCCTGGGCCACTGAGCACGACGTGCACGCACCGCGGTGAGCAGGAGGACTCGGCTGGTGGTCCTGGGACTTGCTGGAGGCTAGAGCAGGCTGGCCCCTGCTCGGGCAAGTCGGGCGGAGGAAGAGGGAGCCAACCTTTTTTTTTTCTAAACTAAAACCTCAGCATTCAGGTCAAATTGCCATGTTGGCACTTTGTGATGAATAAGTGGGGTTTGGGTTGCAATTTGGGCACTCGGTCTCAAAAAGGTTTGCCATCACTGTTATAAAGTATTAAAAGCTTTATCATTTGTCATCTCCAAAGCATTTTTAGTGGTCCAGTTGCTATGTCTTAGTCATTATTAGTTTTCAATCCTTGAATCATCTTGTTTTTACATATAATTACTTGGACTTTTATTGGGGTTGACTGGGTTTCATATTAATGATAGAAGGAACAGAGTCAATCCGGTGCCTGGGCATCCTGTCCTAGAGGATGGAACTGTACTTTTGACAAAGCTAGTGATTGGAGTGTTGGATATGGATGTTCAAATACTCCCCATACCAAGCATCTCAGTGGGCTCTGTGGTATACTGTGGGGCTCCGCAATATGAAACGGGGCCTCAGACTTTTGGAGCGAGCGTGGAGGAAATCTCGTGACGAAGTGGCGCGAGCATCTTATAGGACGTTTATGAAAGCCTATGAGATGGCGACGAAGGAGGCGAAGAGGGCTTTCTTCTCCTCCTCTCTCGCATCTGCTAGCTCTCGCCCGGCACAATTGTTCCGTGTGATTCGGTCCTTGACCTCCTTGTCGGAGGGTTCTGCAAATTCTCAATTGATTATTAGCTGTGAGGCATTTATGAGCTTTTTTGCAGATAAAATCACATCACTCCGCCAGGACCTTTCCCACTCTTTATCTACAATTAGTGAACTGGAGGCTCCCTTGCCGTCTTCAGGCCCATGTTTTGCCCAGTTTTCCCTGCTCTCCGAAGCCGCTGTTGACAGGGCCTTGGCTGCTGTTAGACCTACTACCTGTCCTCTGGATCCATGCCCCTCCTGGCTTGTTAAGCTTTGCCGGGAGGAGTTACGACCCCACCTGTTGAAGATCATCAATGGCTCCCTTGAGCAAGGAGTCTTTCCAGGTGGGTTGAAGGAGGCAGTGGTCCGCCCACTCTTGAAAAGACCATCTTTAGATCCTGGCGATCTGGCCAATTACCGCCCCGTCTCGAATCTTTTGTTTCTGGGGAAGGTAATTGAGAGAGTGGTGTTAGAGCAGCTTCAGGGTTTCCTGGATGACGCATCGGCGTTTGATCCCTTCCAGTCCGGCTTCCATGCTGGGCATGGGACGGAGACCGTTCTTGTCGCTGTCACAGATATGCTCCGTATGCAGCTTGACCGAGGCAGATCGGCGTTGTTGGTATTGTTAGATCTAACCGCAGCGTTTGATATGGTCGATCACGATCTTTTGACCCACCGCCTGGCCGCTTCCGGGGTACGGGGCACTGTCCTTCAGTGGATTGCCTCGTTCCTCCGGGATCGGAGTCAGCAAGTGTGGTGCGGGGACCAGGCCTCCCGGCGGTGCCCACTCCATTGTGGGGTGCCTCAGGGAGCGCTACTGTCCCCGCTGTTATTTAATATCTACATGCGACCCCTTGCTCAGCTGGTACGGAGCTTTGGGCTGATTTGTCATCAGTACGCTGATGATACTCAGCTCATTCTGTTGATGGAGGGGGGAGCGGTCATCGCCCCTGCAGCTCTCCAGCACTGTTTGGAGGCTGTTGCTGGTTGGTTGCAACAGAGCAGGTTAAAACTTAATCAATCGAAGACGGAGATCCTTTGGCTTGGTCGTGGGGGGGAGGGGGGAACTTCCAGCCGCCGGTGTGGGAGGGGGCCTCATTGGCGCCGGCCCCCTCGGTCCACAGCCTGGGGGTCCACCTGGATTCGTCTCTTTCAATGGAGACCCAGGTGCCCCATATAACCCGGGTTCTCACGGGGGGCGCCTTCCGTGACCATATTCAACCAATACTGTGTCGCCTGCATTGGCTCCCGGTTGAATTCCGGATCATCTTCAAGGTATGGGTACTTACCTTTAAGGCCTTACGCGGCCTGGGACCCTCATACCTTCGGGACCGCATTACCCCATATGTCCCTACTTGCTGGTAGTCCCTGGCCCCTCAATGATGCGGCTGGCCTCCACGCGGGCCAGGACTTTTACAGCCCTGGCCCCTGCCTGGTGGAACACTCTTCCTCCAGCTGTCAGGGCCCTGCAAGACGGAGTTGTTCCGCAGGGCCTTTGGAGTGTCCAGCCGCTGATATGAGTGCCCCCGCCCCCTCCTATATTTTGGGCCCATTACCATCTATGGGCCCACTCTTTTTCTCCCCTTCTGGGAGAGTCTAACAGGAATTGTTGCGGGCACTGTTAGTCGTTTATTAATTGCTGCATTTTAACTTAAATTATTTACAGTCCATTATGTAATTGTTATTTTATGTTGTTCACCACCCAGAGCCCTTCGGGGGTTGGGCGGTCTATAAGACTGATAAATAAATAAATAAAAATAACCTTGAGATGCCTCCAGAGGCTGGTTGGTTGGCCCCTGTGAAGCCCCCGGCAGAGATACACCATGATTTTCATGTCATATCTCTATTCATGTCACATCTCTATGGGGGATTTTAAAGTGAGCTTTTTAAAAAAAAATCAGGCTTCCCATTGCACGGTAAGGCCCTGCCTGGATTGGGCTGTTAAGTGTCAGGATGCAAATACTGGTTGTGGGAACTAAGCAAGGAAAATGGTACAAGATGTGGGAATGGCTTTTTAAAATGCACACATTCCCATTTGGGTGGCTTCTAATGTGCTTGTCTGCATGTTTTCCAGAAACATCCCTTTTCCACATATACATCTTACCAAAATTTTCCCCACTGATCAAATCTCGTGTTTGGAAGCATTTTCTGTGAAATCATTCCACACACCTCCATTCTCCCCGTTGTCTCTTCTCTTGTCTCTTCAGTTGCATTTATTCCATACTGTGTTATTCCTAATGTGGGTGGGATGTCATCCATAACACAGAACAAACCCCCCCCCCTTTTTTTTTTTCTTTTGCGCAGCCACTCCAGGTTTATTGTGCAGTTACAAGGAAGTGGCAGTTCCAAAATGTCTCAGCCTGCATTTCTGTCACTGAAAACTACCCACACAAAATAGAAGCAAAAAAATCCCCTACTGGAGCAGGAGCCATTATCTGATCGATGTGAATCAAGTAGCCCAACCTCCCACAAAAGACACATTTTTCGGCCAAACTAGAGCTGCACTAATGCACCATCATTACTGTGGCGGTCTCTTGTCACTTTCCTTCTACAATTTCACTGTTCCTAACTGGACCCAAAAGGTATCCTTGCTTTAACATTACATTACTAATGCGATATGACCAAAAAAAAAATAAACTCCTTTCAAAAATGGAGGATGAGGGGGAGCAGAAAATGGCTGAAGGGGAGGTTAGGCAACTACATGGGGGAATGGATAAGAGCCATTTCGACATGATCACACACTCAAGAGAAGCTGGTGTTGGATGTAGCCATGTCTAATGTACAAAGGGACTGAGAAGACCCGGCAGGGGGCCAGCAAGTGGTCAGCGAGAGAGGACTGTAAAGTTAGTGACTCTCCATTCTTTTGTGTTACCTCTTGTCTGGCCTTAGACTGATACTCTCAGGTCTAATATCCTGCTTCTTCTGGGAAGTTAACTGCAGAGACTCTTTCTAGCTAGCAAGATAGCAGCATGCTACCCTGTTTCCCCGAAAATAAGACATCCCCTGAAAATAAGACGTAGTAGAGGTTTTGTTGAAGTGCTAAATATAAAGCATCCCCCGAAAGTAAGACGTAGCAAAGTTTTTGTTTGAAAGCATGCCCGTCGAACAGGACACCAGAGCATGCAGCTGTGGAGCAGAAAAATAAGACATCCCCTGAAAATAAGACATAGCGCATCTTTGGGAGCAAAAATTAATATAAGACACTGTCTTATTTTGGGGGAAACACGGTATATTTCCCTCTTTCCTATCCTAAATGTAGTTCCTAACAAACATTTACCTTTTACCCTTTTAATCTGTTGGTTAGCCACTTCTCTGTGTGGTAAAACCCAACAGCTGGCTCAGAAACTTTGGTGAAACATTAAAGTGTTTCTGTATGCTATCAGTGGCGTACCACTAATGGGGACTGTGGTATCCCATGTCCTTGGGCGCATGCCATTTTGTCATGTGGAGGGCTGCTGAATGCCAGCCGGGTACCTGCGCCCAACCTCTCCAGCAGCACGGCAACCTGGTCGGCGACCAGTGGCTCCCCCTGGGCCGGGGCACCGCTCGCCGGTTGAGCTGTTTGCCACGGCCACTGGCCAGCTCCTGCTGCCACCCAAGGCCTACTGCCTGGCCTCCCATCAGAGCCACCCGCCGCCGAGCCCTCCCACCCCCCGTCTCCCTGCAGGCTGACCTGCCCTCCCCAGGCCAGAATTGGCCTGCAGCAAGGCTGGGGGGCTGGGACTCAGTGGTGGGCGGGCCAGGCGGGCATCACGGCAGCCCTCCGAGTTGCCCCCACAAGTCATGTCTCCTTGGTGGCTCCCATAAGCGGAGCCCCTGGGTGCCATTTAGGCCCGGAATGCCACTGCATAAAGGGAACCGTTTCTGCAACCGAACTGGAAAAAACATGCAACATTAAAAGGAAAAAAGTACTTTTGGTGGCAAGATAGGTTGTAAGCAACTTGAGTGGGAAAGACCCAGGTTCAAGAGGACTTGGGAAACCTTGAAAGACAGATTATGTCATGTCAGGGCTCTCAAGAATGCTTCGGTTTTGAAATTGGTACAATAAGTGAGTTCAGCTCAAGCAACGTAGTGAGGCGCAGGAAGCCGGTGTTCTTCAAAGCAAAGTATTTTATTCGGAAGTGGTGGTGACAGTGTGGGCAGGAGAATCGCGCTCTTGTAACCAAGCGCAAGAACTTTTATACACAAACATCAAAAGGAGGCAAAGGGGCAGGTAAAGGGGGCAGGTCCCTTACCTTACACCAATAAAGAAACATTAATACAAAAGAAAGATACAATTACAACTTTTGTGAATGGGATCACGAAATCCCGCTGTCAAGCGTCTTCCCGCGAGACTTCGCAATGGTGCTGAAAGGAGAGCAGAGAAGGTCCATTCATAGAACTGGGTGGGCTTGCTGCCGCACCCAGTTATCTCTATCAGACGGGCTATTTCCTTCGGTTATGACCTGAGGCTCCCGTGCCTCAGTTCCGCAACAAAAGAAAGTTCAAACTGTCTGATGGTGGTCCCAACACGTTTTCCAACGGCCGGGATCTCTGGGTGCTGTCATCAGATTTAATTTGCAAAACCAAAGGGGTCTTTGTCTTTGCTGAGGAGTCGGCTGGGTGTTGGTCGAAGCTGAATTCCAAGGCTAACTTCCTTGTCCCTTAATATCAGCTTCTACATGCTATTGCTTTTACTAACAAATACAAATATTAAACATAACATTTCTAAACTTAAAACAGTACAAACACATATAGGCAAGAATATCCTAAGTTAACAATAACAAAACCTAAGATCAACTGGAAAACCTAGCTAAAATATAAACCTAGACAATGGGCAAATAGTAAATTCAGCGCTAAAAGGGCTTTCATTATATCCTAAACGGGGCAAAGGCAAGAGGGAAACCATGTAAAGCATTGGCATAATCACATACACACATATATATATCCTTTGCAAGCCTTAGGGAGGCTTCTGAACTACACAGGTCTCTGTGTCCTGACCTGGAGCCAGTGTAGTCAGGTAACTTGACTCAGGAAAATATTTTGGCTATTTTCCTGGGTGGTAACAAAATGAAGGCAGAGGAGACCCTCCCTATGGGTGTATTATGGCTGGCTGTAGAGGCTCATTGAAGCCAACATGCCTGTGCTTGGCAGGTTCTATAGAAAAGATTTCACAGTTAAAGCTGACCAGGCTTCAAGTCCCTGTTTTTACACGGCCAATACTGAATTAAGTCAGCGTTATCAGTGTTATCACAGCTTCAGATTTAACATACACAAAAAAGTAACAGTTGCTTATTTTGGTCTCCAGGTTCAACTGGACCAAGTACTACTACCAGTTGTACCTACAATTTTTGAGTAATGGTGTTTAATCAGTAAGAAATAATTACTCCATTATTTCCCACCACCTGTCCAGGAATATCCCAAGCGGGAGTTGGCATCCACGGGACGCGCGGGCTGCCTGCCGGAGAGGGCGTTGCGCGCAGCGGCTCGGCCGCCAGGGGGCCCTCCGGGCTGAGCCCGCCGGTTCACGCGAGGCCCTCCTTTAGCCGGGGAGGGGCCGTTTCCGCCCGCCACGAGGCCTCCTGCGCCAGCGCCCTCCGGGGGCGGGGCGAAAGGCGGGACTACATTTCCCGGCGACCCGCGCGCGCGGCCTAGGGCGGAGGAGGCGACCGGCGGGCAGCGGCCAGAGCGACCGTGCCGGCCGGGGTCCGCGGATGCGCGGCGCGCGGGGGCCATGCTGCCGAGGCGCAGCTCGCTGACGGGGCTGGCGGTGGGGCTCTTCGCCGTCTACGTGGCGCACACCTGCTGGGTGATGTACGGCATCGTCCACACCCGGCCCTGCCTGCCCGCCGCCCGCCTCGCCCACGGGGCGCCCGACGGCTGCATCCGGCCCTACCTGGCGCGCCGGCCCAAGCTCCAGGTGAGGCCGCCCGCGAGGCCCCCGCGGAACCCCGCTCCCTCGAGGCCGCCCGGCCAGGGCCGCCCGCAGCACCCAGCTCCGTCCTCACAACAGCCCTGCGAAGCAGGCCTTTAGGCTGGGAATGTGTGACTGGCCCCAGGTCGCCCCGGGAGCTTCCGCGGGGGTGGGGGTGGGGGGAGTGGGGACCAACCCATCACTGCCTGCCTGTGCCTGCCTGCCTGCCGTGGGGCTGTGTGGACGCTTCGGGGGGGGGGGCGGGGGGGGGGGGGCGAATCTAACCTTCCTCCTCCCAGATCCAGGGCCGTTTGGGCAGCCCGGGGCCTGGCAGGAAGCCGTCGCGGGGGGGGGGGGGGCACTTTGGCTCCCTGTGGTGGTGCTCCTCTCTCATGCAGGCACTTGTGGGCAGAGCTTTCATTGGCCGTGGGGGGCGGCGGCTTTGGGCCCCTTTCGGACCCCTCTTTTTCTGTCAGGGCGTGATCACGTTGCGGGCCTTGTTGTGTGGCGACTGGGGGCAGCGGGGAGGGCCTGCGTGCTGGCTGCAGCGAGCACCCTTGCGTTGGCACGGACCCGGTGGACGTTGCTGGCACAGAGAAGCCGCTGCCTGTCCCTCCGTGGTTTCCTGAAAGGGAGAGCCAGTGTGAGTGTGGCAGAGGGCTGTGCCCTGGTTCCATTCAGCAGCGTCCCCGGATTTGTCACCAGAAGAAGGAGGGCTTCAGTGTTGCTACTGGCAAGAAGGAGCTGTCCTCTTCAGGGGCTTTGGAGCAACAGCAGAAGTGTATCTAGTCTAGCCCCTCACTACTACAAAATGGATCAGCGAGAATGCATCCGCCAAGTAGAAGACAGGAGGAATATTAACAGAGTGATTCCAAGGGCCAAATGTGGAGACGACTTGGGAAAGTAAACCAAGACGACCTGCTTGCAGGGAAGTGCAACATCCATTATGAGGAATCCAGAGGAGCTGGTGTCAGTCCCAAATACCAGCCAGGATGGTGTAGCCATTTGAGTGTAAATAGAGATCATTATAAGCTGCTTTTGGTCCCTATTGTGGTGAGAAGTGAAGGGTAAATGAAGTAACATAAATACAATAGAATGAGAAGAACAACACTTTTTATTCTCTTTCAGTGACACAAATTTGACCTGCTAGGTCTCATGATCCTTTGGTAAAATTTTAAATGTGGGCCTCCTCAGAAGGACATACAATACGTGCTTTTGGTTTGGCTGTTCACCATGCAGAAGTGGTGCAGGGAAGAGGGAAGTTAGGTCACGCATGCATGCACAGATACAGTGTTACTAAAGTATTGTGGGATGAAAACATAAAAACTGCCACTTGAAAAACTGATCTTAAATAAAATCCATCTGCTGCAGTTATCCCAAGAAAAGTGTTTTTATTTGGTGTACATTATATTGGATGTTGACTATGCATGTTCACATTTCATAAGCCACCTCAGGACTTGGTGGAAGGCAGGAAATAAACATTTTAGATAAATAAAAGGACTGCATGGTAATGATGACAAAAATGTAGCCTTTTTCAGAGCCCAACAAAGCTCAGATTAGAAAGAAACATGTCCTGCTGCAGACACTAATATTTCATTTCTCTTCTGTTTCAGCTAAGTGTTTACACAACAACGAGATCCAACATAGGTACTGAGAATAATATCGATCTGGTTTTGAATGTGGAGAATTTTGATGTTGAATCCAAATTTGAAAGGTATGGATTTATTTATGATTCCCTTTATAATGGTAGAATCTCTCATAACATGCCCAGCAGGTAGAGATCTAGTATTTATATCTCTGTTCTTGTTTCCACACTCTGCATCAAAGCCCTGCCGTGCATCTTAATGCCAGCTGTCATTGGTGATAGATGATTTGGTAGGCATGGATCTGCACATCCCTGTTTTGTGAGACACAATACATCAGAAAACTTTCTGTGACACAACCAAGCTAAGCCCTGCCTCCATGTCTGAAAGTGCAGGTACACTGTGGCCCAAAGTAGGCACTTCTAAGCAACGTTGAAGGCCTTTACTTCAGAAGGGGTTTTGTTTCTCATGCTAGATCAGGCCCATCTTCCTTTGAAGAAAGTTGTAACCAGCTTGGGAATCCAACTGGATCCACAGTTCACTGCTGTGACCAAAAGTGCATTTCGCCAACCACAGCGGACCTTCCATTTCCACTCAATTGGTATGCTGATCCACGTGACAGTCACCTGAAGGCTTGACAATTGTAACATACTCTACATAGGGTTGCCCTTGAAGATGATTGGGAAACTGCTGCAGCAGTCCATCTGTCATCAGGGTGAGCTGGGGGGGTGGCGGGGTCAGGTCTTATGCCACCTAATTTCTGGTCTTTTGATTGGTTGCCTGTTTGTTTCCAAGCCCAGTTTAAGGTGGCAGTGTTTGCCTGTAGAGCCCTTCAAGACTGTCTGCCCCAAGTCAACTTTGCTTAGCACAGAAGTACCTGTCAGGTATCCCATCTCCTGCAGTTGTGTCTGCCATTGCTGCTGCTGTCCCCTTCCAGTCTATCTGTAGCTACTCCAGTCCTGTGGAACAGCCTTCCAGAAGAATATAGGAAGGGTTGCCTCCGGGAGTCTCTTCGTGTCTTCTGAAGTTTTTCCAGTTCTTGGGTGTCTCATGGCTATTATAAGGCTTCTGTTTGCACTTTTGATCATTTGATTTCTTACACATTTGCAGCATATGTAGTTTTTAATCACTTACTTTTCTGGCTTGCTGGTTTTCTTCAGGAAGGATCTGTGGGCAATATGTAGCTTTCCCATTGCAATAAATAGTCAAGTGAGTTCTTAAATCTCTCACATTGAAATACTTGATCTTTGTCTAGATCATGCTATGTATGTTCGGGCTAAGGCTTTCACAGCCAGAATCAATTGGTTGTTGAGTATTGTCCTGGCTGTGTGGCTGTGGTCTGGTAGTTTTTGCTGCTAATGTTTGAAACATTAGGAGCAAAACCTTCCAGACCACAGTCACACAGCTGGGGCAATCCACAACAGCGACATGCTCTGTGTGTTTCATGAAAAACTCTTTCAAGTCATAGTAGTACAACTTACACTACAGTACTGAACATTCTTGTGGAGGAGTCTGGCATGGATGGAATTCTCCTCTAAGTGAATGTGTTTATTTTATTTATTGGTTCAAGGTAGTGGCAATGCAAAGCCAATCTGTTCTGTTGTCATCTGGGCACAATTTATCTGTGTCATTGGTGAAATTCTGACTTGGTCTTAAATAATGCCAAAAAAGGTTGACTGCTTACTGCCAACCAGGCTCTTTACTATCATTATTAATTCTGAAATGGTTCATTAAAATACACTGGAAGAATTGGAGCCAGTTCAATTATGTCAGGAGCCCCCAACATAGTGCCTATGGGGTGCTGGTGGCTGCCAAGCGTTTTAAGAAAGTAGGTGGAGCTTTTGCCCTGCAAGGCTTCTGATTGACCATTGCAGACGTTTGGGGCTGTGTGGATTTTTAAAAAATGTTGCTCTTAGCAGTGGCTGCTGCCACAGCACAGGAATCTTCATGGTATTACTGAAGGTCAGCTGCAGCAGCCGTTTTGTGGCAGCCACGCTATGTCAGAATTCCAAAGGGGACCCTTTGCCTGGGTCTTGAGATCCAAAGAAGAATACTGAGCAATTGTTCAGGTATTATCCATATTCATTCTTGGTACTTTTGCCAGTCATCCTGGTTGATTTGACATTGAGTCGGGTGTATGATGCCAAAATGTATTTTTGTTTGTTAGAACCGTGAATGTGTCTGTACCAAAAAAAACACGGAATAACGGGACCTTATATGCATACATCTTTCTTCACCATGCTGGAATCCTGCCTTGGCATGATGGCAAACAGGTGCACATTGTTAGCCCACTGACTACATACATGGTCCCTAAACCAGAAGAAATTAATCTTCTCACTGGAGAATCTGTCACTCAGGTGAGTTTTGTTTTTCTTCTTGTTGGTCGATGTGTGGCTTTCTGCATTGCTTCTAACCAGAGTGCTCTCGCTCTCTCTCTCTCTCTCTCTCTCTCTCTCTCTCTCTCTCTCTCTCTCTCACACACACACACACACACACACACACACACACACACACACACACACCCTGTACAAACAGGGCTGGTTTAGTGTGTATGTGAAGAATTTGCTCACCCTGATTGAGCACATTTGGACCGTTCTTCCTCTTCCCTTAAATCTCTGTGTCTTCAAGTGGGCATGCTCAGCCAAGGGCACGAGCTCCCTTCAGCTCATGGAAGCAGAACTGTTGGAAGTTCTTTGCTGTATTAGTATCCTCACAAGTTGGAAGCTGCTGTTGTCCTCATTCCTTCCACTGACCTGGTTGTTTTCACCTGCCTTCAATGGTCTGTGCCTTCTGGAGTATGAGAGCCCAAGTTGTCCTTGTTGTGTCATTTTGCAAGGCTAATTTGCTCCTCTGGGAAGACCCCCAAGTTTGCAGAAGTTCCATCATATTGTCACAGAAGTAGACTCAGACCATGAAGTTTGTTGTTAGATGAAATAACAATGGAGCTTTGACACACCTTGCACTGCTGCTTCCATCTCTATTTAATTGTGCAAAATTACTCTTCTCCGAATGTTGATATTTTTTCTGGGGTGTTTTGCATTGAGGCCCTGGAGAAAAGGATGGGAGTTCTGCTGATGGAGGCAAGGTCTACGGGTTGACCCCAACCATCATGCTGTTAGGGAAAAAACAGCAAAGCAGTAAACTTTATAAGAAGACAGCAGTTGTTGCCCCGGAAGGTTGGGATTGGAGGAGCTGAGAGTGCATGAGCAAGTGTGTCAGCTTCTAGGAAGCCAGAATCAGGATTTCTTAAAAGATTTTTACATTTCCGTGTGTGTGTTTAACTTCTTCTTTTTTTTGCTCTGAGAAGCAAATTGAAGCAGAAAAAAAGCAAACCTATGCGCTAGATGAGCCCGTCTCACACTGGAGGTCCAGATTAACCTTAAACGTCATGGTGGAAGACTTTGTGTTTGATGGATCTTCTCTCCCAGCTGATGTGCACCGATACATGAAAATGTAAGCTAAAAGTGATGTGCTTTTTATAGCTAGTCTAATCTTCACACACACATACGTTCATGTGTGTAAATATATAGTCTGGGCAAAAGACAGCCTTTTAACAACAGCAACGTTGCAAATACTATGAAAGACAAGGAGATTGGATGAGTGTTGCTTTTAGCAAACAGCTTTCAGCCCCCGCCCCCAGAAGTGAGGGGCCAAAAGGACTTGAGGGAGCAGCATGGCCTTGCCCTCCTCCAGGGCACTTATCCTGGCAGAACAGGCAAACACACTGGCAGCCACCAGCCCCACCACCACAAAAACCAGAAGTCTGGGTCACCAATGTGGGTGCGAACTGGGGCATTCCTGGGGGCGGAGCTGATGTTAGTTGGCTCCCTCTGATGGTTTAGGCACGTGGCGCAAGTCCTATAAGCCTTACAGAGGGCTTGCCGGTGGCGGGCTGGGTTGCATTTTTTGTATTTGGAGGGTGGAAGGAAAGAGGATCCCAAAACTGTGTTTTTCTTGGGGTTTCCTATTCACAGGGCTGTTAGTGCCTGAACTGTGTAGGATCCTAGTCAGCAGTTTTTATGGGAAGGCTTCTTTAGCAAAGGAGGAGTGGACCCTGACCTTCAACTCCAAAAATGCCAGATGTTACTGATGCTGCATTTTCCCAGCTGTGTTTCTCCTTGGTCAAGTTCCTGAGCCTCACAAAGGTCATGGCAACCTCTGCAAACTTGTCCAACTTGGTGCCCAGTGGGGGAGCTGAGCCTTCTCTCTCCATCAGCATATTAAAGCCCTTTAACTGTTGCTTCTCCAGCCAAAAAAAGGGCTATGGAAGAATATCTGAGTTGATTACAAATTTGTTCTGTATCCTGAAACAGGCATTCAGTAAAAAGAGGTTAAGCTATATAGTTTTTGAGTAACAGTGGAACAGTGAATACATTCTAGGCCTATTATGTTCACAATGAAATCCATTTTGAAACCTAGGGTTCAGCTGGGCAAGACAGTGCATTACCTTCCAATACTATTTATCGATCAACTGAGCAACAGAGTGAAAGATTTAATGGTGAGTAACAGTACAGCATGTGAAATGTTCAATCTGTATTTGATTAATAGCAGTCAAGTTATTGCATCTGCTGCAGCAGCTTAAATTTGACAGAGCTTATTAAAAAACAAAGTTGAGGTCGCTTGGGGTAGTTATTTGCATTTTCAGAAAGGGTGGTGGGCGCCACCGCAAAAAAATAATAACTATTTTGGAGGGCAGCTGGGCCAATAAGGTCATGGCTGCCACATGAGGCAAGAGATGCTGTTTGGCTTCCCTTTCAAAAGATACTGTTTTCTCCTGTGGGGCCAAACCCAGAGACATAAGGAAGTTTCTCTCTTTGGCCTGTACCTGTTTCAACATAAAGATGACAGGAAATGTGGGAATTTATCTGCAATTTCCTGGACCGTCTTTGTTGTAGAATGTTCTGTCTGGATTCTGGTGCCTACCTAGTTCTGTCCCCAAAACACTGGGACCCAACAGAGCATTCAAGAACAAAGACGGTCGAGGAATTGGCAGATGAATTCTCAAACTTCCTGTCATCTTTATGTTGAAAAAGGTATAGTGAAGAAAGCTGTGCTGTGACGTGCCTGTGTAGGATGAGCCCTGCCATTCAGCTGAAAGGGAGCAACCCAACTCTCGCCTTTTCTCCTGTATTTTACCCAAGACTTAGGAAACAGGACACTGGGATCCATGGATCAGCCCTCCAGTCACTGTACTAATTTCGTTAGGGTCGGGGACAAGGTAGCCGTCAGAGAGAGAACTTCAACGCGCCACTCGCTAGTGTGTGGTGTCCCATGAGGGCGATTCTCTCTCTGATATTGTTTAACATCTGATTGTGCCCTCTTGCCAGGCTGATCAGGGAGTTTGAGCTTGGGTGTCATCAACATTCTGATGACACCCAGTTCTATCTGTTAATGGACAGCCATCCTGATACCACCTCACTTGTTTTGGCCAGCTGTCCACGGTGAAGTAGTTGAAAAAGAGCCAGCTGAAGCTAAATCCCTCTGAGATGGAGGTCTTGGGTCTGGGCCAGGGAGGCTTGAGTGGAATCTGCCAGTTTCCAACTCTTGATGGCGTGCAGTCTGTCAAGAGTCTTGGTGTGATACTTGATGCCACCTTATCAATGGAGACTCAAGTCACACATGTTTTTTACCACCTTTGCCAGGTGAGACTTTTGGCACCCTACCTGCCTCAAACCGACCTAGCAACAGTGATCCATGCAACTGTCACCTTTAGGAGAGGCTACTGCAACTTGCTCTTTGCAGCACTACCCTTGGGCTTGCTCCGGAAACTCCAGCCGGTGCAAAATGCAGCCGTGCAGGGCCTTACATATTCAACCAGTGTTCTGTCAGCTGCATTGGCTCCAGGTGGAGTACTGAATGCGATTCGAGGGTCTGGTGTTCACTTTTAAAGCCTAAACTGTCTGGGGCCATCCTATTTGCAGGAGCGTCTTTCCAATATGTCCCCCGAAGGATGCTGCTTTCAGCGAATGACAATCTGTTGGAGATCCCTCACTGGAAAGATGTCTGACTGGCCTAAACTAGGGCCAGGGCTTTTTCTGCCTTGCCCCAGCCTGGTGGAATTCTCTGTCTAGCCCAGGGGTCTGCAACCTGCGGCTCTCCAGATGTTCATGGACTACAAATCCCATCAGCCCCTGAGAGTATGGCCAATTGGCCGTGCTGGCAGGGGCTGGTGGGATTTGTAGCTCATGAACATCTGGAGAGCCGCAGGTTACAGACCCTGGTCTAGCGGGATCTGTTGCAATTCCACAGGGCCTCTAAAACATTTGGTTGAGGCAGCAACATTTTTTCCATCTAAATGGCCTTCCTCATCTCTTCTGCCTTCTTTTTTCCCCTCCCTGTTTAACTTTTCTGATTCCAGTTTTGGATTTTGCTTTGGATCTGTTGTATTTTATATTTATGGGAATCAGGAATTTTAATCGCCATCTGAATGTGAAATTGACTTTAATCGTGATTTTATTGTATGTGTGAATGTGTTGAAACAGCCATGAGCCTGTGAAGGGAAGGGCGGCACAGAAATGACATGAATAATAGTAACAAAGTGGGCACTAGGAAGTGTGTTGTTGGCCACTGTGCCATCAGTGGGTACCGTGTTGGGGTTTACTGCCTTGTGAGCATGAAACCTTTTGCTTTCTCTTGGTGGTGTGTAACCAGTTCCTGGCATTACATTAACTTGGCAGAGAATAGACAAGGAAAAGGCGTTCAGAGCTGCTCCACTGAGAGTCACGGGATTCTGTTCCGCTTGCCCAGCAGTCGGTCCAGCAAGGGAAGTTTTATGTCTGTCCTCTGCCAAGTTAATGTAATGCCAGGAACACACCCAGTTCTTGCATAGGACATCAGGCCTGTACGTTCCTCCCCCTACCCAGAACCTAACCCTTTCCACCATGCACGGCTGGCACACTTCAGTTCCAAGCACAAGCAATCTGCCTGTGCTGCCAAAAAGGAAACATGCTGGGACGGAGTGTCCTGCACTGTGCTTGGAACTGGTTACACAGAGCAGAGTGATTGTGAAGGTCACCACTGATGGGCATCAGTTGTCCATAGTGTGGTCCTGTTACATGTAATTCAGAAACAAATATAGAATGTAACCTTTTACTGGTTTGTAGATATCAGTGCTAATCTTGTGAATTATCTTTAAAAACAATGCAGATTATAAACCGTTCAACAACGGAGCTGCCACTTACTGTGTCGTATGATAAAATATCCCTGGGAAAGCTCAGATTTTGGATCCATATGCAAGATGCCGTGTATTCACTGCAGCAGTTTGGTAAGCCCCTGCCCCTGATGTCGGAAACAAGGCATGGCCATAGGCGAAGGGGGCAGTCGCAGGCCTTATGGCAAATGGGGGTTCTAATTTTGAATGCTGAATGTCTTTACCTCTTCGGAGGAAATGTGAACTTTTTGTTCCAAATCTAGCGTTTAGAAATAGTGACCAAGTTCACACATTCAGCAGAGGTGGTGACAAAACTGTATCAGTCCTGATCGGGCTGGGGGGAGGGGGCTGGCGACAGGTCTGAATGTTCTTCCATACAAAAACAGTTCCCTCTGCATAGGAAAGGTAGTTGGAAGACAAGTTCTGGCAAACATCTGCCCTCAGGCCTTACTTTGTACAGGGAGTTTTTCACCAGTCGTGACATTTCCCCACCAGCCAGTTGAAGTGCCCAAGCGGGTGCAGCCCAAAGGCACCGGATATCTTCCCCCGTTTCTTCCTCAGGAGGTTGGCTGTGCCCAGCATGTGTCTTACGTACATAACATGATCATAACCTATCTAGTTGCTTCCATCTTACCACAAATCTATGAGTCCAAAACGTCCTCTCATTAACAGCCTTTCTCAAGTCTTGCAAACTGAAGGCCTTTGTGGCTTCCTTTTGAGAGCTGATCCATCTCATGTCGGGTCTTCCTCTTTTCCTGCTGCCTTCAGCTTCCCTAGAATTGTTGTTTTTTCCAGAACCCATGTGACACAGGTCAACATACAGAGCTGCTGTATTCCGAATACCTTTGGTCCATCAATGACCAGTATTTTCTACTCAGACTGGCAA
The DNA here is from genome assembly GCF_021028975.2 of Sphaerodactylus townsendi. Lineage (NCBI taxonomy): Eukaryota > Metazoa > Chordata > Lepidosauria > Squamata > Sphaerodactylidae > Sphaerodactylus > Sphaerodactylus townsendi. The sequence continues at coordinate 44,761,790 of NC_059438.1, read as the reverse complement.
GTGGCTCTTTTCCATCACCTACTACCTTGTCCTTTTAACTAGAGATGCCAGGCATTGAACCTGGGACTTTCTGTATGCTAAGTAGATTCTCTGCCACTGAAAGCGTTAGTGTTGACTTTTAAGGCCATGAGCAGTCTTGGACCTGCATACCTATGAGACTGCCTCTCCCCGTATTGCCCCATTAGGTCCCTCCGTTCATCGGAGGGTAACCTACTGGAGATCCCTGGCCCGAAGGAGGTCCGGTTGGCTTCCATGAGGGCCAGGGCTTTCTCAGTCCTGGCCCCTACCTGGTGGAATAAGTTCCCCGATAAGATCAGGGCCCTATGGGACTTGAATGAGTTCCACAGGGTTTGTAAGATGGAGCTTTTCCGCCAGGCGTTTTCCACCTAGCTAGCCGACCTGAACCATTATCATCACCATTGTCATCCCATGGGTGTAGTAGAGGGTGGGTTTTCAACACCATCTGTCAGTTGTTTTAATGCAGGGGTCCCCAAACTACGGCCCGGGGGCCAAATGTGGCCCCTTGAAGGCATTTATCTGGCCCGCCAGGCATGGCGGCGATGGCTTCATTCATGTGCAGTGGGGGCTCGAGGGAGAGGAGGAACCGGCCCCAACGGCTGTTGATTGCAATTGCATGATGGCACCCCCAAATCTCCATGAATTTTCTGACCCAGAGTTGGAAACCTTACATGTGGCAACACCTGCTCCGCCCTTCCCTCTCGGCTACTCCATGTGTTGCTCTCAGGCTTTCTGTTCCGCCTCACTCCCATTGGCATCAGCCAGGCTGGTGAATCGCTCGCTGGCTGCTAGGGAGGAAGAACCCAGAAAGATATCTAATCTTGGGTTAGATGGAATGCTTCATTGGGAAAGTTCTGCTTTTTTTTTTACAGGGGAAGGTATTCTACAGCCTCCCCAACAATATTTGGAGCCCACCCTGTACTTGACATACTGTGGTCACTGTTCTAAAAATAGACCATGACAGAAAGGCTGAAAGGTGAATCAAACATTTTACAATCATTTGTGCATAGGAGTTTGTTCATAGTTTTTTTTAGTCCGGCCCTCCAACAGTCTGAGGGACAGTGAACTGGCCCCCTGTTTAAAAAGTTTGGGGACCCCTGTTTTAATGTTTTAAATGTTGGTTTATGTTTTACTGTTGCTTTAATTCTGTAAATGTTATTGTTCGCCACCCTGAGCCTGGTGGGAAGGGCGGGGCATAAATATAAATAAGTAAACCATGAATTTTTTCCCCATCTTAGCCAGGTTTTTTATTGCATTGAAGAATAAAGATCTTTGACTGATTCTGCACAGGCAACACAGGTTCATGGAACCCATTTCAGTTGCCTGTGTTGCTGTTTGCACAGCGGGTTCAAGGGCCAGCTGGGATCACTGGGATCCTGGCGGCAGGAGGCAGCATGTCTCGCACAGGAAACATGGTTTTCCATGCGAACCAGCCAGCCAAGAATCCCACCCACATACTGGCACAGCATGGTGGCTGCCTATTAGAAAATCCACTCTAATGGAGGCCGCCTGGGGAATCCAGCGTAATATGGACAAAAGGGGGTGGGAATTGAATGCTTCCTGCTTGCGGTACCTCACACAGACTAACAGGAAGTGTTTGAAAGTGTTCTGGCAAATAGAACGGGTTAGAAGTGTTTGGTGGGTGTCAGACCCTCGAGTCTAGAAATAACAGAAACTGTAGATTTGTCCTAAAGCCTTTATTCCAAAAGATGCAAAGGGCAACAATGTAACCAGAAAAACAGGGTATATGGATCTTAGATTCTTAGGCAACAGTAGGTCGGCTGTCACATGGTTAATCGAAGCACAGGGAAAGGTCCAATATATTTCTGCCCTAGTTTCCTACATCCTTGTAGCCCCCTCAAGTTCCTAGTGGAGAAATACATCCAATCCCCCACCGTGAGAGCGAAGGGGGCTCGTTTCTTATTGGCTGCCACTTGTGCCCCTGTTTAGCCTTCTCTAGCGCCTTTTGCATGGGGCCCCATGCTTGCCGGATAGACTGCACCCATTCCTGGAGCTCCACCGGCCTGTTGCACCTCCCCAGGAACAGAAAGGGCTTAGCCAACTGGCCTGAAACAACTTCAAAGGGGTTTTCCCCCATTCTACTATGCACTGTGTTGTTGTATGCAAACTCGGCGAAGGAAAGCAAGTCCACCCAATTGTCTTGGGGGTAGTTAACGTAGCTCTGCAGATATTGTTCTAAAGTTCACAAACCCAAAGTGCCCCACTGATTTAACATCGTGGGACCCCTGCAATGCGAGGAGGCGTGCGCACAGGGGCACATAGAGTCGATCCCCCTTCCACCAGAACTCGCCCTCCTTCTCCAGCTGGTCACTTAAGGCCTCTTCCGGGGATGCAGGCATGGTGGAGGGAACGATGCGGGGCGCTGCCCGACTGCGGGTGGTCACTGCCAGGCCCAGTTGGGAAGGGGAGAATACAGTCCTGAACGGAACAGGAGCCACTGGGGAGGGGTCGGACAAGCGAGACAGGGCGTCAGCCAAACAATTGGACTTCCCCAGGAAGAAATGCAGCAAGAAGTTGAAATGAGGGGAAAAATCAGCCCAACAGAGCTGTTGGAGGAGAGCCTCCCTGGCGCCCTAAGCAGAGCCAGATTCCTATGGTCAGTCCACACCTCAAAGGGAAGGGCAGCACCCTCCAACCAGTGGCGCCAGTCTGTCAAGGCACGTTTAATCGTCCCCATCTCCTTGTCCCCAACAGTCCAATGCCGCTCTGCCCCCAAGAACTTTCAGGAGAGATAGGCACAGGGATGCAACTTCCCATCCACCCCCCGCTGTATTAGGGCCGTGCCCATAGCCATGTCCGAGGCATCGATGTGCACAACTGAATTGAATCGAATTGGTGGACCAGGTGATGTTGGGATCATGGTCATGGAGCCAAGGAACCCTCAGCACTAAGGAGTATTTGGCCACCGCAGCAATGACGAAGCGCCTGTTCTCCCAGTGCCCCCTGCATTGGATCAGGTTGGGCTCAGTCTGATGCATGGCTGGCGCGCCCCCCAACACCCCACCATCCATTTGCTCAAACTGAATTGGACTGCGTAAGGGGACCCACTTCAGCTCCAACTGGTCTACGAGCGACGGCTGCATCAGGCATCCTGAATCGGCTGCACCCTGGATCGACCAGTGCCTGAGTGAGCACTTTAGTCCCACAAGTCTGGTTGGAAACTGCTAAGGGGAGGAGGAACAGTTTGTTGGTGCCACTCACCCTTAGGTCTGTGCCCTTGGGAGGGACCTGGCTGTGGGCGCGCTTCAAACCAGGTCACTGTCGTTTCCCGCCAACACTTCGCTGGATTCCAGGTCACCCGCTTCCTCAGAGGCAGAACTTGCTTCACACAGTTCCACTTTTGCCGCCATCCTCTTCTTGAACGGGGGCTTCCTTCCAGTTCCCTTGGCAACCCCCGCCTTCTTCGCCTTGCTCAAGGAGGGTACCAGCAGCCCAGATCTCTTACTTGGGCAGTACAGCTGCCAGGTGCCCTTCCCCTCTGCAATGCAGACAGAGCCCCAGCCGGTGACCGTGGGCGTAGAGAGACTCCACCGCTCCCTTGTCGCTGCGGGCCAGCGTAGAATCCCCCTGGCAGGAAGCGGGACCTTGTGTGGGGGACTGCTCCACCACTTGAGCAGCTGCACCTTGCGCAGCCGAATCTCCGCTTCCCCATCCTGCGTGCATCACCCCGCCAGGGAAGTCGGCTCCGCCATCATCATGGTCCACTGGGTCACTTCGGGATGCAGCCCTTCTTGGAAGGAGTGGATCTTTACCGGCTCTGGCCAATCTTGGACCACCCCGGCTAGCTGGCAAAACTCGGAGACGTACTCACCCACGGATTGGGACCCTGCTGGATCTGCTGTAGCTGGGCGCGGGCTTTCTCCTCCTGGAAAGGGTCTTTGAACTGCCACCACAGTGCCAACATGAAGCCGGGGAAGGATTGCAGCACGGGTGCCCGACCTTTGTACAGTCCCATGTACCAGTCGGCCGCCAGCCCTCCCAGGAGGGCTTCCACTTCGTGCACTTGCTCGATCTCGTCTTCATACTCGTCACCATACTTCTCCATATGCACTTCCACTTGTACTAGGAAGTAGGGCAATGCATCTGTTGCCCCGTCAAAATGGGCTTTCAGACAGCACCGCCATTGCGGGGTTGGCGGTGGGGGTTCGGGTGGCCCCTGCAGGGCTGGGAGGGCATCTGGAGGTACTGGTATGGCATCTGGAGGTACATTGTCAGGGGGGCGGGCAGGAGCATCCCCTCCAGTGGCAACGCTGCTGCTCAGGTAACAATAAGGGATTTCAGCTCAGCAACGTAGTGAGGCACAGGAAGCTGGTGTTTCTTTAAGGCAAAGTATTTTATTCAGAAGCGGTGGTGACAGCTCAGGCAGGAGAATCACGCTCTTGTAACCAAGAGCAATAATTTTTATACACATGCCTCAAAGGGGCAGGTAAAGGGGGCAGGTAGGGGGGGCAGGTCCCCTACCAAACACCATAAAGAAACATCATTACAAAAGAAAGATACAATTACAACTTTTGTGAATGGGATCACGAAATCCCACTGTCAAGCGTCTTCTTGCGATACTTTACAATGGTGCTGAAAGGAGAGCGGAGAAGGTCCATTCAGAGAACTGTGGGCTTGCTACCACACCCAGCTATCTGCATTATCAGATGGCTATTTCCTTCAGTTATGACCTGAGGCTCCCACGCCTCAGTCCCACAACAAAGGAGAGTTCAAACTGTCCAACGGTGGTCCCGACACGTCTTCCAACGGCTGGGATCTCTGGGTGCTGCCATCAGATTTAATTTGCAAAACCAAAGGGGTCTTTGTCTTTGCTAAGGAGTTGGCAGGGTGTTGGTCTAAGCTGAATTCCAAGGCTAACTTCCTTGTCCCTTAATATCAGCTTCTACAGGCTACTGCTTTTACTAACAAACACAAATATCAAGAATAACATTTCTAAACTTAAACATTAGGGAAAACTTTAAGGAATAAACACATATACTTATAGGTAAGAATATCCTAAGCTAACAATGACAAAACCTCAAACCGATTGGAAAACCTAGCTAAAATATAAACCTAGACAAAATTCAGCACAAAAGAACTTTCATTATATCCTAAAAAGGGGCAAAGGCAAGAGGGAAATCATATAACATTGGTCAAGTCACATATATACGTTCTTTGTGAGCCTTGTGGAGGCTTCTGAACCACACAAGTCTCTGCATCTTGACATGGAGCCAGTGTAGTCATGTAACTTGACTCAAGAAAATATTTTGGCCATTTTCTTGGGCGGTAGCAGCAGCTCCCAACGTTCCCTCTCCTTTGGTTCAGGCCAAGAGGAGTTCCATGTTTCGCCACAGGAAGTATATCTCCTGCCGCATCTCATCTTGCTCCTGCCGCCAAGCATCCGCTCCTCGCTCGGGGGCCCACGTCCCGGTCTGGACCTGGGCTCTTGACCACTCACTCTGCGTCTCCAGGTCCCACTCCGAGTAAATGTCCTGGTCCATGGGTTGCGTAAGCCAGGTGGACTCACGCTGCCGTTTCGACTTGGCCCCCCAGCACCCCTGCAGAGAGGGGGCAAAATAGTATGGCGATTCCATACACGCATTCCCTTGAGCACCGTGCCCAGCACCTCGGTGTGGATTAGGCACTTCGGGGGCGAGAGCATCTGATCCCTCTTCCCCCGAGTCGCGCAGGTGCTGCCTGTTGCTGCGTCTCTTTCCTGAAGCCTCTCACTGCCCAGGGGTCGCTCTGACCCGTCCCCAGTCGGGCTCGCCTGCGGGGGCCTCGCCTATGGGGGACCTGCCTGTCGGACATGGAGCCAAACGCGAGTCAAGCTGTGAGATTCCTCTTAATGTCCGATCCTCGAGTCTAGAAATAACAGAAACTGTAGATTTGTTCTAAAGCCTTTATTCCAAAAGATGTGAAGGGCAACAATGTAAAGAGGAATCTGAGCCCCTCGCTCAGACCCATCACCTATATCCCCCTGCCCCCCTCCTCCACCCACAGCCAAATGGCCTCTCCAATTTCCACTGCTAAGTAATGCAGGCTTGGGAACAGGTCACACTCCTTTGCAGATAAGATCTGTGTCCGGGAAGTCCTGGGGTGAACAGGGAGGGGGAGAGCACCGGACATCTTCAGAGTAACAAGCAGTAAAACATGCCCCCCTTGCCATGCCCCCCCCCCACCTGCTCAGTCCTGACAGTGGGAACTTTCCTCCCAAACACTTTTTAAAAGGGCCTCAATCCATTCTGTTTGGCCTGTGCAGAATCAACATTTCTGTGGCATTTTTCTGATGCATTGCGTAAGTCTAGAATATGTTAACAATAAAAAGTTGTGTTTCTGCTATGTAGCTTTCATATAAAGTTCCAAAGACTTTCTGCTCTACTACTAAGCAATAGTCCCTCTCCTAAAATTTTAGCAGCCTTCCACAATTAACATGCATTGACTCTTAATGGCTATTCCATTCCTGCATGATGCAGTTAACTGGATGATATTATAGCTATTATAGTCCATTAATACTTACCTACCTTAAGATGTAAAGAGAGAGAGAGAGAGAGAGAGAGAGAGAGAGTGCTTGTATTCATAAAGTCAGATCTGAGCTGCTTAGAATTCGAGGTCTCTTTAGTCTTCTGCTGACTCCCACGCTGTCTTACTCTTTATTTCAGGCTTTTCAGAAAAAGATGCCGATGAAGTAAAGGGAATTTTTGTGGACACAAACCTCTACCTTCTTGCTCTGACGTTCTTTGTAGCAGCATTCCACGTAAGTTGACTATGTACATTTATGCGTTGGTTGTTTATGACCTCCGATCGCTGAAACTATTCCTGTGTCTAAACGCAACTAATGTTTGCATGTTTTATCATCAAATATGCTTCATGTTAAATCAGATTTGAAAATATCTGTTTGAGTGTGAAAACTGAAAATCCCATGAAGACCACCAGGCAGGACCCTGTGGCAGAGTTGTCTTCTTTGGGGCCTTTGGTGGTTCGTTATTTGTGTGGATCTAAACCCCAAGGCTGTTCTTAGCACAGTGACAGCCGTCCCGTGTTCATTGGATGCCAGTACATGCTGCAAATGTGTTTGGTTTTTGCAGCTCCTCTTTGATTTCCTTGCCTTCAAAAATGACATCAGCTTTTGGACGAAAAAGAAAAGTATGATTGGCATGTCTACAAAAGCAGGTATGGTGCCCATGTACACTGTCTAGAATACCTTTTTGTTGTTAACAGTGCCCAAAGCAGGGTACAGTGATAAAAATGCAACCATGACTCCTGTAAATATTGGGTTGCATTCATAATATCAGAAGTCGCTTGCTCAGTGGGACTCTTCTGCCTCCCCACTTCTGTTGCTGCAGTTCTGCTCCTTCTTGACACCTGTGGGGTTGCAGGGGGAGGGGACTGACGAAAATCCACGCACGCATCCTGCTTTGCCACTGGGACCTGTTAGGTTGGTGGAAAAGTGCCTTTGGATCCACTGTGTTGTTTCTAAAATGTTAGAAATAAGACCAAGGCTGATGGTGCAAATCACTATATGCTAAATCAGTGGTGGCGAACCTTTGGCACTCCAGATGTTATGGACTACAATTCCCATCAGCCTGAACCAAAGGAGAGGGAACGTTGGGAGCTGCTGCTACCGCCCAAGAAAAGGCCATGCTGGCAGGGGCTGATGGGAATTGTAGCCCATAACATCTGGAGTGCCAAAGGTTCGCCACCACGGTGCTAAATGGTACTTCCATTGGTACTTGATACTGCTCTCGTACTCTTGTTGAAGGAACATTGAAAGACTAGCAGATTTCCCTGAAGAGTCAGTGTGGCGCAGTGGTTGAGAGTGGTGGACTCTGATCTGGAGAATGAGGTTTGATTCTCCGCTTCTCCACACAAAGCCTTCTGGGTGCCCTTGGTCAGTCACAGTCCTCTCAGAACTTTCTCAGCCCCACCAACCTCAGGAGGGGCCTGTTGTGGGGGGAGGGGAATGTGACTAAGCCACTTTGAGACTCCTTACAGTAGAGAAAAGCAGTGTATAAAATCTAAGAAGAAGAAGCCTGTTTGTGGAATACAGAGGGAATTTTCAGCAGAGTAATACAATATTTTATTATTCCTTAACTTGTACCATCAGCCTTGGCTTTATTTTTAGCTCTTAATGAGCAGTGCAGTCCCTGTATTGTCTTAGTCTTAACAGCCATGGTAATAAACCTTGTCCTTTGCAGTGTTACCCACATTTCTGCCTGCCGATAGTACTGCCAGTTTATTTAAATATTATCATCGTTGTGAAATATTTCAAAAATATCTTTCCTGATCCACTGTAAACCTCAGGCACCAGAAAGTCACATGGGACAAATCTTCACTAGTTCTATAATCAGAAGAGCAAACTCGTTCATCAAACAGAGTACTCTTAAGCAGTCAGAACTATCTTTTAATACTAGTTGTAAGACCAAAGGGCAACTAATTATTAGCTTGGAGAAGTTGGCTGGGGAATATGCACTGGTTTTCTAAATTTTGACAAATAGTTGTTATTCAGCTGCAAAGGCTGGACAGGATTTTCTGAAATTGTACTTCTTATTTTCCAATAATTTCTCCACCTTGGAACTATTGTGACACGTCAGAGTTCTTCAAAAGTGACACCTTTCAACACCCACTATCCATTAATGTGATTTTTTCCCCCCTTGCATGCAGTGCTTTGGCGATGTTTCAGCACAGTGGTCATATTTTTTTTCCTCTTGGATGAGCAAACAAGCCTCTTGGTGCTGATTCCTGCAGGAGTTGGGGCAGTGATCGAGGTGAGTCGTCGCGCATCTCTTCATGTGGTGTGCCTTGTGTTTGTGTAGGCTGCCTGGTTCTCAAAGCACCTTAGAAGGACTATGTGGATCTAAGCCATGTTACCAGTTGTCTGTAATGGGTGAAAACTGGCTTGAATCCATATTTTGTCTTCTGTACCAGTAAGTTGAACTGGTGACCTAATTGAGATACCCAAAAGCTAAGTGAAAGCCATTCCAGTGATCTGAGTTAAGCATTCCCAAGGTAGGACTATACTTTGCATTTATAAAAAAGAAGGATCTCCTCCACTAAGAAAAGTCTGGTTCTGCAATCTGAATTATTGAATGGGATCTGTTCAGCAAAATTCACTTTGCCATTCTGGTTTTGCTGGTCATGGGGATGAGTGAGAAGCTCTTCAGGGGCAGGACCCTGGAAAACTTCTTCCAGGAAGCCCTTTGGCTTCTGAGATGTCTCAAGGGATTGGCCATAGGCCTAAAACACTAAGCTCTAGCTCCCTCTTAAGAGAAATCCAAGCTGAGATAGTCAAGAACCAGGCTTTGTTCTGAACTCAGTGTTTTGCAGGTCATCCTCCCACAACTGCCCCTGAAGCACAGCCCTGCCTTTGAGCCAATAATCTAATAAAAATAATCTAATAAATAACTTTCTGAGAATTCTGCAACTCACTGCATATGGACGATGGTTAAGAAAATTAAAACATACCGTGCAAAGGGATCGGTTGTGGCTTTCTTCCCTGTCCTGAGAATGAGCAGCTTTATAGGAACGGCGAACCCACCAATTTCATCCACTTTCCCTGTTGCGTTTGGTTTTGAATATGTGGAAGTAGTTACAGAGAATGGTCCCATTTTCATGTTAAAGTGACCCTCAGCTGGCTGCACCTCGAGGCTTAAGCTGAGCATCTCTGTCAGAAAATGTGCTTCCCATGCACAGGTCAACATATTTTGCTAATAGCAGCTTTTGAGAAGTGATTTCATTCCTCCAAAGCAGTTGATTGGCGCTAGCAAACACTGGCCATTTTTCCAGAGTTCTGGTGTCCTAATGAACAAATAATCACTGAAATAACTTTTGTCATGTCCAATCAGATTTCATGGGGGCTGTAGCCACTGTCTCATTTGCGACGGATGGATGGGTTGCATTTTGTATCCTGCCTCATCTCTTTCAGTTGAAGGCAGTAGATAGTGAAGCAACTAAGTGGCCAGGGCATGAGTAGTCTTGTCATGGCTGTATCATGACAATGTTGAAAGTAGTGAAAATGTCTAGCACCAAGGTATTAATGGAGTAATTTTCTTTTCCAGCTTTGGAAAGTGAAGAAAGCACTGAAAATGACATTTGAATGGAGAGGTCTAATGCCAGCAGTTAAGGTATGGTTATATTTTGCATAAGTATGTACGGGGGAGGGGGCTCATCCCATTAATGTATTTTTTTTCTAAAATTAGTCATAATTGTACAAGGCAGGTAGGTTGGGCCAAACTGTACTTTATATGGGACATCTGATCCAAAGGAGAGATTCTTTGTGGTGTTAAGAGAAGGCGGGAAATTTCTGTTTTGCTGGCAAAGGCACTTTGCAAAAATGGAAAATGTTGTCTGGACCCAGTGGGGAAATGGAGCTTTTATTACCTTCCCCCACTTAAGCTCTTGCATTCTTTTCACAGACAGGCAAAAAAAAAAACCTTTGGTGGTGGGGGACGGGGTGGGTGGGTGGAACAGCACCAAGGGACAGCACACCCCTTCCCCAGAGTTCCTGTTTCAATCCAGTTCAGATCGCCCTGTTGCTGCTTCTAAATAACAATGGATATCATCAAAAAAAATTTCCATTTCACATTTACCATAGTTTAGTCCATCTGATGGTATGGCCTGCTTATACACAAGTATAAGGTACCCTTAAAAAATAGACACTTGTATGGTTTTCACACCAGACAAGGGAATACAGGTGAAGCGTTTCTTCTGTACCTAAACAGGTAAACTCATTGGGGTGAACTGCCCATCAGTAATTTTCACATGTAAACTTTTCACATGGGCAATTACTTTCTGAGAATTCTGTAACCTACTGTATATGAATGATGGGTATGGAAATTAAAATACACCCTGCAAAGTGACCAGTTGTGAGTGAGGTCAACACATCTGCCAGGAAGGGGCGATTGCTTATGTCTGAATTGTAACTTGGTCAAAGTGTTCTGTGAAAAGTAATGGCTAGTGTCGTGGGTTTGTTTTTTTCATTTGAGGCAACCAAGAAAAGGTGTCTGAAAATACTGGTCTGTGGGAACTCTGCTCTGGCTCCAGTAGGATTCTTTGACATAATCTCAAACTGGAAGCCTTCCCCTTTCCCCACCCCCCCACCCCCAACTATTCTAGGGCTGGCATGCTGGGTAGCTGTTGTGCTTTTCTGCCCTGGGTGTACTTCAAAAGCATTCTTTTTCTTTCTAATTGACACAGCACAATAGGACATCCGGTCTCTTGTCCAAAAGTGCCTGGTGGACCCTCAGGCTCTCTTGTTCTGCATATGAAGGCAGAACATTTTAGAATTTAGGCTTTACTTTAGATCAGCTGTCTATAGTGATATATTTGAGTAGTAAGCAGGTGAAAGTCACCAAGCTGGAACTATTTCAAAGGAATTTTGTATTTTACCTTTAAAGAATACTGTATTAGATCATCAGCCCACTGTGTTTCTGTTACATGTAGAACTGGGTGCTGGGTTCTTGTCAGAATCCCAAAAACTGAAACAAACTCGTGTATAAGAACAGTAAGAACAAGCCAGCTGGATCAGACCAGAGTCCATCTAGTCCAGCTTTTATTAGTCCTAATTCTTCCCCCCAGCATTTTCAATGTATGCCCCCAGTTCTAGTATTATGAGAAAGAGAGAAAAATTTCTCCCTGTCAACATTTTCTACCCCATGCATAATTTTATAGACTTCAATCATATCCCCCCTCAGACGTCTCGTCTCCAAACTAAAGAGTCCCAAACGCTGCAGCCTCTCCTCATAAGAAAGGCGCTCTTGTCCCTCAATCATCCTCGTAGTTTACTGAGTAATGAGGATCTTCTCTGGTCATGCCAGAACTGAGGTTTTCCCATGCAAAACCCAGTAGTTAAAGCAGCCTGCACCCCCCATCCTGGGAAAGCATGCCCAAAAGGAACTGTGAAAGAGCTAACGGTAGAGATGGCCAGGCACTGACCTTGAGCAGCACCTGATACAGTATAACATCATACAGAAGACAGTTGAAAGTCAATTAGAAATGCAATTAGCCCATTCCTCCACCCCCAGCATACAGAAAGCAGCAATAGCAAAATCCCCATAATAACAGGCCTCCTGACAGTTCTGACGTATGAAATCACCATTAATAACCATAAACCTTCAAACTGTTCTGTTACATCCAGAAGATATTTTCCTTTGTCTTCTCTTGCCTTTGCCTGCCAAATGTAGCAGCACATAGCAAGGTACATGGTTGTACTTCACGGTGCTTTCTGGGGAGAATCCTGCACTAGCTTCTCAGATTTGTCTCACTGTTTTTAACTAAGAAGACTTGTGAGCCTTTGCCATTTTATTGTCCCAGTTCTGCTGGTTCTGGAATTCAGTCGGAAGTTCCCTTTTCACTATTGCCTCCAGCGCTTGGCAACAGAACAGGCACTGGACTGTCGGGGGGGGGGGGTCAAATTTGGCCAAAGGCCACCCAGTTGTTGATCCCAACTTTAGGCAATAATTTGATTCTGTAGTGGCTTTCTGAAATAATAGAATGTCTAATGGACAGAATACCCAAATATTCTCCCTTCCCATCTTGATTCTTCTGTTTCTATATTTTGAATAGTTTGGAGACTTCACTGAATCCGAAAAGAAAATGGAGGAGTATGACAATCAGGTAAGAGGCATCTGAAACTCTGAACTGAGCAGAATAGCTGAATCCTGATAGTGAGTAAAAGAGCCCATACTAAGTAACAATAGTTATCACTGTGTACAAGCAAGCAGGAATCAGAGCCTAGTGTTGTTGGCAGACAACTGGATTAGTATTGCAGGACTTTGATCTCCTTACTAGTAGTTTCAAGTACATAACTGAGTAAAGGAATACAAGATGGCATGGGCAGCTGCAAGAAAAGGAGCAAATCTCCCTGGGACGTAAAAGGAATGCCAGTAAAACCAACTTTATAATGAAAAAGAAGAAGAGTTGGATTTATCCCCCCCCCCCCCCTTCTCTCCTGCAGGAGACTCAAAGGGGCTTACAAACTCCTTTCCCTTCCCCTTTCACAACAAACACCCTGTGAGATAGGTGGGGCTGAGAGATCTCCGAAGAACTGTGACTAGTCCATGTTACATGTTTTCATGATATTTTTATGCAACACACAGAACTCAGATCTCTGGACCATTTTTTTCTGTGTTCTACTTTTTAAAGGATTGATGGGAGAAGTCTGAACTTTTATCCTCAGGGCAGGATGAACAGCATGAAGTAATTCTCCTCCATTGACGGTGGAAAGCCACCACAAGTGTTTATATATGGCACAGATTGGGGGGGGGGGTTTATGATGGCATTTTCTGAATAGAGGAAGAGCAGGCCTCAATTGCATAATAAGGCAAGAGAGGATTGTCTACAAATGATGTTCCTTTTCTTTCTCAGGCCATGAAGTACTTGTCATATTTGCTGTACCCGTTGTGTATTGGGGGTGCAATTTATTCTCTGCTGAATATCAAATATAAAAGGTAAAGTGCTGTGACTTATTTCAAAAATATGAAATGTACAGCTTAAAATTTCTGTTGCATACACATGAAACATTGACTTGCAATTCTGTAAGTCAAAAAAGGTAATTTGTTCAGAGAAGTATTTTTATTGTGGCTTAATGTCTAACCCTAACCCTTTCTGCACCCACCCCCATCCCCTAAAAGACCAGCTGGGTGCCTGAGCTAGCAGAGTCTCCCTGCCTCCCCCACCACCTCCGCAACAAGCAGCCTGGCAGCCCCTTTCACCTCCTCCCCCCAAACATCCCAATTCTATCCCTCCCCCACCCTAACCTACAGCTTCCCACCCTCCCCGAGCCACACCTTCCAATCCTCCCCCACCCCAAGCCTCACTTTCTAACCCTCCCCCACCCCAACCTTCACTTTGCCACTCTCCCTCGCCCCAATACTAACATATTACCTATCCCCCCCACCCCAAGCCTTACCTTTCAACCCTCCTCCCGCCCCAAGGCTCACCTTGCCTCCCTGCCCACCCCAATGCTAACCTGCCAACCCTCCCCTCTCATACTGTCCTACATCCTTCCTCCCACCCCTAGCCACACCTTCTACTCCTCCCCCACTCCAAACCTGCCTTTTCAACCTTCCCCCACCCAATGCCTCTCCTTGCCACCCTACCCCCCCAGGACACTCACCTTTCTGACCTCCCCCACCTGAAGCCTCCCATTTCACCCTCTCCCATTCTGCTACCCAAACCTGCCCTTTCAAACCTTCCACCACCCCAAGCCACTCTGTTCCACCTATCCTCACCCTTCTACATACCCCAAGCCACACTTTCCAACCTCTCCCACCCCCGAGCCACAGACACTCGCCCAGGTAAGTGTCGTGCCGCGAGCAAGGATGGGGTGGGGGCTACTACAGCCCCACACTTTGCTAGGCCTCATTGCATCTCCCCCACAATGGGCTTGGCTGCTAGTCATTTTTACAGTATGATTCCTTTTATGTTCTAGTACCCCTTGTTATGAAAAGGTGTCAGGTCTTATGACTGCAGCTGACATGAGACTCTGGTTACTGGATCAGAAGTCTTTCTTTGGCAACAACAGCACGTACCTGGTTTTGCGAAAGCCAGTTCTGCTCACACTTGCAGCTGCCTCTGTCTGTATCCCCATGCAGTAACCACCACCCCACCCCCACAACCTCACCCACCCACCCACCCCCACCCCCGCTTTCCCATGGATACAGAAAAAAGAAAGATACAGAAAAAAGAAAGAGCCTTGGGTGCATCCCCAAGGCCAGCACAGCGAAAGATCAGCCACCTCAGAGTTAGCATCAGGATCATTCCTGTTATCTACAGGAGGGAGGGAGGGAGGGAGGGAGGTCCATTAACATGGGAGAGGGAGCTCCTTCTCTGAGTAGGTGTGAATGTCATCCCCTGAAGCCATTCCTTTGATGGAAGGAGAAAACAATTCCTGACACAGGGTTGGTTGTTTTTTGGTATTTTTTTGCAGGGTTGATTTGATTTAATTTATGACTTAAATCACAATTTAAAACGCTTGTCACAGAGACTTGATTTAAATCATGGTTTCTACGTACAGATTCATTTGCTAGAATAATCTTAATATTTACAACCAAATAAAGGTTTTTTAGTATATTTATTTTTAGTATAACAACTTTTGGGATTAGTTGTACAGTTCTATCAAAATCACTGATTTGGTAATACTATTTGAAATACATAGATAATTATGAAATTATTATGAAATGAACTATCTCCAGTTTCATTCAGCTTACTCGGCCGTGACGTTCTTTGTTGTCAGGTTTCATTTTGCTTGCAAGATGCCTTACCCCTAGGCAGAGGACATTCATTAAAATATTCTCAAAATGGATCCTTTTTATGGCCTGCTGTCATTATAGGTTTTCTCCTCCAAGGATAGAATAATATGGAAAAGCTCAGGCTACACAATCGCTGACTTGTGGAGTATTCTTCTCAAAAAGTTTTCATTTTTACTGCTTGCTCCCCCTCCTTGCACTTAACTCCTTGTACAGATCTATTCCACACCAAACAATCTTCTATTCATTTAACTCCTTGAAATTTAGCACTTAAGAGGTAAGGGGTTGGTTCTGTGTACATAGATTTGAAAAGGAACAACGGGATTAAGGTTGTTTGTTTTGTAACATTTTCACTGAGAAGAAGAGGCGGATTATCTTTGCTGAAAAATTCACAGTTTTAAGAATTGCGAAACCAAGCATCTGTGATAATGTCTTCCAGATGGAAAAATTGCCCAAAATAATCTCACAGAAACCTCTGGAAGAGCATAACATTGTGAATGGATTAATGGAATTCCCTTACCAAAAAATTTAAACATTGCATGAATATACTACATCATTAAAAACTAGTCTTTATTTCGTAATGAATATCTTTTGGACTCATTTTAGTGTATCTTAAGTAGAATTTTATTTAAACTATCTTTAGATAGATTTTTCCTCAAAAAGCATTTTATTTTTTAAAAACTGATTAAATTTTAAAAATAAATAATTGATTTTTATCCACCCTGGTTTTTTGCGGATACTATCAGTATTCCTTATTTTGTTTGGCTCTTTCCTTATATAATGTAACCTTTTTTGGTAAGACAAAAAGAGATTGAATTCACCTTGTCCCCATTAAATTGGGAATAAGAAAATGTTAAATATTCTCTGTTTTTAAATTAATAATGAAAATAGCTTTTTTCTTTTTTATAGTTGGTACTCATGGTTGATTAACAGCTTTGTTAATGGTGAGTATTTGTGTATTTCAGTGGGAAGGGGAATATGTGTTTGTTGGTATCTACTTGAAGCGTGCTATCTAAGATTAATCACAAAGGGAATTCTTTGTAGCATAACTTAGAGCCAAACTGTATTAATAGGCCAAAGGCACAGAACACAGCGTTTGCTGGATAGAATAGTGGATTGTGGATGCTAGAATTCACACATTTGAATAGTTTGCCAGGTTGAAAAATTACCATGTGTATACAAAACTAGGACATTCGGGAGAAATGCTTAATCTACTATCCCAAGCCGTCGTGTCATTAGGAAAAGAACACATTTCTATAAATTCAGACTGTACTGTATCAGCCAAACAGGGGTAACTGTTCCATTAGGCCCATGGGGTCAGTGCCCCATCAAGGTCAGCCCCTTGTCTCCTTTACAGTAGAAGTAAAATAAAACTGATGCGTTACTGAACTTACTGTCAGGCCATAACTTAATCAGTCTTAATCAATCTTAGTCATATTGCCTGCTTGTTTTCCTGGACCTCGGCCAAGTTCCTCCTACACTCAAGCAAGAGCGCTTCTCCCCACTCTTCTTAAAGGCACGGGTTCTCAGTGGCTCCTCAGTGCAAAACTATACAAAGAGGGTGAGATATATTGAAATAATGAAAGATAAGCTTAAACAATGGATGTCTGGGGATTTATTGACAGACAGAGACTCACAATATAGCAGAACCCACTTCCCAGTGTACAACTGTAACAGTGGGAAATAAGTGAAGGTCAGTGGGTGTGACTTTTTCTGCCCTGGAAGGGCCTGGGCTTTTGCTGTGCAGTTTGATTTATGCCCCAGTTGCAGGTGTTGGTGAGGGCTCATTTGGCAGCATTCCATCAAGCAGAGGCTGCCCAAAAGGCTCTGGTCCTGGTCGAGGATGGCCAGATAATTTTATGGTGGGAGCCGAGGGAACGGACATAGCTTTATTCATAGTATAGCCACGATCGCCTGGGGTGGGTGTGGAGTGAGTGAGTGAGTGAGTGAGTGAGTGAGTGAGTGAGTGAGTGAGTGGGTGGGTGGGTGGGTGGGTGGGTGGGTGGGTGGAGAAACAATCCCAAAGATACGAAGGCCCCAGAGCACTTGGGACTTTAAAGGGCAAAACCAGAATCTTGAATCTGATTTGGTACTCCACCAGAAGCCGTTGTAGCTGGTAGAGCACTGGATGTATATGAGATCACCATGTTGTCCACATGAAGACCTGTGCAGTCACATTTTGCACAAGATGGAGTTTCCGGATCAGCCTCAAGAGTAGCCTGCATGGTGACTTACAATAGTCCAATCTGTGGGGACTGTTGCATGCCCCCTACATCCCTCCACCCCAAGCACAGGACCTCTGTCTTCAACGGATTTTGTTTCAGCTGGCTCTGTTTCAACCCTTCACCTCAACCTCCAAATAGCTGGCCAAAACATCCAGGGCAGAGTCCAGCTAGCCACCCATCAACAGATATAACTGGGTGTCATCAGAGTACTGGTGACAGGCCAGCCCAAAGTCTTAAACCAACTGGTCCAGTGGGGAGGCATATAGATATATGGATTAGTATGTATGGACGTGAAACTTGGGCAATGAAGAAAGTTAATTTGTTTGAAGTTGGAGGAGATTTTTACAGATACTGTGGACAGTCAAAAAGATAAATGAGTGGTTTCTAGATGAAATCAAGTCTGAATTCTCCCTAGGAGCTAAAACCCCCACCCCCCCCCACCCCAATCCCCGAAGGACTCTGGGTGGGTTACAACACATACAGTCAATAACTGTAAACTATAAATCCTAATAATTTAAAAATAATTAACAAATATTAAAATGACACTGGACTATAATTAACTGATGGCATAAATTAGTCCATCCTACCTTTACTACCCCTGTAGACCAAAAGATGTTCTGCTATTCAATCAGTCTGGCTGGCTAGTTGGAAAAAGCCTGGTGGAACAACCGCGTCTTGCAGGCCCTGCAGAACTGACACAAATCCCGCAGGGCTCTGACCTCGCCAGGCAGCTTGTTCCACCAGCCCTGGCTCTCGTTGAAGCCAACTGGACGTCTCTCAGGCCGGAGATCACCAGGTTCTTACTTTGTGAGGAAGAACAGTCTCTAGGTGAGCAAGCAGGGAAGATGTTGTAAACTGGGTAGGGTAGATTTATGTTCACGTTGTTGATGTGCTATAAAGCTTGCTGAGTGATCTTGGACTAATCACATCCACTCAGCCTCAACCCTGGCAAGTATTTGGAAAGGAGACCTCCAAGAACACTAAGGCCACGACGCGGAGACAGGCAATGGGAACCCACCGCCCAGCACGTCTCGTCTTGAAAACCTGATAGAGTCACTATAAGTCATCTGTAACTTGATGGGGAAAAAAATAAGATTTGCTATAAATGTTTTGCTGTGGTACATGTGGACGGACAGGGAAATGGAAATATTAGTGGGCTAGTCATTTGTGGTAGTTTATCACAGCCCCACGTAACTATTTTTTACATTTAAGACAAGTCACAAGCTCGTGCACAGATAAAGTATGGACTCAAGCGCTATATCAATAAAAATTAAAACAGGTTCATGTTTTCTCTCTCCACAGGAGTATATGCTTTTGGATTTCTATTTATGTTGCCACAGCTATTTGTAAATTATAAGGTAAATCTGCATGTCTGTTTTTATCTAACCACCTTCACTTATTTCAGCATGTGTGTGTATACCAGGGGAGGGCAGTATATAAATTAAATATCTAATCGTGTGTGTGTGTGTGTGTGTGTGTGTGTGTGTGTGTGTGTGTGTGTGTGTGTGTGTGTGTGTGTTTGTTTGTTTGTTTGTTTGTTTGTTTGTTTGTTTGTTTGTTTGTTTGTTTCTTCCAGATGAAATCTGTTGCACATTTGCCATGGAAGGTATTCACGTATAAAGTAAGTTAATTAAACACTTTAATATTTGTGGTTGCAATCCACCAGTAATTACTACATGCTTTAAGCATCAAGCAATGATAAATGGGTTTTTATTGCCTGAAATAGTGACCAGTCTATAATTACAAGAAATAGAGTAGTTACAAGGCTGTAACTTTGATAGTAACAGTAGAGAAACATCAGCAGTTACAGTATGAAGTAGAACTCTTACAGCTCCATCTACAAGTCCAGGTGGCCAGCTACGGGTAGCGTAAGTCTCAATCCCAGCCTGTCAGCATCGTGCACCAAATGGCTGGGAGGCATTCTGGTGCCGCGGGGAGGGCAAATCCACCAGGGCGGCCAGCACACTGTTCCCAGGAGCAGTTTCAGCACACACACCCCTTTAGATGGCGCTCTTAATCTGGTTGAAATGAGCAACCAGGACAGATTTTGTGCTCCTTTAAATAACTGCTAGGGGTAGAACCTGGTGACTTCCTATTCCAGAACTTGTCTGAGCTTAACCTGCAACTGTCCTGGAGATGGAAGGTCAAGTGAAAAACAACCACTCTAAAATTTGTCCTGACTCCTCTACTGCAAGCCTCCCCAATTCCAAATAAAGGAGTTGAGAATAGCTCCTCTGCAAAATGGCAACCTGACCTGATGAACTTCTTTTCTGAGGCTGCCCAGCTTCAACTGTTCAGCCAGAGCCAACACCGAAAAGGTGCAGTTAACTGTTTTGGAAACAA
Organism: Sphaerodactylus townsendi; assembly: GCF_021028975.2. Lineage (NCBI taxonomy): Eukaryota > Metazoa > Chordata > Lepidosauria > Squamata > Sphaerodactylidae > Sphaerodactylus > Sphaerodactylus townsendi. The sequence goes on along the minus strand of NC_059438.1, from coordinate 44,741,956 downwards.
GATCCTTGGCTCTTCTGCACACCTTCCACAGGCCAAATTAGGAAGAAACTAAAACCTACACCGAAGTTAAAAAGTTAGGTTTTTTAAACTAATTTCCAACATGCACTTATTAAAACTAGTCTGTATTTAAATCTCAACTGTTATGTAAGAATGGCTCAAATGAAATCTGCCAGGAGAAGTATAACAGTGTAATTCTATCAATTCAATAGAGCAACAGTAGACACCACCACACCAAAAACTCTTTATACAAAAAAGGGAAACAGGAGAAAAGGCCACAACACCTCAACACAACAGAAAAGCAAGCACCAGAAAATTAATGGAAGCGGAGAGGGGGAGGAAGAGTCAACACAAAAAACTGAACTCCCCCCGCCCCAATCCTGAAACCCAGAGAAAGACACCCAAAGGAAATACCTGATTTAAAAAAATAGCCTCCCACACAAGGGCAAAAAATGCCTCTGCAACCAACTGAACTGCAAAAAAAACCCTTACAGCAGAAGACAGGTCCCTCAGGATTCCCAAGGATTTCTGGTCCCTGCCGGAAGAAGACAGAGGTTTCCAAGCCAAAAAACCCCCCTCAAAAAATCCCAACAAAATCAGCTCAGGAAAAAAAGCAGAGCTAAATGCCCTAAAAATAAAAAATAAAAACACCCGAAACAATGTTTGACAAACAGGGAAACCAGACCAAACTGAAGGCAGTTCAAGGACCTTTAAGCCTCACTAAACCCTGACACCACCACCACCACCACCACCCCCCGCAACCCAACCCATCAACAGGTCAAAGACTAAAGGGGCAACAGGCATACTTCACAAAAAATGATTTCAAACCGTTTCATATCTTCTTCTCCTGGTAGCAGATAGCAGGAATCTTCACACATGTAGGCAGTAATCCAAGGGATGTAGCATAGTTGAAGCACCAGAAACTCACATGGAGGAGCAGCAGTTAAAGTGACTTTGCACTGAAGTCTCTCAGTTCTCTATCTAGAATTGAGTCTGCTGGACCAGATCTCCTTTTTATGTTCTTTAGCCGTGCACTGGAAAATTTGAAAGAAATCCAGGGAAAAACTTCTGAAATAGGCCAAAGAGCTTTGCTGCCCCTAACCTGAAATCCTACTAGCCACTGTTAACTTTCTGCCCCCACTTCCGCTGTCCCTTCTCTGTAGGTTGTTGCAATTCACATTAGGACTGCAGCAGATATGCAGTGCAGAATGTATTGCAGCCATTGCAATAGCAGAAATGCAATGCAAAACATATTGCAGTCATTGGCCAAATAGGAAAGCTACAGTGAACTCTCCTATTTGTTTCTTCAAGATGCCTCTCCCTCCTATTTCCCTGGAAACCAATGACAGGACAGGATAAGAGCTAAACGAGACTGCTCCTTGCAGAGCTATTCAGCAGGGGTGGGGGTCGTTTTGTCAGCCCGGCAGAATCCACCTAGAAACCCAGCAGAGCACCAGCTAAGTTAAGTTGCCAGGGTGGGGTGTGTGTGTGTGTGTAAAATTTAAAGCCGATCACCAGTCTTGTGAATGGGCTTTAATATTTTTTAAAATATATATATTCCTGTTCCCTTACATGGGCTGTGGGAAAGCTGAATAGCCAGCAATTTTTCATCTTTTTAGCTTCATCTGGATAGCCGGGGGAATGAGGGGTTCAGCATATCTGAATGTGCACCACTAATAACTACTATATAGCTGATACTCCAACACTAGGACATCTCTGAAGAACTGCATGTAAATCTAGATATCGGGGAAGGGCTTTGTTGTGTGCGCCGAGTCATAACTCATAAATTGGGCATGTCTTGTCAGAATAAATACAGATCATATATTGGTGTCCCTTTGCAGATTGAACTGTATGGTCTCCCTCAAAGAGCAAAGGAAAGATTCTGTTCAATTTGGGGGATCCCACATTCTGCAGGCCTGCAGCTGTAGATCCTGGCCTACCCAGAGGACTGAGTACACGAGTACTGAGGGTCAATACATTTCTTGTCTACTAATTTAATTCCTCCACCTAGTGAAACATACAAAGCTGCCATTTATCAAGGCAAATCATCTTCCCAGCTAGTTCAGTATTCTCTGCTCAAATGGTGAGAGCTTCTTGGAGGCTCAGGCAGAGAGAGGTCCTTCTTCCCCTTCTTGGGATCCCTGAACCGAAGAAGGCCAGGGGCTGAACCCAAAACCTTCTGTATTGCAAAGCAAGTGCTCTGCCAATGAGCCACGGCTTCTCCCTTTGTGCTTGATGTTTCAGATTTTATTCATACTGAGGACTCCCTTTATGATTAGTTCCCTTTCTTGTGTGGGCTGAACTGTAGCATTCTTTGTTCCGTTCCGAACCTGAATCTTTCCTTCTCCCACCTGTTAAATTTCGATTAATGCACCGTGAATCTCATGGAAGGGCAGGCAGTCGGGGAAGATCACTGGCTGGCCAGTCTGACTTCGTCCTTCTTTTAAAACTGATTGTTTTTCTTTTAGTACCTTCCCTTATACTCAAAATTGGCAACATGGCTGGAGTTTGTTGAATTCTAATAAAGCTGCAACTGATACACTGCTAAAGATGATGAGGTTGTTTGGTTATGTTAAATATTTGTATTTCCTCCTCCTTAGCTAACAATACTTCTTGATGCAGCTTGCATTAAGATCCAACCACAAGACACAACCATAAACATAGTAGAAATAAAATAATAACGTTAAAAACTCCAGTATAAAGTCTCCATCTAATTTTAAACACAGCAGTAGAGCACCAACACCCCAGCAGCAGCAGCAGCATCTTGTTGTCCCTTTAAGTCAGCAAACCAATTTCTCACTGCAGCAGCATATAGTAGTCAAATCTTACCCAGAGGTCTCAAAAGGACAATAAGAACATAAGAACAAGCCTGCTGGATCAGACCGGCGTCCATCTAGTCCAGCACTCGACTACTCGCAGTGGCCCACCAGGTGCCTTTGGGAGCTCACGTGCAGGATGTGAAAGCAATGGCCTGCTGCTACTGCTGCTGCTGCTGCTGCTCCTCCTCCTCCTCCTCCTCCCCCTCCTCCCCCCGAGCACCTGGTCTGCTAAGGCATTTGCAATCTGAGATCAAGGAGGATCAAGATTGGTAGCCAGAGATCAACTTCTCCTCCATAAATCTGTCCCACCCCCATCCCCACCCCCCTTTAAAGCTATCCAGGTCAATGGCCATCACCACCTCCTGTGGCAGCATATTCCAAACACCAATCACACGTTGTGTGAAGAAGTGTTTCCTTTTATTAGTCCTAATTCTTCCCCCCAGCATTTTCAATGAATGCCCCCTGGTTCTAGTATTGTGACAATCTTCCAGATGTCCCTTTTTCTTGCAGGCATTCAACACTTTCATCGATGATATTTTTGCCTTTATCATCACTATGCCAACATCTCATCGGCTGGCGTGTTTTAGAGATGACGTGGTACTCCTGGTCTACCTTTACCAAAGATGGTATGATTTTCTCCTGCGCCTTCCTTATTTGTTTTCCGCAGTTAATGATTTTGGCCAAAAATGGAAATCGAGGTAGTTTCTGTGTGGCAAACATGAGTGAGAAAAATGAGCTCCCAGCCCTGGCTTGTGCTAACTGCAGTTATTTGTTGCTGCCAGCACAGAGCCCGAGGGAGGGGCTGTTGGGAGGAAGCCCACCTTCCCTGAAGGGACAGTGCTGTCCTCAGCAGAGCTGCACCCTTGGAAGGTGATCGGAGTCGAGGGGGTTCGGTGTAATTCTGGCAACGACTTTGCTGTCGGTCTCTGAGTTCAGGTAAGAAAACAGGAGTGTTGCAGGCAGGTCGTCCCTTGTCAAGGGTTTTGTTCACCACTCGTGATACCATGAAGCTGCTTTGCTTTCCTCTATTGGGAAGTTTCTCATGACACCCCTTTTTCCCTTGTTCTTCCCACCTCAGAGGTTTATTCCTTCTTTTGTTCTGATTCTTTCCGACAGGCTGTCTATCGTCAGTAATTACTACTTCCCGAACCCTCCTGTATCTGTCTTGTTTAGCTTGTACACTTTCAGACAGGAATTATCTCCTTCTTTGTTTGTGTACAGTGCCTGTAAATCTATAGAAATAATAATGTCCCCAATGTTCTGTCATTCACAAGTGTCACAGAAGATAGGATATTGTAGAACGGAGCCAGCTTGATGTTTTCTCAGTGGTTGGTCCGAAGGAACAGACAGCATCACTCGCCCCTCCCCCAGTGTGCCTACTGAGTATGTTCTTTTACTTTCTCCCAAGTGAAGCTGAGACGATCCTACTACCCCTGGCAATGAATAGTCCCGTGGTGGCGAACCTTTGGCACTCCAGATGTCATGGACTACAATTCCCATCAGCCCCTGCCAGCATGGCCAATTGGCCATGCTAGCAGGGGTTGATGGGAATTGTAGTCCATAACATCTGGAGTGCCAAAGGTTCACCACCACTGGAATAGTCTGCCTTCAGCTGACAGGAACATACTGGTGATGAGCTGTGATATCTATCTTGCATGCTACTGGAGGCAGGGCCAACGGTTAGAAGGAAACACAGCTCTTGTGTCGGGAGGAAAGGAAGTGTTCCCTCCTCTCTTTCTGTGGAATTGGGAGGCCAAGATTTTCTTTTATAATTTACTGGTTGGTTTTATTTTTGGGACCTTGGTCCCTCCATTCTGCGTAAAACAACCACAACAGCTTCACTCTCATAAAATCCAATTTCCAAAACCTTAAATAGCATAAGAAGAACAATGAATTGCCGTATATACTCGTGTATAAGTCGACCCGAGTATAAGTCGAGGCACCTAGTTTTACCACAAAAAACTGGGAAAACTTATTGACTTGTGTATAAGTCAAGGGTGGGAAATGCAGCAGCCTGCGGCACTGAGCAGGGCGCTGCCACCATTTCCCTTCTTCCCTAGGGAGAAGGCACCCCAAAATATGGGGTGGGTGCTTTCTCATCAGATGTCTTGCAACAGGGTTAGACCCTTTTCTTGGGGGCAGGTCCATCAACTGCTATTAGATGTGTCCAGTGAATGAAACCTCCATTCACAGAGGCAGTATACCCCTGTTTGCCTCCTGAGATGACATAATGTGTCCAGCAAGAGAATTTTTTTCCCAGCGGGGAAAGGATGAGGCGCACTTTAGGGAGGCAAAACCTCTCTGTGGTGATGAACAGTAGAAACGAAGAATGGAACCACCATACTCCAGGGCAATCTACCTGTCAGTAGTCAGGGACTGGGGATAAACAGTGGAGGGTGACCCCGTTTCCTAGAAAAGCATCTGGCTGGTTGCTGGATGCAGGGCTCTAGTAGGAGTCACGGCTTAATTGCGGAGCTCTGGCTTTGCCTGCAGCCGCCTTCTCCCTGGGGCAGAGGGGGTTCCCTGCTCAGCGCCTCCCCGCCCCCACAGTGCCCTCCCCACACTTACTTTAACAAATGGAGCAGGCTTCAGAAGAGGCCTGCCTCTGGTCCCTTCCAGCTTCAAACGAGTTGGTGGGAACTACTTTTCCCAGGGTCTCCTGGGAAATGTAGTTCCCAGCAGGCCGTTCCAGCCTGGAAGGTAACACAGGCTGCAGGCCACTTCTCAAGCCTGCTCCGTCTGTTAAAGGAAGTGGGTTGGGGGTGCTGCGGGGGGAGGCCCCAAAAAATCACTGACTTTCATATAAGTTGAGGGGGTATTTTTCAGCCTTAAAAAAGGACTGAAAAACTCGGCTTTTGCGTGAGTATATATGGTACAATAATCTATAAAACAACATAAAATGAAATAAAATTTGTTTTTGGAATAAAATCAGTTAATTCAAATCTCCAATAAAATATAACATTTACCCTACTACTTTAAAATTGTCTATAACGACAGGCTCTGAGCTGTTATTTGGCTTTATCCTGGACATTTTCAAAGCTTCTGTGAAGAACTTAACCACATTCCATTCTTTTTTTGGCTGGTTATCTGACAAAAGGTAGCAAATCCAGAAATGAGGAAGACCAGTCGAGATGTGATTTGATATATATACATCTTATCAAGTTCAGCTTCTCACAGTATAGCAAAACATGTGAAACTGTTTCTCTCATAAAATCAGAAAAGCCATAGCACTTTGCCACCAAATATTAACTGAATCAACTATCTGGAAAACTGTAAATCAGTATTTATCGGCAGTTATAGCTAAAACAAGCATCAACAGCAATGTAATTAAAGTAGCAATCAACCATTTAAAATAAATTGGCAATCGTAATGTGCAACAACTCACTTTGATCAGTGCAGTATAAATGATTAATCCCCAAACACTGTGAAACAAGGAAATTATTACATGCCAAAGAAAAGCCAAATATACCAGCAGGTTCTCAAGTAATGAATTCTGGAGTTCAGGAACAATCACAGCAAAAGCATATTTTCACATGGTCCCAGCCTTAACATCAGACAGGGCTGGTTTGGAGAGCAAGGCCAAAACTGGATTTATTTTGGGTGTGGGAGAGACATCAGAGTTGCCTGGGGGCAAGGGGTAGAGTCCCCAAGTGGCTGTCATCCCAAACCCTGAGATTCTCTGGGTAGGAGCTGATGTTGTCATATTGAACTTCAGTGCTACCAGTACAAGACGCACATATCACTAAGTATTTTAGCAAAAGGGAGCTGTGAATGTGTGGCATGGAAATTAACTACGTACTAAGTGTAAAATGCCGTTAGTGCTGTCAGACTCTCGAACATGGAAATAACAGAGACCGTAGGAAAGTCCAAAAACACTTTATTCCAGCTGATGTGAAGAGTAACAAAGTATAGCAGGATCTGAGCTAGAGAGCTCAGATCCAGGACTTATATCTTTTAATCCCCCCCATTTCGCCCCACACCAAATGTCCATTACAGTTTCTACTACTACAAAGCTACAAAGGACCTGGGAACCTTTGAAGATGGGCTGGCGCCAGGAGATTGCTAACAGGAGATTGCTAGGAAGGGAAGAGGGAAACAGGAAAACAATTGCAAATCTCACACCACAAGACATCAAGATACTGACAGGCATGGTCCTGACATTCCGCCCCCCTTAAGACCTCCCCTCCATTTCGGCCAATCGGGGTAAGCCCTGTGAAACGCCTTCACCAAGTGAGGGGCTCGGACATGTACGGAATCAACCCATTCATTGTCCCCAGCCGGGAAATGGGTCCAAGCAATCAAATACTGTAGCCGTCCACGATGCACTCGGGAATCCAACACCTCTTTCACCTCGTGGTGAGGCTCGCCCCTGCTAAATGTCAGACTTTCGAACGTGGAAATAACAGAGAACGTATTATTGCTTCCCATCTCCAATGTATATGTGCAGCTGTTGCCACACACATACAAGCACAGGAAAAGAAACTGAAGTGTGTGTGTTGGGGGAGGAACTGGTAGCCCTAAGATTCCAACCTTCTGCCAAAAAATGAATTTCAGCTGCTCTTGAGAATGGGCCTCAAAACTTGAGTCTAAACAGCTGAGACCTAGAATCCCAGGGGTGGGTCATACATTACCTAGAGTTCCGTGTATTGATAAATATTTGTTCAGATTCCTTCCAGTTATTAAAATAATGTGGCATTTGTTCAAGAGTATAGAGCTACCAAGTTAGACTAGAAAGTAATATTTGCAGCATGGCATCTCATTGAAGGTCCAAGGAAAAAGTGACTTTCTGATAATCAAAATTACTGGCCCAGTCAAAGCTGGTGAAAGAACGGGTAGGACACCTACTCCCGACCTTGCTTTCTCCTTCTTGCTGCCTTGATTTCTGCTGCCTCCCTGGACTTGGGTGGAAGTAGAGGTGTACCATCTGGTGCTACTCATCTCCAGTCACCTCTCCCAGCCGCTTTACAGGCTGGAGTTCCAGCTAGGACCTCGGATGACGTGGTTCCAGTCCCAGCTCAGCCATGCTGGGTGACCTTAAGGCCATCACGACTTCTCAGCCAAACCTAACTCACAACCTGTTTTGTGGGGAAGGATTGGAGGAGAAACAAACAGTGGGATGGAATTTCTTAAGAAGATGTGGAATTGGGTTTTGATGATGTTAAAATGAGACCTGGTCCCTCCCTGCCAATTCCACGCCTTCCTCTCCCCATCAGAGGGTCTATTATGGAGACTTCTGCAGAGCTGCTCTGTTGCGTCACGGGAGCACGGGGGCAGGAACTGGGCAAAGAGGGGATCACGGGGTGTCTTTGTGCTAGAAAATGTAACTAACGTGTCTGTTTCTTTGCCAGGCTTTATCCTGTGGATAAGAGCAGAGTGAATGAATATGGCGAATCTTACGAAGAGAAGCCAAGAAGAAAGCCCCACAAAGAATAACTTCAGAAAACTCTGGAAGGCTCCTTGGACTGGGAACTGGCTGCACATGTTTGACTTTTAAGAAGAGACTAAGTACAAGAGTATTCCTCAAAGCTTGTGACAGAACTTCATGGACAATATTTCATCTCCATTGCCAAAACAAGTTTTGATTGTCTATGGAACTAGCTGTCTTTTTATTGTTGGAGTGTGTGTTCAAGAAGTCTGCCAATATTTTTGCCAGGTTTCAGTCAACCATTTTACATTTCTGTGGAATTTGTACATGCAAATTGGCAGCATCCTGCTCATTGGGTTGGATCGCACGGATCTGTTTCATTAGTGGTGACGCTGTCCCCTGGTACAAAGCACCTCCTTTTGCCTTGCACCGGAGGAAGGTGCCACTGTTAGTGGACAGTTTATAAGGTCCCAAGTAGATGACCCATCCTCACTTTGACTCACCATGCAGGGAGAGGGAACAGGCATAGGCATGCTGGCTTGGAGACTGGGCCACCACAGAGTTGTCTAGATGATGCTGATGCCTGGAAGGAGTTCCTGAGGCACGCCCCCTCCTCATGAGCAGCAGCATTTGGAAAATAGCCTCACTGAACAGCGTGCCCACAGTGTGCCGTCTGCCCACTCCTGTGTACCGTGCAGAGGTCTCAGTGAGCAGGCCGGCCAGCGTGCCCATGCTGCATGCCATTCTTCCTCCCTGCGTGGAGCGTCAACATGCAGACAGGTTGTCTTGAACATTCCACATCTGCCGTTGTGAGGTGTAGATTTTAGGACCATTTTCTGGCTGTGGGAACTGCCAAGTATATTGTGAATAATGCTGGAAAAGCAGACCTTTAAACCTTTGCATAGGAAAAAATGTTTTGTACTCTTCATTGGTCCAATTCCTGGGCACCGTCCATTCACTGGGAGGGATATAAGGACATGTTTTTTCCTCTTCCTTTAAAACCAGTGGGGGTTTTTTTAAAGTTTAACTTTGGTTAGGTTTGTGTCCTTTGTGTGTATCGCCTTCCCCACTAAGATCACGTCATCCTGGTCTTCAACAAATCTGTTTTACATAGCAGTACTACTTACAGCAATTGAACTAGGAACCATAGCTGCAATGAATTTAGCCTATACTGGCCTAAACCATCCTGGAACGACACGGGACACAAACAGCTTGTAATGTTTTTGAAAAAGTCTGTTTTTAAAACAGCAGGAGCTGATTAGCATAAATCTGACTAAGCACCTGCAGCAAATAGTTTTCTGAAGTCAATTTTTTTTACACTCACAAAAAGCCGTTTCCTTCATCTATAGAGCCGGAACTTCTTTATTTCTGCAAATGGGACCATTAAGTTACCGTTAGGCTTCTAAAAAGTATATTAATATATACTCGCATGACACATGAATTGTGCCAATTATACTTCAGCAGGGAAAACTAGACCTTTTTTATTCATATCAGACCATGATGGAGGAAGCTGGAGGCAACAGAGCAAAAGCGGGGGTGGGGGGTATCAAAGGAAAAGCGAGGCTGGGCATGGGGTTTAAAATTTGCATGTGAGAGAAATTTACTCCCAGTTGCCAGCTTTTTGTTTGGGGGGGGGGGTTGCTGGGGGGGGGGAGGGGGGACTGTGTCCAGGATAAAATTTTAAGTTCCTATCCTTTTATAAATGTGGCTGTTACATTTACTGTTAAGTTCAAGAAATGCAGTACTACTTGTAAAATATAATTTATTTAAGCATGTTCAAGATGCCAGTGAGATGAACTCATAAAGACCTTTAACTACTACAGGGTAGCAGGCCCTGCAAGCTTTATTTTGAGGCAAACAACCATTGAATTCAATGCCATTTTTTAACTCCTGCATCAAAAAATACATTTCCGAGTCCCCTGAGCCAGGTCCCTTCAGAGCAACGTAATGTAAACACGGACCTCCTATTCATGCAGGTGAAGGAGCTCTGTCTGTGAGTTGCCATCCTGACCTTGAGGGGTCACGGAGAAGGGGCACAGGCATTATCACACTACTATGCACGCTCAAGCCAGTGCTCTCAAAATACTTGAACATGTTCAGTTCTACCTTTCAGGTTTGTTTTGATAAAGAATTGCACTCTCTGTCCTCAGGTATATGTGGATGTTGCTTTGCCAGGACGTCCAGAAAGAAAACCCACTGTCTTGCTTGTCTGGGGCTGCTGCTGGTGGTCATGCGGGTCACAGCCAATGGTTTTTAAAAGGACAATGTTGGCCCCTCCAATGCTGCATTTTTTTCTCAGTAGCTTGACTTTTTTATTTGTTTCTGGGAAGCAGAACTTTAATTACTAATGTGGAAAAGCTGTTTGGCACTATCTGTTAGATCCCCAGATCTTGTTCCAATAATCAGACTGTGGTATATTTCTCAGTAGCCTTTATTATGGACACACAGACCAGGTATTCAGCTTCAAAGTCAGTTCTAAAAAACATGGCTACTGGACACATGTTTATCCCTCCAAATCCCCCTCCCAATTTCTCAGAGCAGAACATCTGGTAACTGTCACTCTCAGTTATGAGCACCAAGGTCAGTAGCAAATAACAAGATGGAGCCACCTGGCTGCCAGCCCAGAGACAAGTTAACAAAAGGTGTACTCTTTCCCATGGGGCCAACATGTCAGGGGAGACTACTTGTCTAGAAGCAGCACAAAAGCCATCAATTCAGGTCAAGACAGAATGCAAGGAATACAATTCAAACATCAATGGTTACATATCTCAAAAGAAGATAGGGAACAACCCTGATACAATCCACCCAAAATCAAATGTTTAAAGTTTCTTTGATGCCCCCACCCCACCTTGTGGAAGTCTCTCCCCGTTTGGAATCATTTGGACTGTGGCTAGATCATGCCCATTGTGTTCACCTCCCAGTTTGTGCTATGCCTGATGACGAAAGCATCTGAAATAATGTTCAAAAACTAAATATAAAATGTGAAAAACTTCTGTCCTTTGACATTTCTTCCTGCATGCGATGGGGTTTTTTCGGCAAGACTTAGTGGTTTGAATCCTGGGAATGTGGCAAAGGCAAAGAGCCTCCTGCTCGGAGCAGAGCTGTGGGATCCTGCCCTGCGTCCCCAGATGCTCTCACTTCTCTTTGTAGTATCTGTAATCTTGTGACTATGATCATGTACTTGATTTCCAAAAGGCTTTTGACAAAGTTCCTCACCAGAGACTGTTGCGAAAACTCAGCAATGAAAGAATAAGAGGGGAAGTCCTCCTATGGATTAAAAACTGGTTGAGGAACAGGAAGCAAAGGGTGGGTATAAATGGGAAATTCTCACAATGAAGAGATGTGGGGAGTGGTGTCCCCCAAGGATCTGTTTTGGGACCAGTGCTCTTTAACCTATCCATAAATGACCTGGAAATAGGGGTGGGTAGCGTGGTGGCCAAATTTGCAGATGATACCAAATTATGTAGGGTGGTAAGAACCACAAAGGATTGCGAAGAGCTCCAAGCGGACCTTGATAAATTAGGTGAGTGGGCTAAGAAATGGCAAATGCAGTAGAGTGTAGCAAAATGCAAAGTGATGCACATAGGGGCAAAAAATCCAAACCTCACATACACGCTACAGGGGTCAGTGCTATCAGTCACAGACCAGGAAAGGGATGTGGGCATCTTAGTTGATAGTTCCATGGGAATGTCAACTCAATGCATGGCAGCTGTGAAAAAGGCGAATTCTATGCTGGGAATAATTAGGAAAGGAGTTGATAATAAAACTGCAAGGATTGGCATGCCCTTATATAAAACCAGGTGCGACCACACTTGGAGTACTGTGTCCAGTTCTGGTCGCCACATCTCAAAAAGGATATCGAAGAGATAGAAAAGTGCAGAGAAGGGCAACAAGGATGATTGAGGGATTGGAGCACCTTCCTTATGAGGAGAGGCTGCAGCGTTTGGGACTCTTTAGTTTGGAGAGGAGACGGCTGAGGGGGGATATGATTGAAGTCTATAAAATTATGCATGGGGTAGAAAATGTTGACAGAGAAATTTTTCTCTTTCTCACAATACTAGAACCAGGGGGCATTCATTGAAAATGCTGGGGGGAAGAATTAGGACTAATAAAAGGAAACACTTCTTCACGCAACGTGCGATTGGTGTTTGGAATATGCTGCCACAGGAGGTGGTGATGGACACTAACCTGGATAGCTTTAAAAGGGGCTTGGACAGATTTATGGAGGAAAAGTCGATCTATGGCTACCAATCTTGATCCTCCTTGATCTGAGATTGCAAATGCCTTAGCAGACCAGGTGCTCAGGAGCAGCAGCAACAGAAGGCCATTGCTTTCACCACCTGCACGTGAGCTCCCAAAGGCACCTGGTGGGCCACTGCAAGTAGCAGAGTGGTGGACTAGATGGACTCTGGTATGATCCAGCAGGCTAGTTCTTATGTTCTTAAGGCCCTTGCTTTCACCTCCTGCAGGTGAGCTCCCAAAGGCACCTGGTGGGCCACTGCAAGTAGCAGAGTGGTGGACTAGATGGACTCTGGTATGATCCAGCAGGCTAGTTCTTATGTTCTTATGTAACCCAACAAAAATGGGTTGTACTGCATTGTTGGAAATAAACTTAAAATATGGACATGATCCAGCCAGCTATAAGGTACTTTTCAGTCCCATTAATTTCAACAGAAGAGATTGAAGTCCTTAAAACCTCTCTTAGAGAAATCACTGGACTTGAAGAGTGGAGTTATGCCTTATGTCTTTAGTGTTCTACAGAACAAGAGATCATCAGTTGAAAACCATAGAAGGTCAAATAAATCAGACCAGCCTCTTCTTCAGACACTGATGCAAGTTTCCTATTTTTGTTTCCCAAACTAGACATTAGTTCGTTACATAACGTAACCAGTAACGTCTAGGTGGGTATCAGAGCAGAGAGATCAGCACTTGCCTCTTGTCCAATCAGTCATCTCCGTTTATTCCATGTGCAAATGAATGTTTACAGGTTATTCCTGTTTGTAAGAAGCCGGTTTCGCTGCTACTGGTTCCCACAACAACATGGCAGGTTCCATCCCCAGAGTTTGTAGGATAAACTGCTGCTCTGAATGTATTCCGTTCAACCCGAGAATTTGTGACTCCTGAAAGCTTCCTGCTGGAATCCACACTGTCAGTCTTGAAAGGTGAACTAAAAGGGCCACACCAGTCGTAGCAGGTAAACAAATGAGGCCAAGGCTGATAGTGAAATTAAGGCAAAAATATTTTTTTATTACTTAGTTAAAATTCCCTCCGCGTCTTGCTCTAGGGGCTCCTTCGGGGGAATCTCTTATGGAATCTTTGAGAAACCATTGCAAGACTGATTCTCCTGAAGACTGTATTGTCAAAGGCTTTCACGGCCAGATTCAACTGGTTGTGGTGGGTTTTCCGGGCTGTGTGGCCGTGGTCTGGTAGATCTTGTTCCTAACGTTTCGCCTGCATCTGTGGCTGGCATTTTCAGAGGTATATCACAGAGAGAAGTCTGTTACACACTGTGTCCAGTGAGAAGGGAATGTTTAGTGGGGTTTATATTGTCCATGTCCCAGGATGGGGAACCAATCAATAAGTGTTTGGGTAGAACTTGCTATGCAAAGGTGTGATTGTATTGTATTGTGGGTGGTGTTATCAGTCCATTTACATTTGTAGTCGCATTTGTATTCCCTGCAGTAGGAACAGTATTAGTGAATGCAAATCCTGTGTCTGAGTGGAGTCCATTGTCCATGAACTTAGCATCCCTTGGCCTTTGATTCTGGTGTTTTTAAGTACTGGTAGCCAGTAGGATTTACATTCATCAATACTGCTGCTGCTGCTGCTGGGAAATCAAATGGCTGGATTTGGCTGCCTGCCCCAGTCTAGGCAAGGAACGTTTTTTTGCTTGTCCAAGGAGTCTCATGGATCCAGTGAGTTTCCAGAACGCTCTGCGGGATCCGAAGGCTACAAGCTACCTGAATGACATGGTCACTGACTGGAATACTAGATTCTCCGAGGCCAATGACAGGATTGCTCCTCAGCGCTTTCTCCATCCCCGCCTTCGCCCCGCTCCTTGGTATACTGAGGACCTGCAGGGTATGAAGCAGGAATTGAGACGACTTGAGTGAATGTGGCGGAAATCTCATGACAAGGGGGTGAGAACATATGATCTTTATGAAAACTTATGAGATGGCAACGAAAAGTGCGAAGAGGGACTTCTTTCCATCTACAAGTGCATCTGCCAGCTCTTGCCCAGCTCAATTATTTAGGGTAATTCAGCGACTTTCAACATTACCGTCAAGTTCAAATCATGAGAAATTGGCCATTAGCTGTGAGGCTTTAGCAAGCTTTTTTGCGGATTAAATCTAGTGCCCCCGCCCTGATCTTCCTGCCACTTTTGATACAGCAGCAGAACTGGAGGCTCCTTTGCTGTCTTCTGGTGCATTTTTAGACCACTTCTCTCTGCTCTTTCCAGACGATGTCAACAGGGTTCTAGCTGCTGTTAGACCTTCTACCTGCCTCATTGATCTTTGTCCATCCTGCCTGATAAAGGCCAGTAGGGATAAAGTGTAGCAACCTGTTGGATATTGTCAACCACTCCCTTGACCAAGGAGTGTTCCTGGGTCAGCTGAAGGAGGCAAATGTGTGTCCACTGGCAAATCTGTCGGCTGTGGCTCAAAGCAAAATTCAATTTGTACTAGAAATGGTCTTGCTGGCTACAGGGAAAATAGAAAGTGAAAGCGGAGCTTGAGGAAATATGTCCAATGGCATATCTGGAGAGCGAGGGTCACGTGGGGCACATTTTGGCCCCCCACTCTGCCTCCTCCCCCCTCTCCCACACCCAGCCCTCTGCTGAATTCCCCTCCCCACCACCAAACACCCCTGGAGTCCCCCACTGCTGCACTGCAGCCCCCGCATCTGCAAAAAAAATATGTTTTCCTCCTCCCATATTAAGGTTTTGGGAATAGACTACTAACTCAATTAAATAATAGGTGATTAAAAGTTATTTGTGGACGCACAAAACTTTCAAAAGAAATTTAGCTATGGCTTCAGATAGCTCCACTTCTGAGCTATTAGGCAGATTAATCATTTTTACATTGTCAGAAAAGGTCTCAAACCCAACTGAAAATAGTGCAGCAAAATCAGGTCTGATATTATATCTGGGGCAGAAAAGCAAGATGTGATCAAGGGAGTCGACTATTGATAGGCAGAATGAGCAAGATTTTTAAAAAACGACCTTGAAGTAATAGAGAAGGAAAGGCATTGCATCTTACTTACGTCAGAATCCATCTTTGGTTATGAACAATAGTTGATCCAAATAAATAGCAGATGCTAATTAATGATCTTAATTAATGTGTGTACAGTCTGATGAGACTGATTTCACTGTGTTGTATGGATAGTCTTCTAGACTCCCCAAAAGGCATGGCAGGCGATTATGGATAACCAAAAACTTTGCAGGACAGGAAGCTCTGGCAAGGAAGAGAACTGAGCGAGGCCACCCCTCTTCCACCAGCAGGACAAATCCCAGGATTATCCATGTCCTGTCCTGAAGGTACCAGGTGGTTTTTATTTTCTCATTGAAGTTATTTGCACTGTATTTTTAAAATCAAGTTAGATGATGTAACATGGTTGATATCCTAAATATGTTTGGCCAAAAGCAGAGGAGAACTTGTGATTGCGTAGAGTTGCTCTGATGCAGTTTTTGACATTCCAAATTCTTTCATCCACCAAACAACATCCACCAAATGCAGTGTTGATAAGGAAATGTGATTGATTTCAGGCTATTGTAGTAAGAAAGGTTTTACTGAATGAAATCATTGCTTGGACTGAGGGTTCTTCCCCTCTGTGTCTCCACCTCCTGCAGTCACATCTGTGCATCGATCCCGGTGAGCCTCTCCTTTAATTGCAAAGCTGGGGTGAACATGAGGAATAAACTGCCTGGGGTCCTTCAGTGGAAATCCCACCCCTTTCTTTCAGATTTACAGGCGAGACTCAGAGCATGTGGAAAACCTCTGGTGAATCTGGAGAGAAACTTTCCAAACAATGAATTTCAGATCTGAAGTCAAATTTTTGTTAAGTAAAGCTACATTCCTCAACATGGCGCTCATGGGTGCTGCCCACTCGAACGTCCCCTGTTGCCCACTACGCTTTTCACAAGATGGGGACCCTTGTTATAAAGTAACCCATCACTATTGCAGTGAAAACTAATGTTTTAAATATTTATATGTATGTGTGCTTGTATATTTATTTTATTTTAGTTGGAGAAATTTTCAAAATTAATATGTGAATTTTATTTTCTTTCTTTAATCTTAGATCTTAGGACAACAATTTGTGACATGTTTAGATATTTGAAGGGATGTCATGTTGGTGAAGGAGCAAGCTTGTTTTCTGCTGCTTCAGAGACTAGGACCAGGAGTGATGGGTCCAAGGTGAAGGAAAAGAGATTCCACCTAAACATCAGGAAAAACTTCCTGACAGTAAGGGCTGTTCGGCAGTGGAATGACCTGCCTCAGATTGTGGTGAAGTCTCCTTCTTTGGAGGTTTTAAAAGAGAGGCTGGATGGCCATCTGTCAGGAGTTCTTTGATTGTGTGATCCTGAATTGCTGGGGGTTGGACTTGATGGCCCTTTGGGTCTCTTCCAACTCTATGATCCAACATTTATAAGATATTTTTGCAGCAAGGCTACAAATATGTCTCATACACAGTTTCAGCACTATAAAGTGCCACTAGATGGCGCTGTGGAGCAGAGAATTAGGATGTCCCCTATCTCAGCAGCATTGCCCTCTTGATACGTGCCTTGGTGATGACCTTAGAAAGATCCACCTTCTTAAAATGGCCAATCCATGGTTTTCAAATTCTTTAGGTTGTAAAGACAACCTGAGAAAATGTTGAGGATTGACCTGCAGTGCCAATAAATGCTAACCCTGATGGCTGAGTACAGTGTTGATGCCTTCAGTTGTAGTCTGGTTCAGTCATAGTCTGGAAACACTCATGGAACTGAAGTAGAAGGAGCAAAATGTGGGGCTGAAGGTTGATCTGCATTTGGAGTTGAAGAGAACTTTATGTGGGACTCTGCAACTTTCTCACACTAGATCTGGTGCAGAAGTTTCCAGCTAAATTCACTAGAGCCAGTGTGGTGTAGCCTGATCTCATCAGATCTTGGAAGCTAAGTCTGGATAGGGGACCACCAATGATGGCTCTGCAGAGGAAGCCAACAAAAACCACCTGTGCTTTTTGCTTGCTTAGGAAACCGAGGCTGGGGTCACCAGAAGTCAATTTCAACAGGATGGCACATCTGTCCAACTGTAAACATGTTTGGGTCACATCTGTCTTTGTTTCTTTTGCCTTTTTCTTCTCTCTTTCCTTTTTTCTGCTTCTGGCTCCTCATCTTTCAAAATGTAAATTGTGAGTGTGTCATTCATTAACCAGTTTTCACTCCAGAATGCTGTATCTGAAAAAATCTGTCAGAACTTTGACCTGCATTCTTTCTGCTTTGCACTTAAGGATGGAAATTCCCACCTTTGCTTTCTGGAAAACTGATAATTTTAATGACTTCATAAGTGAACAAATTTCTCTTCCTCCCAGGGTTATTCTCCCTGTTTCCCCACCCTGTAAACATTTGCTTATCGTACAGAACATACACTTTGGTCAAGGCCAA
This sequence comes from Sphaerodactylus townsendi, assembly GCF_021028975.2. NCBI lineage: Eukaryota > Metazoa > Chordata > Lepidosauria > Squamata > Sphaerodactylidae > Sphaerodactylus > Sphaerodactylus townsendi. Next base: position 44,724,132 of record NC_059438.1, on the reverse strand, counting down.
GGAGAGATGGCTGACAGCATCATTAGAACTTGTCAGAACAGCAGGAAAGTTCTGGTCATTATCCTGTGGAGAGAAAAAAGATCAGCTGCCACAAGATGGACACGGGGGGGGGGAGGGGGGCTTCTACAGATCTGTTCTGTTAGTGGAGGTTCTTTGGTGGGGCTGGAGGAGGAGCCATTCACCTGTTGCACAGGTGCCTTTTAGCATCAGAGGAAGGCTCCTTCTGTCAGAGGGAGGCACTGCTGGTGACGGTATGGATTTTATTATTTATTTATTTATTTATTTAGATTTGCTATATCGCCCACCCCTGAAGGGCTCTGGGCGGTGCACAATCTAATACATCAGATAAAATACATCACAAAACCTGAAAATTAAAATACATCTTTAAAAGCTTAAAATCAACTATCAGACGGTAATTAATAGATCAAGGCAGTCAAAAGCTCTTATGCCCCAACAAACAGCATAGGGCCGTGGTGGCGAACCTTTGGCACTCCAGATATTATGGACTACAATTCCCATCAGCCCCTGCCAGCATGGCCAATTGGCTGATGGGAATTGGGCTGATGGGAATTGTAGTCCATAACATCTGGAGTGCCAAAGGTTCGCCACCACTGGCATAGGGGATGGCACTATCAGTGGCTGGCTCCCGCAAAGGCCCGGTAGAACAACTTTGTTTTGCAGGCCCTGCGGAATTGTTCAAGATCCCGCAGAGCTCGGATGGCCGGAGGCAGAGTGTTCCACCAGGCTGGGGCCAAGGCACTAAAGGCCCTGGCCTGGGTACAGGCTAGCCACGTCATAGAGGGGCCAGGGACCACCAGTAAATTGGGTGGTCCCTCCTTAGGAGTGGGGACATAAGGAGAGAGACAGTCCTTCAGATATGAAGGCCCCAGGCCACGGAGCGCCTGAAAGGTGATCTGGAATTGAAGGTGATCTGGAACCTTGAAGGTGATCTGGAATTCAATTGGGAGCCAGTGCAAGCGACCAGAACAAGGGAGATATGGTCCCCCTAGACACCCCCGCGAGAAGTTTCTCTGGTTTCTCTTCAGATAGTATAAATCTTTCGCCTTTTACCAAGATGAATTCTTAATGCAATCAGAATGTATTTGGAATTTTGGTGTTTGGAATATGCTGCCACAGGAGGTGGTGATGGCCACTAACCTGGATAGCTTTAAAAGGGGCTTGGACAGATTTATGGAGGAGAAGTCGATTTATGGCTACCAATCTTGATCCTCTTTGATCTCAGATTGCAAATGCCTTAACAGACCAGGTGCTCGGGAGCAGCTGCAGCAGAAGGCCATTGCTTTCACTTCCTGCATGTGAGCTCCCAAAGGCACCTGGTGGGCCACTGCGAGTAGCAGAGAGCTGGACTAGATGGACTCTGGTCTGATCCAGCTGGCTTGTTCTTATGTTCTTATGTTCTTATGATAGATAGATATTTATTATTACAGCCTTTTGGCCAGCCAATAGTTTAAAATCAGAGTACATGTGAATACATAGCACTCCACTTATACAAAAATATAATATACATTAAAATCCATTATAAAATCTATTAATAAATAACATTAGCTTCAGGCATTATTACAGTCCTCATCACACAGTGCTGCTCTTTGTTTTAATAAGGAACTACGCTTGTTGTGTACCAATATACAAAATTTAGCTACCTTCTGCGAAATGGCAGAAACACGATCTTCTAATAAGATTCTTACAGAGTTCGTATCTGAGTTATCTATGAATGGGTTATGTTCTTATGTATACATTGCCTAGTTTTCCAAAATTATTATTATAATAAATTAACATGAGTTCACCTCAAATTTCTGATATCCTTTACTAATGTTACTCAGGTGGGTGGGTTTAATTAATTTGGCTATTTTTCACATTTCTCATAAACTACAATAATTTTGGTTTTTGAGGGTTTTTGTAAGTTGTTTTTATTTCAGTAGCTGTTAATAGATTGTCACCCATACCATGTCCTGGGCAGGTGCTCATGCTGCTTCCTATTTGTCACCCTGCCTAGATTTCACTGGGCTTTTCCTAGGGCCCGTTTTGATGCCTTTCCCTTGGCTATATTATCTGGAAGGTTTCATTATACACAAATTGCTTCATGTTGCTACTTACCACAAATTCGTTGGTCCTCTAGTCTTGAAAAGAAAATTAATGAGCTATTTGACTCGAATACTTCTGTTATCAAACTACAGTCTTTCTTTGATAGCATAGACAGTACCACCCTGCTACAGGCTTTTGGGGAAATAATGGAGGACATAAAACAGGTGTTGACTACCCATAGTAAGAAACAGAAGAAGAACAGCATTAGAGCAAGTAATTCTTGGTTTGACACAGATTGTAGGAACCTAAAAAATGAGTTAAAGTCCATGGTGAGAGCCTATAAGGTCAACCCCTCTGACAAGCTCCTCATAGAAATGAGGAAGGCCAAGAACAAATATAAATCCACAATACAAATCAAAAAGAAACAAGCTATATTAGATGCTTGGGAACAGCTTAATTTAGCTGTGAGCTCTAAGAATACTGCGCTGTTCTGGAAATTGACATCTAACTGCTCACGGAAACCATCTTCGGTTGCTACAATCCCTCCAGATATTTGGGAAACTCACTATAAAGCTCTGTACTCAGCTCTAGAACTGGCTGGCCCTGATGGTGTAGAAACAACAACTCACCTCCCTAACTGGCCAGAGGTCACCACCTGTGAAGTGCGCAAGCTAATTGACACGTTACACTATGGGAAAGCCCCTGGTTTTGACCTTGTTCCTCCTGACCTGATTAAAAGAAACACTGATTGGTGGGTACCAGTCCTGGCAAAACTGTTCACCTCAATAGATAGATCAGGGAAAACCCCTAAGGGCTGGGAAATAGCTGTAATTGTCCCTATCTATAAAAAGGGTGATAGGAATACCCCTGAGAGTTATAGGCCCATCAGCCTACTTAGTACTATCAGCAAGCTATATGCTAAACATCTATGCTGGAAACTGAGAGACTGGCTGGAACAAGGGAACCATTTAGCAGAAGAACAAGGGGGCTTCAGAGAGGGATATTCAACACAGAATCACTGTGTAATCATGGACCATCTCATAGCTAAATACACATCAAAGCCCCAGACCTCTCTTTATATTGCCTTTGTGGATTTTAAATCCGCCTTTGATTCTATCTCAAGAGATTTACTTTGGGACAAATTGCTTAGTACCAATATAGATAAACGGTTACTAATGCTAATCAGGGCACTTTATCGGAATACCAGCATTAAAGTAAAATATAACCCACAAGGCTATCTAACAAATGAAATCAAAAGTAGCAGAGGAGTCAAGCAGGGTTGTATTTTGGCCCCCTCCTTATTCAATTTTTACATCAATGATATTGTAGCCTTATTCAATAACCAAGATCTCCATCCCCCCAAAATTGTTGACAAAAGTATCTCTTTACTTTTATATGCGGATGATCTAGCTCTTATCTCTAGAACCCCCATTGGCCTAAGGAGAGCCCTAAGGACCCTTGCTGACTACTCTCAGAAAAACCAGTTAGAAATTAACTATGATAAAACGAAAGTGATGGTTTGCGCTACTAGACCTAAATGCCATATATGGAAATTAAATGGGAAAAAATTGGAGCAGGTTCCACTCTACAAATATCTGGGCGTAGTATTTCAGTCATCAGGACTTAGAATGCCTCATATCAAATATGCTGTTGCAAATGCGTCTAGAAGCTCTGGAGCTATTAGAAATTATTTCTGGAACAGAGGTGGGCATCATATTCCGGCTGCCATCAAATTATTTAAAGCCAAATCATTGGCGCAACTATCATATGGTACCCCACTCACCATAACCGGCTCCCTCTGCAATCTTGAGCGTCCTCAGTCAAAATTCTTGAGGTCCATCCTACAGCTCCCAAACAACATTTCGAATGCTGCATTGCGTATAGAGACTGGCCTAATTTCAGTACAAGCAAAACTATGGACACTCTCTATAATATATTGGCTTAGGCTATGCTATTGCCAGAGGGGTCTTGCAAGACTTGTCTTGTCTGACATGTTTGTTCCCCCGTAGCTTAGAGCAGTTTTACGGAAACTATCACATTATGGACTCTCTCAACAACTAATTACCAGCATGAATTATGATAGAGCTAGGGATCTTGTTAAACTTAGAATCATAGATGTCGAGAGGCAACACGACCTGAATAAACTCAAACACCCAATTTTCAGTAAAACAATGCTGAATAAACTTTCAATAATGCCTTATCTTACTTCTTTGTTTAACGTTAACTATCGAAGAGCCTATAGCCTACTCCGTTACAACGCCCTTTCATCTAATTACACCAACGGGATTTATAACAAAGTACCAACTGAGGGCAGAATTTGCAGTTGTCAAATAGGAGGTGTTGAAAACTCAGAACATATATTATTTGAATGCTCATACTATGATGAGATACGTTGGATGCTTCTGTCCTTTGACCAGACAAACATTCCTTTGGCTAAGAAAGAAAAGGTTAAAATACTGTTATCAGATACTAATAAAAATCTAACGTATTCTGTTGCCAAGTTTGCCTGGATATCAAGTAAAATCAGGAAGGCCCGACAGAGCACTACTGGCTCTGCCAGCTAATCCTTATTACTAATTATTATTAGACTGACCTTCCACTCATTATCTTGAGCTGATGTTCTGAGTTCCTGAGGTCTATTATCTGTATTTTGTTAACTGTTTTAATCTGTATATTTGTAATACCTGTAAATTTTATGATTTTAATTCTTTTGGATCTTGCTGGTCAATGACCGTAAATAAACTATGTATGTATGTATGCTTCATGTTGCTGCCTTTGCAGCACAAGAGATATAGAAACAATCACACGTGCTCTTCTCCATTGTGAATTTTATGTTGAGGAAAGGAACTGCTAATTTCCCCCCCGATAGCTCAGTATACATCAATTCACACAACTGATACAGATCTTTTATTGACCAAAGTTTTGCTCGAGCATAAGGACCCTAATATCTCCTATGTTGTGGCAAAATTCTGTTCAGTTCAGTGACATAGGTATAGATTTTTTATGGGGAGGGTTCAGGGGGCGAAGCCATGCACCCACTCGCCCCTGGGGGCATGGCCACACCTCCCTAAGCCACACCCCTGGCCTCAGTGCTTATAAAAGCATCTCTCCGAGTGTCAGGAGGCCTGTTATTATGGGGCATTTGCTTTTGTGGCTTTCTGTAGGCTGGGGGTGATGGAATGGGTTAACTGCATTTCTAACTGATTTTCAACTGTCTTCTGTATGATGCTGCATATTTACAGGTTGAATTCTGCCCCCAAGAAAATAATCATGGATAGGGGCAGTCAATTTGTATCCCGCTTTTGGAGGGCCTTTATGAAGTTGTTGGGCATTGAACAAGGGTTGTCTTCGGCCTACCACCCCCAATCTGATGGGGAGTCTGAGAGGTCCAACCAGACTTTGGAACAGTACCTTAGGTGTTTTGTGAACTATCAGCAAGATAATTGGGTTAATCTGTTGCCCTACGCCCCAGTTTTGGCTGAGCTTTTTACTCATATCAATAGCACCGCCTGTATTCCATCTGATTGGAGTGCTGCAATTATAGTCCCTATTTTTAAAAAAGGCTTATCCTCACATCTAGCTAATTACAGACCAATTAGCTTACTTAGTGTTGCAAGCAAACTATATACTAAATATCTGTGTATAAAACTACTTGAATGGCTGAATAGAGAAAAACTATTGGAGGATGAACAGGCTGGCTTTCGTAAAGGCTGTTCAACTATGGATCACTGCCTGATATTAAACTACCTGGTAGAGAAATATGTGCTTGTCAAAAAAGGATCACTATATGCAGCTTTTGTTGATCTTAAAGCTGCATTTGACAATGTAACTCGTAGTCGGCTTTGGTCAAAGTTAGCAGAAACTAATATCGATAGATGCCTTCTCCACTTAATTGTCAAGTTACATGAGAACACGACCATACAGGTAAGGTTCTCACACAAAGGTCATCTAACGGCGCCCATCTCTACTCAGAAAGGTGTAAGGCAAGGGTGCCTTCTAGCACCCCATTTGTTTAACTTTTATGTTAACACATTAATAACAGGGTTTCATAAGAAAGATACTCATGCACCTATCCTTACCGCTGATAAGAGTATAGCCATTCTCATGTATGCCGATGATGCTATTGTATTATCATTGACGAGAGTGGGGCTAAAAAGAGCGCTGAAGATATTTGCTCAGATATGCACAGAGGAACAGCTAAGTATCAACTACGCAAAGACCAAGATAGTGCATTTTAATGCCAAATTTAAGAAACTGAAATGGCAGTTGTTAGATCATCAGATTGAACAAATAAAGTGTTTCAAATACCTAGGTGTGGTTTTCCAGTACAACGGAAAACCCTCAGCCCATATACAAACAGCCATACACACAGCACAAAGGAGCTCACAGGCAATCCTAAAATATTTTCGATCACAAGGGGGTGGATTTATTCCAGCGGCAATTAGATTATTTGAAGCTAAATCCCTGGCACAACTCACCTATGGAGCCCCATTGGCAATAATTTCACTCTATTAGAGAGAGTCCTATCCACATTCCTTAGAGCTCTTTTTAACACTCCTAAATGTACAGCTAATGTAGTTCTAAGACAAGAAGCAGGGTTGGTTAAAGTCGAGACAACCTTTTGGAGGCTTATTATCAAATACTGGCTTAAAGTCCTTTCCCACCCCATGGGCTTATTGCCTTTGCTACTGGCAGCAACACCATATCCAAGCTGGCTAGAAAAAATAACACTTAAACTTACACAGTGTGGCTTGGATCCTGTACAACTATTGGAACTGGATCATTGCAGAGCAACAGCCTTGGTCTATCAACGGCTCAATTACATTGAAATGCAAACAGATTTCCCCTTGTTACCGGTGTTATATAAACCATTAAAATCTTGGACAGGTATCTCGGCTGCCCCTTACCTGTCCAATATAACATCTACGAAATGCCGCTGGTCCTTTTCCAGGGCCTGTTTTGATGCTTTTCCATCAGCCAATCTAATGGGCAGATTTCAAAAAATCCCACAACATAGGAGACTATGTGTTTGCAACTCGGGAAGTGGACTCTGTATTACATATTTTATTGCATTGTGAACTCCATAAAGGGGAAAGGGAGGCTTTAATTCATCCATTGTTTATCCAGTACAGAAATTTAACTAGAGTTAATTCCGATTCAGTTCTTGTGAGAATTTTGCTGGAAGACCGAGTTTCTCTTATATCTCAGCAGGTAGCTAAATTTTGTATGCTGGCATATAGTAAGAGAAGAGTCATGTTGGGACCAAGAGCCAGACCACATGAGGGTGACCGTGGTAATGCTACAAGCTGATGATATTCTTTGTGTGGATTCTGTATCGTGGATTTCTGTACAAATTTGATTTTTCTTTTGTTTATTGTTCTTCCTTTTTCTTGTTCTTCTCTATTCTTTTTTGCTGGCCTAATGGCCGTAATAAAACTGACTGACTGACTGTTGCCCTATGCAGAATATGCTTATAATAACTCAGTTCATAGTAGTGTGGGCAAGACTCCTTTTGAGGTGGTTCATGGTCATTCAGCTCCCCCTTTACCCATGCTTCAGTCAGGGGACACCCCTGGACCCGAGGTTAAGGAATGAAATGGACCCGAGGTTAAGGAATGGATGTAGTCTGTTGCTGATCAGTGACCCCCTATCTTGAAAGCGCTTCAGGAGGCTAGAGACTCATACAAGCGACAGGCCAATAAGCGCAGACGTGACTTCCCCCTAGTGGTGGGAGATATGGTCCACCTCTCCACCAAGAAACTCCGGGACATACATCGGCTCTCAAAACTGAGTGCTAAATATATTGGGCCCTTTAAGATTGTCAGGGTGATAAACAAAGTGACTGCTGAACTGGAATTGCCTAATGCATTGCATAAAATACATCCTGTGTTTCATTGCAGCTTACTGAAGAAGATGTGTTCCCCGGATGTCTGGCATCCAGAGAAGAAGATTCCTCCTCCGGTTCTGATTAATGGGACTAAACATTATGAACTTTCTGATATTCTTGATTCTCACATCTATCGAAACCGCTTGCAGTATTTGGTCTCTTGGAAAGGTTGTTTATCTGGGCAGAATTAGTGGATATTTGCTGAGAATGTTAAAGCCCCCTGCCTCGTTAGAGCTTTTCATCGAAACTGCCCAAGCAAGCCAGAGGGAGGGACCTAGAGGGAGCGGAATGTCAGGAGGCCTGTTATTATGGGGATTTTGCTTTTGCTGCTTTCTGCATGCTGGGGATGGTAGGATGGGTTAACTGCATTTCTAACTGACTTTCAACTGTCTTCTGTATGATGTTATACTGTACCAGGTGCTGCTCAAGGTCAGTGCCTGGCCATCTCCACTGTTATCTCTTTCACAGTTCCTTTTGGGAGCACTTTCCCAGGTTGGGGGGTGCAAGCTGCGTTAACTACTGGGTTTTGCGTGGGCAAACCTCAGTTCTTGCATGACCAGAGAAGATCCTCAATACTCAGTAAACTACTGTTCTTATACATGAGTTTGCTTCAGTTTTTGGGATTCTGACACCGAGGCTAGAAATGGCAGACTCCCCTGCCCTGCCTGTCCCACTCCACCCCACCTCATCCTGCCCCACCCCCCCACTGGCTGGGCTCCCAGCTGGTAGTTGACCGTCCCTTCTCCCTCCCCTCCAGGCAGAGGGGTAGCTAGGGAAAATGGAGCCCCATGTAATACCTGAGGTTTGCACCCCCCATGGGCAGCTGCTGTGATGCTGAAATCCACCCCCAAACAGCATCACTTTCAATGGTATTTAAATTAGGGAGCCCAGATCCTCCTTTTAAATCCATCTTAAAGGGAGAATCTGGGGTCCCCAGTTAAAACAACATTGAAAATGATGCTGTTTTGGGGTGGATTATCCCCCACCCTGAAGTAGCAACACTTTCAATGTTTAATCTGGGGACCTCAGATTCTCCCTTTAAATCTATGCCAAAGGGGGTGGATTTAAAAGGAGAATCTGGGTAAATTTGGGGAGTGCCTGCTGTCAGGGGTCAAAATGAGATCCCTAGAGCTTCACTGACTCATGCGGGTATTGCCCATAAGCACAGTGAATAGTCTCATGCAAGTTTCAGGCATTCTATTCCATGCAACGGAATCAGAAATGCATTTTTGCAAGATCAATTAAAAGTTTTACAACCACAGCCCTCTGCCAGGTTCTCCTTCTGGAGGCCATTTTGAAACAGGAAGTTGTGCCACTGGATTTCCTGTAAAAATGTTCAGAAAGTACTGACCTAGTTAAAAACACCTTGTGCTACATCTTGCTCATACTTGTGATACAATGACTAATAAAGTGGACTAATAAAGTGGACAAAGTTTATTTTGGCCCTTGCATTTGCAGAATGACTACTGCATAGGTGGAAATGTGGGATCCAATCCAATGACCTCTCCACAATGTGTGTGTATTAGCTCAGTGTGTGTGTGTGTATTGGCTCAAAAATGCTGATGTGGGTGATTGTGAGCAGCTAAATTCAAAAAGGAAGGTCTTCTCCTAGCTGGTCTGTGTTTGTGTGCAAGGATAATGGTTAGGGTTTACAGGGACAAAGTGGAGTTGCACCTAGCAAAGCCCCAGAAACATCCAACTGAGCAAAAGCGGTTTGTGATGTACTTCAGGTGACAAGAACCATTATCCACTAAAATCCAATACTCCTTAGAAGACCAACAAAATTTACCATTTTGTAATTCAAAGCTTGTTTTGTCAAATAGAAATAACTTGAAGGAGAGGCCACCAAGGAAGGCTCTGCAGTGGATGGCGGTAGCAAAACACCTGTGCTTCTCGCTTGCCCTGAAAGCCCTTTGCTAGGGTTGCCAGAAGTTGAATGTGACTTGCAGGACTCATGAAAAGATCTGAACTAGATAATGCAGGTGAAGCGTTCTGTGAACGCTAACTAGGGTTGCACCTTGCAATGAGGGATGCATTTCCTGAAAATGGTCAGAACATACAGGGGAGAGAAAGATGCAGCGGTCTAAGTGCAGCAAGATCAGTCTCGAGCAGTGCGTGTGGACAGCTGTCGCTTTAACTTGTTTCTCCCAAAGTGGTACAGGGCTACCCCAGGGATGGACACACACGGAAGGCTTGATAGCAGAACACAGATGGCCAAGACCCAGTTTGGATATACTTTCTGTTCTTTTGCAGGAAAACCTTCCTGGAGAAAAATGAAGGGAAGCCACTCCATTAATATTCTACCCACGCAGCAAGGTAAAAGTGATGATTTTTCCAAAAGGAAATAAGGAGAGCTCTGGATACTGTTTTCATTGTTGCAAATATACTCTTTTTACACAAAATCACACATAAATTCACACACATTGTCTAGATTATGCTTTTGCTGTTCACTGTCACGTTGCAACTCACAAGGCTCCAGGAATATGTCACAATAGACACACACACCAGTCATGTTGCCTTGTAATAGAGCAGACAAGCACAGATGCCGCCCCCCCCCCCCAAAAAAAAAAATTTTCAGAACAGACCACAGGGATGAGGTGTGAAGAATCTGACAGGCCATAGTGCATAGATACTGAGCAGAAATTAGCATGAGTTGCCAGTTGCTCAAGATTCCCGTGGTTATCTTTATGGAATGACTGGAATTTCTTGTATGATTTTGGATGCAAGTCATCCTATAGCTGAAGCTCATGATCTCTCGTGTCCTACGCCACTCATGACCATCAAAATCCTTTGCATTCCTGCGTACCTTGCATTTCTCCAAGAGCTGCCAACCTCCCAGTGGGTAGAGAGATATCCTGGAATTACAACAGATATCCAAACAACAGACGTCACTTCCACTGGAGAAAATGGCTGCTTGGGAGGAGGCCTCTGTGGCATTGGACCCCACTCACGTCCCTCCCAGTCACCAGGAATTTCCCAACATGCAGTTGGCAATCTTAATTCATCCATTCCAATCCACTCACGTATCCTGCTATGGGAGCTGCTGCAAAAGTTGGGAAGGAAATGATGTCTCTCCCTGCACAGGACATGTGGTTTTCCCTGGACATTTTGTGTCAGAGAAAACAGAAAACTGAAGATCCATGTGAAAGATCTTCAAGATATCCTTGACAGAAAAGTGTCTGCAATTAATTTGTGTGAAGAAGATCTCCAGGCAACACAAACAGAATTTCTGGGGGAAAAACAAGCTATCACATATACAAAGAAAACAAGATGGCGCTGTGACAGCAGCAGACCTCTCTTCAAAGAAAGGCAAAGCTGTTGAAACCTCTCTTCAAAAAATCCTCAAGCTAAAGATAGATACTGCATATCAGCTTGAGTTGCTGAGTTGCGACAGAGGACTCCTAGAAATTAAGTACAACAACAGAGAAGCAGAGGTGCCTACCGGTTCTGCCGTCCTCGTTTGGCCACAACCACACCCCAGTGCTGTTTTGGCCGGTTTGAGTTCCGGCTGTGCTGCGTTGCCTGGCGGGGTTCTCCAGGCAGCTTCAATGTTGGGAACTTATTTATTTATTTATTCTCATATTTCTACCCCACCCATTCCCCATCGGGCTCAGGGTAGTGAGCTACTTGGTTTTTACAACTGACGGGGCTGTGGGTACGATTGACGGTTTGTCGGGTGCTGGCGGACTGAGCGGCTGAGTGGCAGTCATTCAACCCCCAGTCTGCTTTTTGTCCACTGTCACTTGGCTGGGTGGCCGTCGGCCAAGCACGGAGTGGCGCTTTTTTTAGATCTTGCAACTACTGGGAGGGCACCTGGAGCTGGGTGGCAGCCAATGAAAGGTCAGCCTTGGTTTTTCTTTTTCTGTTTTGATTGGTTGAGGTCTTGATTGTTGGGTAGTTGGGAGGTGTTATTTTGTTGATCAAACCAGGACTGATATGTGGAGCAGGCAGAAATATCAATGTGTGTTGTTGCCCAGGCATGGTCTGGGGTGGGGTCCAGATATGGGCAGATATGGCAGTACATGTGTGGTATTATGGACAGAGGACGAGAGGCAGGAATGCTAGCTCTCTGTCGAACCTATAACCTATAATCTCACGACATGCAGGTGGCGGAGTGGGACTTGTTGATCCTGCTCCATCACTGATGTTGATTAATGCCAGGTCCATCAATAGTAAGGGGGATTTTCTCAAGGAACAACGGATGGACCTGGCATGTATCACAGAGACCTGGGTAAGGGAGGGGAAAACAGTAGCCCTCAATGAACTTACTCCATCAGGGTCTGTGATTATCCATCAGCCTCGGACTCAGGGCCAGGGTGGTGGTGTAGCTATGTTGGTTCAGGATTCCATTTCCTTTTCGAATGACCCCTGTCCCATCGATCACTGGGATGGCATGTGTGGCCATCTGTTGGGATTCTTTGGAGAAGCTGGCTGTGCTGTTGGTGTACCGGTCACCTAGCGTGCCGGCAGCCAGCCTGCTGTGGCTTCTGGAGGTCATCTCAGAGTGAGCCTTGAGGTTCTCCAAACTGTTAGTTTTGGGGGATTTCAATGTCCATGCCAAGTTGGCTTCATCTTTTGTGGCCGTGGAGCTAGTGTTATCCATGGTGACACGAGGCCTCTTCCTTATGAACAGCAGGAGTCCCACACATCAAGGTGGCCACACCCTGGATTTGATCTTTGGGGAAGATGTAAATGTGGTCATATCCTCTGTAATTAGAGTGCCATAGTCTGACTTCTTCCTCCTTAAGGCCTGGATCAATATGACTGCACCCCCCTGCTTAGGCGACGAGTGGATTTGGACCTACCCGCAGAGGCTTATGGTGTCAGAATATCCTGCGGAAGTCACCACTTGCTGGCGAGGAACTGGCAGAAAGCTGGGAGACCAGGCTTCCTGAAGCAGTTGAGACTATCGCACCAAGATGCTCTCTGTATTCTTGCTCCAAATCAGCCCTTTGGAGGAGCTGAGGAGGATGAAGTGCGAATTGGGATGGCTTGAGCGAGCGTGGCAGGTGAGACACTCGCGTAGAGGTCTTTTATGAAGGCCTGTGGGATAGCAGTGAAGGAGGCTAAGAAGAAATTCTATGCCGCCTCCATTGCTTCTGTAAACTTATGCCCGGCACAATTGTTTAGAGTAATCTGAATGCTTAAAACCTCTTGTATAGGTCCTAAAATACAGAAATTGGCTTTTAGCGGTGAAGCTTTTGCGAGCTTTTTCACAGATAAAATCTCATGTCTCTGCCATGACCTGCCTGCCATGGGTTGATACAGTAAGTGAACTAGAGGCTCGTGTTCCGGTACTTGTTTGGACCATTTCAACCCGCTCGATTCCACTGAAGTTGACAAGATGTTGACTGCAGTTCAAGCAACCACCTGCCTTCTTGACAAACGTCTGCCTCTGAGGCTCTCCAGCACTGTTTGGAAGCCATGGCTGGTTGGTTGAGAATAAGCAGACTGAAATTAAATCCATCGAAGAGAGACATTTTGTGGCTCGGCCCGAGAGATCGACCAGGGAATTCCCAGGTGCCAGTCCTGCATGGTGAGGCCCTTCATCTTGCCTCATTGGTCAGGAGCCTGGGTGTGACCTTGGCCTCCACTCTGACATTGGAGGACCAGGCCACAAAGACAGCCCAGACAGCTTTTTCCCATCTGCAACAGCACAGCAGCTGGCTCCTTACCTCTTTTGGGCTGATTTGGCCACAGTAATTCATGCAGTGGTCACCTCTAGACCCCTCCAGTCTGCAGAGGGGAATCTGTTAGTGGTCCTGGGCACCAACGATGTTCAGCGGGCATCAACATGGGCCAAGGCTTTTACAGCCCTGGCCCCAATCTGGTGGAATGCACCCCCCAGTGACATCCGGGCCTTGTGGAATTGGTCTCAGTTCCACGAGGCCTGTAAAACGGAGTTATTCCACCGGGCTTTCTCTGCTGGGCCAGCCAGGCACCTCGTTTAACCTCGCCTTCTTGATCCTAGCCTGCTCCCTTATATTATATTGTTAGGATTTTACGCCATTTTGAACTTACTGGTTTTAACTGGGTTATTTTATTTATTTTTGGATTTATATCCTACCCTATCCCCAAAGGATAGTATTTATATCTTGTATTTTTACAATGTTGTATTGTTTTTATTGTGTTATATTTATGTTGATGTGTAAAACCACCTTGAGTCCTCCAGGAGATTGGTGGGGTATAAATGTAAAGTATAAATAAATATGTATTGTCGAAGGCTTTCACAGCCGGAATCACTTGGGTACTGTGTGGTTTCCAGGCTGTATGGCTGTGTTCTAGCAGCATTCTCTCCTCATTTCGCCTGCATCTGTGGCTGGCATCTTCAGAGGATTTGATGTTGGGAAAGCAAGTGGAGTATATATCTGTTGGAGTGTCCAGGGTGGGTGGAGAAATAAATAAATAAATAAATAAAACGTCCCAGGGTCCCAGAGGTCCTGGCCAGTGGGGCTGCTATCAAAGCCGTCTCTCCACTGACAGAGCAGAAGTTGCTGCTACCAAGAGTTGGGGGTTTGGGATAGGACTTGACTTGGAGCATTCTCCAAATTCAACCAATATTTCCAAGTCCATTCCAAACAGTGCTTGGGTAAGTTTAAGGCTTCAGAGAAGAATGGAATGACAGGTTTCTTTTAAAAACAGGAATCGAGCAAAGTTATTCTATAAAAGCAACATACATAGTTTGGGTTCCATGCGCCGTAGCCTGGTTGCCTCTGACTCTGAAAAGCTACGTAGGCCACAAAGACAGTTAGCATTAATAGAGGGCTGATGACTCGCCATGTGATTCGCCAGTAAAAATTGGGTTGCCGTCCAGTCATCCACTTCACGTTGGCACTGAACCTGTGATTCAAGTTAGTTACTGTTAGTTACTGTTACTAACAAAGCCATGGAAAAATAGAGCTTTATTCAGTTCAAAAACAGATCAACTTGGTTTGGTTCATTCGTGAATTAGAAAATCCAAGTGTGGTTGCTGATTGTTACAGAAAGCCTGTGACTTGCACTGGGGATCTGAGAGTGGTATATAGTACTGCATATTCAGAAAGCACATCATTAAGGGATGTGGCCTGTACACCTGTGTAAACTGGCCCTGTGTTCTACTCACTAAAGCCAATAATGAAAAGATTTTATTGCTTGGAGTGGCTTTTCACAAAACAAGTAAATGAAAGTATTGGTTTTCTCACAGCAGTGCAATCCTGGGGGGAGGGGGAGCTGTAGTGTGACGGGAGATGGCCCGGCCACATCATCTTCAAAAAGGCTTGCTCAGACTCCTTTTCTTCATTAGGCAACTTGCACACAAATACCAATTGTTGGATCAAGTGCTACCATGAAGGCCTTTTGACAGACAGTATTCCAATTTCCAAAGGTGTCAAACAGGGCTGCATCCTGTCCCCCACTCTTAACAATCTTTTTAAAAGTGACTTCCCCTCTGCTCTTTCAGCAGTGAACAGCCATGCCCCAAAACTGGGAACATCCCATGTATCAATTCTGCTCTATGCAGATGATGCTGTCCTTCTCTCTTGATCCAGAGTTGGCCTCAGACGCTTAATGAGCGCTGTGTGGACTACTGTGAATCCAATAGACTGACAATTAATTACGAAAAAAACAAGGTTTTGGTCTTCTCTAGGTGCTTTAAGAAGCTCACATGGGCAATGAATAGCACCCAAATTGAACAGGTTACATGCTATAAGTACCTCGGCCTTTCATTCTCCCATAACCTTTCATGGGCAGCCCATAGGAAGGCCGCCCTCCTAGCCACATCCAACGTTACTATGCTTCTTCTATAGCTGTGGCCATTCCTTTATTCCTCCTGCCCTCAAGTTTTTCAATGCCAAAGTCTCCTCAAGATTGCTTTACGGAGTCCCAATCTGGATTCAAGCTGTTAACCACTCTTTGAATTCCCTTCAATCCCATTTTTTCATAAGATAACCAGACTCCCGAATTGCGTGCCCTGCACAGCCCTTTGCCTGGAGGTAGGTCAAAACTCCTTGGAATCAGCCGCTTGGCTGAGGGCTTTTAGATTCTGGCTGCAAATTCATTTTCTCTCGGACTGTAATTCCCTGGTCAACCGCCTGCTCTCTGACACCTGGTTTTCCATAATCGAAGTAAAAATGGCTTCTATTGGACTGTCAGTGGATTCACTCTGCCTTTTGTTCTATTCAGAAGCTTATACAAAATTAAAAGGCCAACTACTAGATAGAGAGTTCTCTACCCAAATCACTGCTGCCAAGAAAACTTGCTCCCCCCTGTATTTTTCTATCCCATTTGAACAGGGCCATTTGGCACACTACCTGTACTGCTTAATAAACCCCGTTCAACGGAGAGCCATGACGCTCGCCAGGTTTAATGTCATGCCTTCCGCCTTGTTACATGGCAGATTTAACAAGCAAGAAAAGTCTAAAAGATTGTGCCCGTGTAATGCTGGCTCAGCTGAATCTCTGGCCCACCAATTATTACACTGTCCCAGGTTTAAGGAAATCAGATCCAAGTATGTGAATCTTACTCCTTTACCCGATCTCCCCAATTCATTTAGATTACACTACTTGCTGGACAATCCTGATCCTTCTCTCTGTATGATAGTGGCAGACTTTCTCCTGGAAATTATTAAATGCCAGTAGATTTCCTTTCACTTAACATTTATTTCCAGTATTGTATATTTATGGGGTTTTTTAAATCAGTTCTTTACTATTGTTGTCTATGCCAATAAAGGCTTGCTGCTAAAAAAAAAAAAAAAGGCTTGCTACTGCACACCTAGCAAGCCAACAGCCCCCCGTGGAACTGCTCCCTGCAGCTCCATGGGCTGCTCCTACTTTTTTGCTGGCTTAAGTCTGTGATGGCAAATGGGGGAGTTCCCAGGCCTAAAGCGCCCAGGAAGCCAACTAAAGCTGGCCCCGCCCCAGCAACACCTCTGTTACCCTACCCTTCATACCTCGCTCTATTGAAATATGGATTTCATATCATTATTTCTGCAATATGTACTGGTAGATGCCAACTCTCGTGTGTGTGTGTGTGTGTGTGTGTGTGTGTGTGTGTGTGTGTGTGTGTGTGTGTGTGTGTGTGTGTGTGTGTGTGTGTGTGTGTGTGTGTGTGTGTGTGTGTGGTCCAAACCAAAAACAGACCAAGTACAGAAATGCCTGCTGGCAGAATTAAAACACTGATTGAGTTATTCCAGATAACTAAGGCTGGAAGTCTCATGGACTGTATCTTGATTACCACACCCTGCCAAAGAAGTTCGCTAACACAAAAGAACCTGGAGAACTCCCTGATACCAGACTTTACATTTTCTCTACCCGTAGATACAATCTCCTTGACAATAGAACCCTTCCTAATGACAAACGCCTCAGCCAAATTTGAATACCTGGGCAGAATCTTTTAGAAGACACTTTGCTCAAAACCATTCAAGGCTTTCCTGATACAATCAAGAAACAATTGGTTCTATTATCCCAGCCCTTAGAAATAATAGATGAGCCATTGATTAGCTCAAGCCCAGCGATCCCAGCATGGAAATCCCAAAGGATCCAGGAAAACGAAACTGAAACTTACTAGCTCCCACCCCTACCTGCGCAAAGGGGTATAAAAATACTGTCTACCCTAGACTCAGCGCTCTTTACTGGCTAAACCTCTTTTGGTATAGTTGGTTGGAGACACGATATATCGTCCTTCGCTTGGGTTCCCATGCTGGCATAGGAATCCTTGCCTTCTTCCAGACTTCTTCAGCTGAACTTAGGTAATGTATAAGTCCCCCGCTCCCCCTCCTACTCTGTCATCCAAACCTATCTTTTCCTCCCTGTTTATATCTAATAGGAACTGTGTGTATGCTTCTCAACATCTCACTGTATGAATGTTTGCAACCAAAAACTTATATAAAAATATTTTAGCTTCAATTTGGTCTGTTTTGTAGTCTCTGTAGAACGTTTCAAAAGCCAATTCTGGTATAGTTGTCTAAAAGATCCCACCTAGCCTGCCTCTCGCACTGCTAAGCTGAGTTATTCCTCATAGTTACTTTAAAAATATTCAATGCCAGCAGGGGTTCCTATGTAGTGTTGGGATTCAGCAGGTTCACACCACTTCAGCAGAACCGGTTGTTAAAATAGTGCTTGTAAACAACCAATTGTTAAATTATTTGAATCCCATCACCAGAACCGGTTGTTAAATTATTTGAATCCCACCGCAGTTCCTATGCCACTGAAGCACTAGCATCACAGTGGTGCTGGTGCCCAAGCCTTGCACTCCAGCACCAGCATAAGTGCCTGTAAATTATTACTATTATGTTTGACATCACAGCTGCCAGTTCTTTAGCTGCTTGTTGGCCTTTCATTACAATTTGAGCCTCAGCCGGAGGCCTAGGAAAGTGTAATGTATCAGCGTAGTATTTGTGCAGATCCCAGCAGGGCTGCTTTCTGAATCTGACAGATATTGATTTTGTCAATTTGAAGATGTTTCAAGTGCTTAGCAGCAGCAGCAGCAGCAGCAGTAGTAGTAGTATGCCAACCTTCCCCTTACAGGTTCAGGATGGTTTCCATCATATAAAATGCAATAAATATAGTAAATACAGTCATATATCATACAATAAATTCAAAACTCCCATCACTGCAAAATTTAAAACCAATAGCTCCTAAAACTAAAACAAATGGTGATTAAAACTTTGGTATAATGGTAATGGTAGAGGGGGCGGGAATAAAGAGGACGGCCAAAATTGGTGGGAAACATTAATGACAAATGTTGCTCCCTCAACCATAAGTCTGGCAGAACTGCTCCATCTTGCAGGACCTGCATTTTTGCTCATGCCGGGGTTACCCCACCTCCTCGGGGGGTTTGGTCCCCCCTCAGGATTGTACTGTTAGAGATCCAGATAAGTATGCAAGAGCCCAAGTTACCTTTCAATCCCATAGACATATGCAACTGCAACCACTTCGAAGAATGCGATGACTAAGAGTGGGATGGATCCTGCGTAGCGGTCAAAGGCCTCCAGCCAGTAGCTCCCTGATCTCAGAGTAAAGCACAACGCTGTCAAAAAGCAGGCCAGGCAGATGAGACCTAGAGGGAGCAAAGTTCCTGTTCACTACAAGGAAACAAACAAAGCAATGAATATTTCTATGTGTACTTATGTATAATCCCTACTACACTTCTCCTCTATCTTTAATTTTCTGTCACCTACACTGTGCAGGACCACATTCATTTAGCTGGGCTCCGCCGCTTCTCTGTTTTTATTAGTTGGTGGTGGAGAGTGCTGTCAAGTCACAGCTGAACTATGTGGTTTGCAATACAAGAGACATTCAGAGGTAGTTTACCATTGTCTGCCTCTGCCTCTACCTTGGACTTCCTTGGCAGCCTATCATACAAGGACTGACCAGGACTGACCCTGCTGAGTAACTGAGATCTTACTCAGTTAAAATTTCTAGAAACTCCCTATGTGTTCCACTTCTTGGGGGGAATCTGTAACATATAATATGCAAAGGTATCACTAAATGTTTATAAATATTTAGTTAAAACTACTTAAAAGATCCTTTGTGGTCTTCTACATATAGACTGCATTTCTTCTTGCAGGATGGTAAAATGGAAGGTAACGCTGCAAGATAAAACCCTTTGCAAGGGTGCATATCAGAATGCTCTTGACATAAATCTGGAAGGGATAGTGGGATGCTCTAGGAACACAGGGTTTAAGGAACTCCTAGAATGTCACACCAAGAAGAAGAAGTGTTTGGATTTATACCCCACCTTGCTCTCCTGTAAGGAAAGTCAAGGTGGATTGCAAACTTCTTATTTTTCCTCTCCCCACAACAGTCACCTTGTGAGGTAGGTGGGGCTGAGAGAGTCTGGAAAGAACTGTGATTAGCCCAAGGTCACCCAGCAGGAATTGGGAGTGTGGAAGCAAATCTGGTTTATCAGATAAGATTCTGCTGCTCATGTGAAGGATGACAGGACCATGCCTGTCAGTATCTTGATGTCTTGCTGTGTGTGATTTGCAATTGTTTTCCTGTTTCCCTCTTCCCTTCCTAGCAATCTCCTGTTAGCAATCTCCTGGCGCCAGCCCATCTTCAAAGAGGTGTGAAAGGTTCCCAGGTCCTTTGTAGCTTTGTAGTAGTAGAAACTGTAATGGACATTTGGTGTGGGGCAAAACGGGGGGGATTGAAAGACATAAGCCCTGGATCTGAGCTCTCTAGCTCAGATCCTGCTATACATTGTTACTCTTCGCATGGAATAAACTGCTTTTGGACTTTCCTACGGTCTCCGTTATTTCCACGTTCGAGAGTCTGACAAAGGAATGGGGAATCAAACCCAGTTCTCCGGTTCAGAGTCCACCTGCTCTTAACTACATTGCTCTTAACCACTACGCCAACTAAGTGATATCATGTGTATCTGCCAGTGGCTGGCCATCCTATCTCAGCTTACCCGTATGATTTTGTAAGTCCCATTGGGGTCCCCATTGGGGAGAGAAGTGGGGTGAAAATATATAGAAAATAAATTAAATATTTGGGGCAGTGACGTAGGTATAGATTTTTTATGGGGTGGGTTCGGTCACTGAGGGATTTCCAGCTGTTCCATTCCAACCAAGCCGGACATGTAATGGGAGGGGTTTGAACCCTTTCCTACATCCCTGGGGGCATTTTGACACACTGTATTAATGCTAATAGTAGTAATAGTAAAAATTACTTAGTACCCAGACAATCTAAAATAGGTTACAAGAAAAACTGATTTCTGTGACTCATTCAAATTATGGAAGCAGAGCACATTTGTACAGTTTCTCTTATTTTGCATAATGGTGCTATCTGTGCAGAAATATTTTAAATCTTCTGCTTTTGGTTTTCCTTCCCTTCCGACGGACAGGTCTGGGAGAGTCCACTTACCAGACAGAGCCTCCTTGGATACATATTTTGTCACAAGGGGAAGTTCTAAGAGAGGAGTCATGATGCTTTCAACATTTCCAAACATGGAAGACAGACCCAGGCTGAACAGCATGATGAAAAACAGGACTGCCCACACCTGAGACCCGGGCATCTGGACAACGGCTTCCGTGAACATAATAAAGGCCAAACCGGTTCCAGAAGCACTCTGAAAAATTCACATACAGAACAGAACGTGGTTTTTGAAAAATCCGCCGAGTTGGCTGCGGAACATCTCCTCATAGCTCGGTCCAGTTCGTATTCAGAAATTCAAGTGCCTATTTGCCAAAGCACCTGGGCAAATTAAAAAATGAAAACCAATCCCCATTTTTTAAAAATCAATCCCTGGATTTAGAAAGCACACAGGCAAACTCCTAAGAATAAAGAATACATTTAACTGCAGAGAGAATAAAGCCCTTATCATCAGTCAAGAGAAGTAAAAGGAGAAAATCATGCTAACAGACAGGGAACTTAGCATTGTGAGTGGGAGACAAACCACAACTTTAACAAAAAAGCAAGTTAATGATTCAATTTCTGCTCATCTGCATGAGTTTAAGGGGCTGCAGCACAACGGCCCCCTGCATTCGCCAGGGCTGGAAAGAAGAGCTGACAATGTCCTGGGACTGTCAGAATGTTAAAATATTGTTGCTGGACAGGAAATAAAGGGTTTGAAAAGCCCCAATAAAGTACAGGACAAATGTTTAGCATCTTGGTTAATTCTGTCCTGATCAGACCAGTTGCATACCTGGGGGGGCATGAGGGGGCTTGAGTCTCAGGTCCCATGTGGGACATATTTGGCGGTTCCCGAGCTGCTACCATTTGTCCATCCTCCGGAGTCCCTTTCCTGCCACCCACCCACTCGCCGCCGTAATTCGCCCACCACCACCACGCACTTGTCCTGCCTGCCCTTCAGAGTCCCTTTCCCGCTGCTGCCACCGCTCGCCTGGGCGGGCTCAAGGGTTAAAGTGGTGGAGTGGGCGGGCCTCTCCTGGGGACACGCTGAGTCTGCGGCCCTGGCAGCCTGTGCCTGCTGCCCCTCAGCCGACACAGGCATCAGCATTGGGGCTCCTGACACTGTCTCAGCTGAGCTGGCTGGGGTAGGAGCCAGGGAGGAGGGGGTGCCAGGCTCTCCTGGGCATGACCGGCAAGTCTTCAACCCTGCCAGCTTGTGTCTACCGACTCCGCTCACCGCCCAACCTGAGCAAGGAGGAGGATGCTAACAGGTACGCCAAGCCTGGCAGCCATGAGAACATTGGCAGTGGCAGAGGGCCCTGACCTGCAGAACCCCCCAGAGTCCACACAGGGCCCCTGGCTGCTTCTCAGGCTGCATCCTAGGTAGGGTGGCAGCAGCCTCTGTGCTCTGGAGCACCTCTTTCCAGTGGAAGAGTCCTGGTGCAAGGCGGAGACTCAGGCCCCTGATGGGAGGGCACCACTGCCCCAGAACACACACGAGCAGGCATTGAGCCCAGAAAGAAAGGGGGTGGGTGAGCGGCCCCTGCCTGAGCCTCCTGCGCTGCTTGACTGCACTTGGTCCCCTCGCTCACCTGCCAACTTCTGAAGGTCTCACAGAGGAGGTGTGGTGTGCTAGAGGTGTGCTAGTGAAGTGTAGGGGTGGGGAAAGGAATGTAGGGATGTGTAGAGTTGAGGAGGTAGGAGCCCCATAGAGATGGATGTAGGATAAGGGCAGTAGGAACAGCCACTACCTGTGCCAAACTCACTGAAAAGGCTAGCAGGCAAGTAGAAGCCTGAGCTGGGGCGGGGAAGGCTCAGAGGCTATTCCTTGCATGTCTGAAGGCCTTAGGCTGGAGTTGGAGGGGGGTTCAATTTTAGTCCTTGCCCTAGGCACCAGTTTTGTAGATATACCCTTGGATCATACTTCCTTAACAAATCAAAAGTCCTCCTGCGTAGGGATATGCAAAGAAGAGAACGGTAAATTTTATGTCTGCTAAGATTCTCTGAGATGACATATGCTTGATGGGTCAAAATAATAGCTTAAGCAGTGTGAGAGATGGCAAAATGTTGCTTTTACACAAAGAAGGTATTATTAAGTGTTTTCCTAAAATGTAAGCCTATAGTAAGTATTTTCACAGATAAACATATTTTAGTGCACAAATATAGGCATTATTTAGAAGTCACAAAGAATATAGCCTTCACAGAAAATACAAAGGTTGTTGAACACTAAGTATAAATTAGCTTTATAAAAGTGTATGTAGAGTTCATATAAAGTTCACTTTAAAGATGTTAGAAGTCCAGTTGACTCCAAGGTTATTATGTCTCCTCTTTTGAAGTCCGTTAGTAGAAAAAGGGAGTGAAATGATAACGTGTGCTTGCCAGTATACTTGCTCTAATGAGCTGGCAGGAAAAAGGGTTTAAGAGTTTAGTAGGGGAAAGTTCATAATACATTTTTACGTTTAAAATGCTTCTATATTGTAACTAAATAATGAAACTTAAATAATATGTTAATCACTCATGTTCAATATATGTATCCTAATGTTTTATGTGTAATGAATCCTGCTATAAATATTATTCTCTCAGTTTAAAGTGTAAAATAGCTAAAACAGCTTGCTTCTCTAGATCCTAATCAGTAGGTCCTATTAAGCAGAAACTCCATTCAGAAGCTTCTTAAGGCCTCTAGCTAAAGTCTTTTTCTAAGATGCTTCTGAAGCTTGGTTTCAATAGTCATAAATAATAAGGGAACATGAGTTCTTGTGCCAAACAGACACCTGCTGATAAGAGGGCCCCTAGCAAGCTTGGGATAGTGTCTTCAAAGCAGGGGAGTGGGTCAAGAAAACCTCGGTTCTTGTGCCAAGAAGTACCCGCTTATAGGAGGCTAAGATCCTGTGCCAAGATAGAAGGCCTTTTGATGAAGGGGTAAAATATGATGGTGTCTTCACAGTAAGATAAGGGAACCAAAGACGTGGCAGGTGCATCAAGAGGGCATCCAGAGGAAGGATATATATCATGAAGATATATATCATGGCATGGATATAATAATAATAAGCCTTTATTTGGCATAACAATAATCATAACACAATAAAAAACCTGAGATAAAAGGTATACAAATACAAAGGTTTAAGATAAAAGGTATACAAATACAAAGGTTTAAGATAAAATATAAATTATTGATTGTGCATCACCTCCAGTAAAAATTGTGCAACCAATTCACAAGTTTCATTGTCAGAATTGTCCAGAAGAAAAGGAAGTCTACTTGATTCTTCCATTTCACTAGGTATCCTAGAAAGAATGTTGGAATATTTTGATCTGATATTAGCAGATTTAGGGCAGCAAAGCAGTTGATGTGCCAATGTTTCAATTTGTTGTTCACCACAAGAGCATACCCTTTCGCTCATTTCCAAGTTGTTAAATCTACCACGCAATAAAGCGGAGGGGAAAACATTGAAGCGAGCAAGTGTGAGGGCTCTTCTCTGCATTGGATTAGTCAAAAAATACAAATAGGGAGCCATCCTGTTTTGATATAGGGGTATTGAAAGATGTAAGGGTGAACAAGTTTTCATAGCAGCCCTAAATAAATTAATCCATAAGCTTCCCAACAATTTTTGTTTTAACAAGTTGTAGGATGCTGAACTAGATATCGGCAAAAGCGAAGCGAGAGATATACCAATAGATTCAATCTTTCTTTCGATCAGAGAGAACCATGGATTAGCCTGAGTATCAGACAAAAGTAGGTGAATCAGCGAGTGCTCATCATGCGAGAAATGCAGGCGAAGCCAAAATTTAAAAGCTCTCAACCAAGCCCTATAAACTAATGAATTTTGGCCCAGTTCTAAACAGAGGGCCGCATACGGTACACAATTTGGCAGGCCCATAATTTTACGGAAAAATTTGGATTGGACAGTATTCAAGGAGTCGTCAACTGCTTGGAGCCAGATAGGTACTCCATAAAGTAACTGCGCTTCTATCTTAGAGTTAAAGATTTTTTAATGCTGCTGGGACAAGGGAGTGGCCCTTTCCATAAAAGAAGCGTGCAATGGCAGAATAACTGATGGTAGCACCTGCAATAGCAGCTTTTTTGTGGGGTAACCAGGAGAGGTTATAAGAAAATGTAATTCCAAGATATTTGTATTGGTTAACCTGCTCCACTGGCACTTTATTAATCGCCCAGTTATGTTTTTTTGTATTGTTTGGCAAAGATCAAAATCTTGGTCTTTTGATAATTGATGACTAGTCCGTTATCTGTACAGTACTGCCCACATCTATTCAGCAGTCGACTAAGTCCAACTTTTGAGCGAGATAGAAGGATGGTATCATCAGCATATAGAAGTATTGGAATATGCCTTGAGCCTAATTTAGGGGCATGGTTATTAATTTCCAATAAGGCTGATGGAAGGTCACTCAAAAATAAATTGAAAAGGGTTGGTGCTAACACACAGCCTTGCCTCACACCTTTAAAGGTAGAAATAGAATCAGTCATGAGACCTTCACGTGAGCACTTAACTCTGCAGTTTGTGTTGGTATAAAGTTGCCTGATTAGAAAAGAAGTTTATTGTCTATTCCTTGTATAGCCAATTTATTCCAAAGACGTTCTCTAGAGACTGTGTCAAAGCTGCCTTCAAATCAATGAAGGCAGCATAAAGTTGCTTCTTGGACTTTTGGAGTATTTATTAACCAAATGCGTAAGAAGCATAGCATGGTCTAACGTGGATTTCCCCTCGTGGAAGCCTATTTGCTCTGGGCCAATGATGTTCTGATGAATCGTCCAGGCCTGTAGTTTGGATAGAAGTGTCTTAGCATATATTTTCCCAATGACTGATGTCAAACTAATTGGGCGGAAGTTGGCAGGATCCGATGGGTCACCTTTTTTATAAATAGGTACAATGACTGCAGATAGCCAAGGCTTAGGAATGAGGCCTGAGTCATTGATTTGGGTGAATAGATTGGCCAAAAGGGGTGCCCACCACTCTATATGCGACTTCAGTATCTCTGGGGAAATTATATCTGGGCCAGAGGAAGCTTTCTCACGGGGTTTCAATTCAGTTATTAGATCCATGATTTCCTGAGTTGTAACAGGAGGCCATTTGGAATCATCTAATGATGGAGATGGATGATAAATGTTACTGGTCTCTTCCTTTTGGAACAGCTTCGCAAAATGATCTATCCAAACCTCAGGGAGAATGGAAGAAAACGCCCTCATTTTATTGGAGTCAAGTCTGTTTGTCAAGGCCCAAAACTGTCTTGAGTCATTGGAGATTACAGCTTGATATAAGCGATCCCACTGATTCTGCGCATACTGAACCTGTTTCTCTTTCATTAAAGAATGAAGAGTAGTTTTATATTGAACTAGCTGATTGCGCGACACAGGATTTCTAAATCTCTTGAATTGTTGGTAAGATGCACGAATTAGTTTGTTTAATTCATGGCACTCTTTGTCAAACCAGGGGGCACCTCTAGTGCTGTATGGAGGTTTCTGCTTAACGGACTTTACAAGATAGTCTGTGATATACTTGATTAATGTTTCAAAATTGCCAATTGCCACACAAGGCGAACCTGCCTTATAAAAAGCACTTAGGCATGGATATATATATCATGAAGACACTAACGAAGGGTTGACAGTTCAGAAGAACCCAATATTAATTACAGGAAATGACCATATAGAGATGTATTAATTGGAGGAGATACCACCTGGTATATGACATAGTATGACTAGATCAGGGGTAGGGAACCTGCGGCTCTCCAGATGTTCAGGAACTACAATTCCCATCAGCCTCTGTCAGCATGGCCAATTGGCCATGCTGGTAGGGGCTGATGGGAATTGTAGTTCCTGAACATCTGGAGAGCCACAGGTTCCCTACCCCTGGACTAGATGAACTGTAATAGGCCATGGCCCTCATCTCCTAGCCAATGGAGAAGTGAGGGAGGGATTAGGTAGTCCTGAAAAAGTAATATAAACTGCTGTAGAACAAAGGAAGGGGGTGCCTACTACTGGGTAGACACCCGATCTTGCAAGACCGTAAACCAATAAAAGCTTTGTTATCTGCTTCACCAACTTTGTCCAGATTATTTTGAGGGTCCTTGGACCCACGTTTCTAACAAGCAGTTGTCTGGAGAAGAAAACAGACATTCTTCCATTAGTAAAGGATGGCAGAGACATAAAAGAAGTTCAGTTAAAAATTGACCGGGATGTCTGATGAAGCAGATTGAATGGAAACATGTTGGGAAATTTAGATCCCTTAACTTGTGAATTAGCAGGGTGCGGAATAAAAGAGACCTTGAGACAGTTACCAGAGTTATATAAAAAGAGTTTACTTACTAACAAAAGGGGAAAAAACAGGGTTACATGGAATAAAACAAAGGATAACTTTCTAGTCTAGTTCTAACTTGGTTACATTGCATAGGACCACGTGCTTCCACATGGTGCCTATAGACAAGGCATAGATTCACCTCTTAAGGTGAATCTCCAACAAAGAAAATCTCATGACTGAGTGAGACAAAGGAACATAGATCACCTTATAACCTCTGACCTACGTGCCTAGTCTCACATAAGCAATGTCGGCTAACTAGCCAATGGCTTAATCAATGAACTGGTCCTGTAACTATGACCTCAGTAACTAATTAGCATGCACATAGTTAACCCCTTCTTGTCAGGATTGTGATAGACACTTGCAAATTCTAACAAAACATACACTTGAAAAGCCTGGAAGCCATTTTTCAAGAGCAACTGTATAGACCCAAGTGTTTTTCCTTGCTAGCCAACGAAAGCAGTGTAACCACCACCTCATGGGGCAGAGCCAGTCTTGCTTCCAAGCAAGAACCTTACTCTAAATGTAAACTATGTTTTCCCCATAGGACTGTACAGAAACACTGCAGTGGGGGAGCTAGAATGTTGGTGAAGAGCTGAGACATCCGAGTTCAGTTCCCCACTCTGCTATGAAACTTCCTAGGTAGACCACAGGCCAATCACATTCTCTCAGCCTCACCTACCTCACAGGGTTGTTGTGAGGATAAAATGAGGAAGAGAGAACCCTGATTGTTGCCCTGAGTTCTTTGGTGGGAGGGTGGGAGGAAAATGTTCTAGATGTAAGGACAACAATACTGTGGAGATGGACCAGAATGTGTGAAATTTGTATTTAATCAAGGAAGATTAATTCACATGAACCAAAGATTTAAAGAATCAAAATGGAAGCTTCTCTGTGTAAGAGACCAGCAGGCCTGCATGTTAGCAGTTTCTCAGTGAAGATGCAGGCTAGTACAGATAACATCTTTAGGGTCTTGTAACTACAGGTTACTATATGACAGAAGCCATATAAATTTTATTACCTTGTTTTTGTGGGTTAGGACCAGCAATAGGGGATAGCTAAATCAATGTGATTAATTAAATAAGGAAAAAGTGTTTTTCTATTTATGTTGAATGAACACAGAAATGATAATGAGTGATTCACATTTACTTGTATTTGATCATAATTCTATTGTCTTAGAATCGAAAGTATAATTGTTGTTAGAATCAATATTTGTTAACAGGTAAAATCATTGTATTAGAATCGAAGGAAGTTTTATGATCTACAAGTATGTCGGAATGCTGCATAGCCTAAGGACATCTCTCTCTCTGGGAACAAACCTAGCAAACCAAGAAGAACAAGTTATTCTTGGATGCAGAGGCTAGCTTTATTGCTGCCCTTTGTATATGCACAGAGAGAGACCACGCAGTGTTTGAGTAACACGTAGAATAAGAGGCTGTCTTCATGTGACCAGGAGACAGATTCTATCCAATGAGGTTTGAACATACATGCTTGTAGCACGTGAAAGAGTTATGGACTATGATGATTGTGTGACGTCTGTATTTTTGCGTCTATAAAAATTGGTCCCTTTGTATCAAGGGTGTGCCTCTTACCCTTAAGAGGACACCCTGGTCAGATACTTATGCTGTCCAGTAAACTTATCTTCTGTTTCAAAACTGCTTCTTGGGTGTTGTTCTAACTTAGTCTTAAACTAATTCAGCTGTGTAGGACCAGAGACGCGGTCCTGGCCCCACAATACTTTTATCAGTTGCCTGCAAGTGCGATGCTTTGTCTCTTTATTGCCATTTGTGGCCTGGGTTGGCAACTAGTAAAATCTTGGGGAAGGACAGGCCTGCTTCAGGTGAAGGGATGGTTGTCTTTTGACATTATAGTCCTTAATCAACAAAGAGTCAGATTCTGCCACTTTCCTGAATTTGAAGGCATCTTTCTGGGTGTTAAATTTCTGGGTGTTATGATTAAAGAGGACTTGACCTGGGGCGTACAGACTGCCTCGGTGGTTAAGAAGGCCCAGCAAAGACTGTACTATCTGAGACTGTTAAGGAAACAACAACTGAATGGAAAACTCCTGGTGTCCTTTTACCGCTGTGCTATAGAGAGTGTCTTAACCTACTGCATCTGCGTATGGTTCTCCAGTTGCACAGTGGCGGATAGGAAGGCGCTCCAAAGGGTGATCACTACCGCACAGAGGATTATCGGCTGCCCTCTTCCCTCCTTGGAAGAACTCTATAATTCCCGAAGACTAAAGAAAGCCCAAAATATTCTGAGAGATCCGTCTCATCCAGCACACTCTCTTTTTGAACTGTTACCATCTGGCAGACGATACAGGTCTATAAAAACTAGGACAAAGAGGCTTAGAGACAGCTTCTACTCTAGAACTGTGGCGATGCTGAACTCCGGGGCTTCGTGTTGATGTGTTTGGGGCTGTGTAGGGATGGGTGGAGGAAGGGGAAAGTGAGGATGGGGTATGAGTCTGAAATTGTGTGCATCGAGGAATGCTGCTGTAAATTTTCGTTGTGCGTGCACAATGACAATACAGTGCTTATGCTTATGATATCGTACCCTGTGCCCAAAAGTGACAAAAGTTAAAATTAGCATATATTTGACAAGAGACTGTTGAGATTCTGTATTCTAACCCCCCTGTATAAGTCTGCTATCGGTTAGACAGACAACTTCCCAACATAATTTCCCTGAAGCAGGGGATATGCCAGGGGTGCGCTGCCCCTCAATTAAAAAAAAAATTATATAGCATAGAGATGGTTTCTGCTGTCTCTATCCAGGACTCTTATTCGGCATCTATTGCTAACACTGAAGTTCCTACTCTTCTCTTGGCTTTTTCTATTATTGAACAGGATTGGACTGTCCTTGCTGATGAAGGCTTTTGTCTCTTACTGTCTAGAAGAATGCCTGATACTTAACTACTAAAAATCCAAAGTTGTGGTTTTTGGCAAAAAATCTCAGATACACCACATCAATGGCAAATTTATGGTAAAGATATTGAGAAGGTCCCCTGTTTTAATTACTCAGGGGCAGGGCGTATCTACAGTAAATAGCATCTGGGGCAAGCAGTGAAATTCCCACCCCCCAGCTGTGCCCCCTCACATCAGGTGGGGACAGTGGAGGGAGTGTGAGAGGCAGGTGCCTCCTCTCCTCTGTCCTGCCTGCACATCCCAGTCCCTCCACTCGTTGGAGCCATTCCTGACCCAAGAAGCCCAGCAGCATCCCAGGTTACTGCAGTCCCCGCCCACCCACCCACCCCCAGCACAGGGCCTGCCGGCCGGCCTGCCTACCTTCTAGCCCCTCCCACCCCTTCTTAGGTGCCAGAAGCCCACCCTGAGCAGAGGACAGGCAGCCTGCGGCACCAGAAGCCTAGGGAGGCTCCAAATTTGCTGCTCCCCTGACCTGCCATGACGGGCAGACCGGAGGGCCTCTGCGCCCAGAAGAGCCAAGGCAGGGGGTACCACTGCCTCCCTCACAGTTCCTAAAACAGGCAGCTCCGCTCAGCTCCTCCACGCCCAGACCAATGGATGCATCCCTGCCAGCAACACCCTGCTCACCTGGCGTTGGGGGAGTCACAGTGGTTCAGATGTGATCTAATTTTTTAATATTTTAGTAATGTGGTTAAAACTAATTGGAAGCAGTATGAGGTAGAGAAGAAAAGAATACTGTCGAGGAAGATTTTGGGGAATGTTAGAGAAGAAAGGGATTATAACTTTGATTATTCATGCACTTCATTTTAACTATGCCGTTCTCCCCAATGGAGACCCAAAATGGCTTACATCTTTCTCCTCTCTTCCATTTTATCCTTACAACAACCCTGCATGGTAGGTGAGGCTAAGTGTTTGTGACTGGCCCAAGGTCATTTGACAAGCTTTCGTGGCAGAGGGGATTCAAACCTGGGTCTCCCAGATCCTAGTATGGTACTTTAATGGCTCTACTGTACTTGCTATTAAAAGAATATATGAAAAGTTAGCACTAAAATAGCTCTTCACATCAATATGTCCACAATATTTTTAACAGGGGAAAAAATGGTGCAGTCCAAGTGGAGTGTCCTACCTTGTGCTACTTCTGTAGAATTTTGTTGGCTCTCAAAGCATGCCTGCACAGAAACTATTTCCTCTTTTTGAGAGGCAGCTGGGAGGTCTGTCAATAAAACCTTGGGGCATATCCAAGGCCTTGAGTGTTCCTAAAGCTAAAACCTTCAAGAGTTCTTAAATGTGCATTTCCAATAAAAAACTAAGCATATAGAGAGCCCTCTCAATTGGGGATTTAAGAACATAGGAGGAGCCATGCTGGATCAGACCAATGGTCCACCCAATCCAGAATCCTGGTTATATAGTGTCAAGGGGATTATATCTAGGTGATTGAGATGTATTCCTACCTCATTGTAACTGCTTAAATGCTACAAACCTAATGTTGATAAAAGATATATGTAACCAGCCTGCTATATGTTACCATTGCAATCTGGGTTATTCTTTCCTTGATCTTTACTTTATGGCTTCACACGCTTTGTAGATAACTAGGCTTTCCCCTAACACCCTGATCCTATGAGAAAGGGAGTTGTATTCGTTATCTCGAGGGGGCAGGAAGCTTTCTCTGCCTACCTTGGGTTGCCTCTGTCCTGGAGACTGTTTTTCACAATTTCTTGGGAATTCAGGAAGGGGTACTTGCTGGGAATAAAGGGGGTGGCAAAAGCCTGGTTTTCTAGAACTGGCTTTGCCAAGCTTTGGTGCTCTGACTCTTCTCAATAAACCCTTCTGATCAACTATACAGAGTCCAATGTATTGTCGAAGGCTTTCATGGCCAGATTCAACTGGTTGTTGTGGGTTTTTCGAGCTGTGTGGCCGTGGTCTGGTAGATCTTGTTCCTAATATTTTGCCTGCATCTGTGGCTGGCATCTTCAGAGGTGTATCCCAGAGAGAAGTCTGTTACTTAGTGGACACTGGACACAGTGTGTAACAGACTCTGGGATACACCTTTGAAGATGCCAGCCACAGATGCAGGTGAAACATTAGGAACAAGATCTACCAGACCACGGCCACACAGCCCAGAAAACCCACAACAACCAGTATACAGAGTCCGTTTATTGGCTTAAGGTTCGAGGCCTAACACATAGTGGTCAACCAATTGTCCTAAATGTCCAACAAATGGGGTATATAGACCAAGGCCTTCCCATGATATTGCTTCCAAGAATTAGTTCTCAGTATTCTAGCTGTGGAAGTTACCTTTAGTCACCATGGCAAGTAACCATTTGATGGGCGTCTCCTCAGTGAACAAGGTAGTGTGGAAAACACTTGAGAGCTACCAAGTCCATATATACTGTTCCTTCAAGAAAGGATAGCTTGAGTATAATACCTGATCAAGGAATTCTTGAAGGTCACACTTTGTCAGCGCAAGGGCAGAAATTTTGTGTGGAGATGTTGTGTTTAATGCCTCAAGCCAAATTGTATAGTTGTCTCTTGTGATACTTTGTTCCTCCAGATCAAATCCATTGATGAGGTCTATAATATTCCTGACAGGGAAGCCAAAAATGACACTGAGTTATTTGCACAAATAGAGAAACCATGTATTTAAGCAATGACATTCCCTAGAAAAGACAATCAACAACTCTTGGCTAACAGCATTTGGTCCACTTTGCTCTTCAAGCAAACTGAATGAATCCATGTGATTCACTAATCGGGGCCAATACTACTGTAGGTATAAACCATTTGGGAAGTTTGCCAGTCTCTGGTGCCTGGTAAGACACTTCCTACTACTGGAGAAAGTAGATGAGCAGCATACCTCAAGATCACACCTATTGGTAATTTGGTCCGGGGTGGCCAACTCTGGAAATTTGGGGATAGAATTTGGAGAAGAAAGGGACTTCAGCAGGGCATAATACCATAGAGTCTACACTCGAAAACACGCATTTTTCTCCAAAGAAGCTGATCTTTGTCTCTTTGAGATCAGTTTTAATTCTAGGAGATCTCTAGGCCCCATCTGGAGCTTGGCAAGTCTAACTTGATCATCTGTACTGACTCTCCGTATTGCCCGACCAAGTTTAGCTGCTGCTCTCCAGATTTCTGATAAGGTTGAAGCAGACAGTTACTTGCACCATATAAATGGCTTCACGTAAGTGGCTGCATGCATATTGCATGTACATTTGGTAAGGGGGGTTTGTTCATTCATCCATTATCTTGTTGATCTACACATAAACATACATATGAACATTCCTGATCCACCCTAAATTATAGGAATTAAGGCTTTTGCACCATTTCTAGTGTTGCAATTTTTCAAATTCTCTAATTCCACTGAAAGTGGTTTAAATCATAAAATGGAAGGGAAACAGGAACCGGGTTAGCCAAACCCCAACAATAACTTGCCACAACACAAGGAAGCATAATCAATTGATGAACTGTAATAACTATTACTCATGTACTAGTCAGCAATCAATGAACAGAAATCATGTGAAATGTCCAATAAATACTATTAACACATAGTCCGTTTCTACTCATTCATAGTCCATTGAAAGAACAAGTCAAAGCGTGATGGGACCTCGGTCCACTCACCACGCTACCAAATTGTGCAAATAGCCGGAAAAACAGCTGAGCAGGTTGAAGATGCGGAGCGGTGAGGAAAGTCTCTTAACGCGACGTGCAAAGCAGCAAGCAGCCGACTCTTAATGCGACGTGCAAAGCAGTACAGCAAAACGCCTATGCGCTAAAGTACGTTTTCGCAGGTCTTCATCAGTGCAAAATAGTTGCAGTAATACTAGTTTTCAACCAGTCAAGCATAATTGCTACTAGTTACCTATAAAACAATGAACACAGCACTATTTTCAATAGTTTCCTAAGATTAATATGGAAAAATGAGCGCGTTCCCTGTGTGGGGCGGCCCTTGAAGTGCCCAGAAGCTGCAACTGGTGTGGAAAGCGGCAGCCAGATTTCTGGGTCTGAGGGACCCCGTCATGCCAATGTTGTTTTGCCTGCGCTAATTCCCAGTTTGCTTCCAAGCCCAATTCAAGGTGCCTTAAGCAGGGGTATGGTGTGGGCATTGGGGGGGGGGGGGAGAGGCCTTGCCCTGGGCGCCTGGTGCCTGGGGGTGCCCTGGCTGCGGCTCCCACAAAAAACCCTTTGGTGCCTTTAAAATGAAGCTATGATTCCTTCTACCTGACTGCACCAAGGCGAGGCTGGCAAGACACTGGGGGAGGGGACAGGCCAGGGAGGGCACACTCCTTCCCAGGCCATGTCTCCACCCCCAGTGGCCTTTGGCCTTGCTCCGTGGGCCTGGATAGAAGGAATCCTAGCTGCATTTTAAAGGCACCACGGGGCTTTTTTTGCAGGGATGGCAGGGGACAGGTGGGGGGGGGAGTTCAGCTGGGGTGCAGCAGGGGCGGGGCATGGCTGTTTTTTAAAGCCACACCCCTGGCCTTAAGGACCACCTGCCCTCACATGAACCTACCTGACAATGACAGTCACCCAGAGAGGCCATACTTCCTCTGAGGCAAGATAGATGACAACCTGGGAAAGGCTTTCTTAGTCATTGCACCAAATCGTGGAATGTCCTCGCCATCTGCTCCCCTCCATCATTGTCTACCATTTTGTTTTGTCTGACATTCCTTCCCTCACTGATTCTCACTGCCCCTTCTGTCTCATGTGATTTGTTTTAACTGTTTTTCAATTGTTTTATGTGTTTTAAATTTTGTTTTAACATTTTTATTTTTCATTGTCTAGGAAACCCTAAGTTGGGTGGAATGGCACCCAATGGGTGAAATGGCACCCAGCTAAAAATGTTTGAAATAAAATGATTTTTTTAAAAAAAATTACTCACCTATCCAAACAGTCCCAGTAGCCAACTGTGGCCTTAAACCCCAAAACTGAAAAAACTGGGATTGAAGCGTACAGAGAAGTCATACTATTCACAGCTGCTATGATGACAGCATCCTTTTCACAGTCATTTCTAGAAGGGGAAAACCCACATAAACATTGTTCTACAAAACATGGCAATTCATCTCAATAAACATAAAGAAGCAGTATGGTATAGTGGTTAGATGGCTGCCCTCAGAGACTGAGGCTCCCATCTCCAGTTTGTCATAATGTTTGCTGGATGGCCTTAGGCCAGGCATGCTCTTCTCGCAGCCTCGTCTGCCTCCCCAGGTTAAACTGGGATGAAGTTGGGAGAGGAAGAATCGTGCACATCGTTCCAAACTACCTGGAGGAAGGCAGGGGATAAAACGCTCTAGACAGAGGTTTGGAGAGGACCGTTCACAGGGCAGAGTGTAGAGTGCTGATGCAAAATGTAAATAAGATAAATCTCTATTCCCTTTCTGTAAAAGATAGAATTAAGGACTTCATCCTTTCTTGTCCTGGCCTGTCAAACTGCATCTACTAAAAATTCCTTTTCTACACAGCTTTTAAAGGTCCTATTTTGATTCTGATAAGCTAAATAGGATTCTGATTCTGATAAGCTAAATATTTACCCCACCCCCCACCCCAATACATCACCAACCATCTTCTTTTTCTGCAGTTCTGAAGTCTCTTACCCATGAACCTCACAGCTTGCTAAGAGAGGTCACCACAAAAGGTGAGGAAGTTAGACAGTCAGGGCCTCCCCCTAAGAAGAGCCCTGCCCTCGAAAACCAACAAACTGGGATCTCCAAGATGGGATGGACAGGTTGGATCGCATCCCTACAAACAGGTAGGGAGCACGGTAGGTTCTGTCTCACTGGGCCTTTCCCCACTTACCTTCTGCTGTGCACTACTCGGGCCAAGTAGCGTGGGGTCCCGCAGCACTCCCCACTACAGGCCAGCGACAACGCAGCTGCCCCAACGCTGCCGGTATCATGCCCCCTCAGCACGCATCATTCCTGGCGCTGGAGAAAACATCGCCTTTTGATGACCCCACGCAGAGTGTGGGGTCGTGGGGAAGCCCGGGCGCGCACCAGAAATGACGTGCGCAGTGAGTAGCGCGCAGCGACGGTGGTAGAGGGAAAAGTGGGGAAAGGCCCACTGTCCCATTGCGGGGTTATATGTGTTGGAATAAGCGACTTCTGCATGCCTGGACACTGGGGGGTGCTGTGTATCTCACTCTGTGATGTTGCCTCTCTTGTTTGCCCTCCTTGTCTGGGCCAGGAGACCGCCCACTAACTTCCTTTCTTCCCCATGCTAGCTTCACTTCTGCTCTAGCCTTTGAACCGAGCGCATGGTCAATGGCAGCCTGCTCAGTGGGGCCTTTGCCACTGCAGCATCCACTCACTTCCACACACGTGATGGCGCGTTAGTTGTGCCCACTTGTCATAGGGAAAGTAATCTCTTTAGTCTAGGGTTCTTTCTATCTACCTTTTCTTGGAACAAAGTTGTGAACTGAAGATGATTGAATAAATGTAAGTTTTACCTTTTACATTTATGTCTCTGGAGAAGTTTCTACAAACTGCATTCACACACATTACTGGGCACATCCATGACTCTAAACGAAATCTAACATGGTAGCAGAGATTGATGGTTATTTTTGAAGCCCAGATATTTTAAAGTTGGAGCAGATTTTTTTCCCCCTTGCATGGCTTAGCAGCCATTGCCTTGGTTCTTGTGTTTTTCTTGCTCACCTGGCTCTAACAGGCCAGCGAGTAACAAAAGGTTGCATAGCCTGAAAGCTTGCTTCCTCTTTCTTGTGTGTGTGACTCATTGAGATTGCAGAAAAAAGCCTTTTGCATTAAAATGGCTCAGCGTAAGGCAATTCTTGAGAAGCTTACAAGCCTGAATTTTAACTCATGGCTCTACAGGATTCAATCCCAAGTAAAGGAAGAGGGCATAGGTTTTGTTTTAACTACACCAAAACCAAACAGTGGAAATGAAGAGACTAGATGGCAAAGAGCAGATGAAAAGGCCATGAATTTAATTGTTAGTACCCTCACAAAACTCACAACTGGTGTATGTTAAAGGACAAGATTCTGCCAAAGACATGCTAGAAGCATTAAAAAAGGGTCTTTGGAGAGCAAGACAGAAATAGCAAAGTGAGTTTATTCAAACAACTATTTTCAATCAAATTACAAGAAAATGGAGATGCTGATTGCCATATAGAGAAATTGCTGAATCTGATTGATAAGTTAGCAACCACTGGCACAGTTCTGGAGGAAGAACTGAAAATTGGACTGCTTTTAAGCTCATTGCCTGAGAAATATTCAGCTTTTGTCTCTACTGTAAATGGCAAAGACTGCACATTTGAGGAAATTCTAGGACTAACTAGGTCTGAATTTCGCAAGCAGCAAGAGTATCTCTCTGAGAGCAGAGGGAAGAATGGCTCAAGTTACATTGCCCAAGAAGCCAGAGGCAAGGGGCGTGGAACTAAATCATTTGGATACAGAAAATACAATCCCACAGGGGAAAGGAGGAGCCCACCCATCTGTTTTAAGTGTAATAAACCTGGTCACCTCCAGAGGGAGTGTCGATGCAATAAGAATGCTGAGACTGGCAGCAAGCCACCTCACACTGCTTATTCACACAGACAAAGGGATTTTACTCCTAAAAATTCGTTCAACTTTTGCACAACCCACATGATACAAACTAATGAAAAATATAAGCCTTGGATTATTGATAGCGGTGCTTCTAGGCACATGGCTTCAGATGTTGCTTTGTTCAATGAATTAGATAGAGATGCTGGATGCAATGTGTATTTAGCCAATGGAAAACAGATTCCAGTGAATGGAAAGGGCAAAGTTACTTTACATTGCCAAGTGGATGATAATGGAACTGAGATTGTGGCGAGAAAATGTCCTGTATATATTCCAGACCTCGCAGCTAATCTGATCAGCGTCCCTACACTATCAGAAAAAGGATTTGCTGTTCACTTTGAGAATAATGTGTGCACTATCTCGCTGGTGGTGGAGCTATATTCCACAGGTACCCTAAGAAATGGAGTCTTTGAACTGGACTGTGAGGAACCCAAGCCTGCACAGCCAAGGTAACTTCTACCCAGCAGTCTTTGGGAGCTCTGGCATAGGAGGTTTGCCCACATCGCGATAAAGAGGCCATCCTGAAGCTGAAAAGCAAGGACTTGGTAACAGGTATTTCTATAAAGACTGTCCCAATGATAACCAATTGTGTGATTGTTGTTTAAGAGGAAAGGGAACTAGGCCTTCATTCCCAAAGCAAAGCCAAAGATGCTCTAAGCAGCGCCTTGACTTAATTCACTCTGATCTATGTGGACCAAAATCAAACCAGCATCAACTGGTAATAACACCTATCTGTTGTCTTTTATTGATGACTACTTTCGAGATACACTGTGTGTTATTTAATAAAAGAAAAGTCTCAGACTGAACAAAAATTAAGAGACTATGTTGCTATGGTATCTAATAAGTTTAATAGGAAACCCAAGTGTTTTCAAAGCGGACATGGGAGGTGAATACAATTCCATATCTATAAACAATTTCTTGAGGGAACATGGGATCCAACACAGACTTACTGTAGCCCATTCGCCAGAACAAAATGGAATTTCTGAAAGAAGAAATCGTTATATAATGGACATGATTCGGTGCATGCTCATTGATTCAGGCCTTCCCATGAAGCACTGGGGAGAGGCAGCAATGACTGCAGTTTACTCTACAAAATAGATTGCCAACCAAAGCCACAGAAGCAACTCCATATGAGTTATGGTATGGCAGGAAACCAAATGTAGAACACATCAGAGTCTTTGGATGTAAAAGCTTACTCACATACCAAAAGAAAAGAGACCCAAGCTAGACCCTACTACGGAAGCAGGTATATTTTTTGGGCTATTCTCCAGAAGTAAAGGATACAGGATTTTTGATCCAGAAACTAACCAAATTACTATATGCAGAGTTGTGCAGTTTGACGACCCAGAGATGGCAAGCCTGCCGTGATGGGATGACCATTCAGAGGGAGATGGCGATAGCGACCAGCTGATCCTACATCGCCCAGGAGTCCCAGGATGACATCACCGTGCAGATGCCAGGAAATGCTCAACCTGAAGAGGGAGCAGCGGTGGAAATCCCAGACCTGACAGGTGAGGCAGAGGAGTCACAGACTACTGCGCGGAGGCAGACAGACCTTTTTGGCCCTCAAGAGGCTTCATTGCGCCTAACAAGGGAATTCCAGCTGAGAAACTTAACTACCTTGCAAGGGCACCCGCCACTGCATGAACCAGCTTCATGGTCTGAGTTACAGCGAATGCCTGAACCAGAAGCAAAGAAGTGGAAAGAGGCAGCACAAGAAGAAATGCGCTGCACTACATAAAACCAAAACATGGACTCTCACTGAACTACCTAAGGGTAAGAGCGTTATCGGTTGTAAATGGGTTTTAAAGCTAAACAAGATCACGGAAGGTCAGATTGAGATATATACAGACTTGTTGCTAAAGGATTCTCTCAGATCCTATGGAACAGATTATGATCAGACTTTTGCACCTGTTGTAAAATATTCTACAATTAGAATGCTCTTTAAGCATTGCTGCATCTAGAAACATGAAAACTGAGCATTTGGATCGTTAAAACCAAGATTTCCTTTGCATGGCTTAAATTGAACAGGAGCTTTATATGAAGCAACCACCAGGGTTCATAGATGAAAAGAATAAACATTTAGTCTGTAAACTTCAGAAAGGACTTTATGGATTGAAACAAGCAGCTAAAGCTTGGTCAGATAAGCTAGCCAAGATGCTACTAAGTCAGGACTTCAAACAAGGCAATGCAGACCCCTGTCTTTATAGCAGGCACAGAAATGGGAGATGGACATTTATCCTGACATATGTTGATGACTTGATTATTTGCCATGAAAATGAAACTGACTGTGCTGAGATTATATCCCAACTCAACAAGGAAGTAGAAGTCAAGCACCTGGGAGATTGCCAGCTTCTACTTGGGAATCCAACGAAAAGTGAACCAGATGGAAGCTATCTTCTTAGCCAGAAACAGAAAATATTGGAACTGCTACAGAGTCTGAACCTGGAAGGTGTCAATCCAATGCCTACCCCAATGAGTTCGATTTCTACAGACAAGTACTACCTGATGACTTGCTACCTGACAACAATGATTACAGGACCTAATGACAGCTTTGTACTTAGCAATGACAACCAGACCTGACATTGCTACAGCTGTGAGTATATTGTCCAGAAGGGTTAGCACACCCACCACAAGAGACTGGACTGCTGTTAAACGAGTGGTGAGGTAATTTAAGAGGTACTTTAGACTTTAAACTGAAACTGCCAGCAACTAAAGATTCCACACTATTGGGATATGCTGATGCAGATTGGGCTGGAGAAAAGAACAGATCTAAGATCTACCAGTGGCTATGTGTTTTCTATGGAGGAAGTGCTGTAAGCTACAGCCGTGAAACAAAGTGTTATTTGCTCACTCATCTACTGAATCAGAATTAGTATCAGTTTCTGAGGCATGTAGAGAATTACAAATGGCTTTTAATGTTGTTAGAAGATTTTGGTATTGATGAACCTTTACCTGTACAAATGCTAGAAGGTAACCAGAGTGGTATAGCTCTTCCTTCTTCAGAAAAGAATAGGCAATACTAAACACATTGGAATTAAGGATCAATATGTAAGACTCTTACAGGCAGAAGGAACTGTGAAACTTTGCTACTGTCCTACTGATATGATGACAGCAGACATCTTGACCAAACCACTGCCAAGAGACAAGTTCCAAAGCCTGCGTGACAAACTGAACATTGTATGCCTGGAAAGCATGCAGTGTCGAGGGAGTTGGAATAGTTTCGACTTCTGCGCATGCCTGGACACTTGGGGTGCTGTGTCTCTCACTTCTGTGATGTTGCCTCTCTTGTTTGCCTCCTCGTCGTAGGAGACCGCCCACTAATCCTTTCCCATGCTGGCTTCAACTTCTGCTCTAGCCTTTGAACCGAGCGCATGGTCAATGGCAGCCTGCTCAGTGGGGCCTTTGCCACTGCAGCATCCACTCACTTCCACACACGTGATGGCGCGTTAGTTGTGCCCACTTGTCATAGGGAAAGTAATCTCTTTAGTCTAGGGTTCTTTCTGTCTACCTTTTCTTGGAACAAAGTTGTGAACTGAAGATGATTGAATAAATGTAAGTTTTACCTTTTACATTTATGTCTCTGGAGAAGTTTCTACAAACTGCATTCACACACATTACTGGGCACATCCATGACTCTAAACGAAATCTAACAATATGATCTGCAACTTGAAGCTGAATTCCACCTACTTTGCTGAGTTGTAGCTTGAGAACGCTATGTGGCCCCCAAATGCCAGAGAGAGAGAGAAGAAAATCTGGGTGGCTGCATCAAGCCACACATGTGGATTGTTGAGGATGCTCAGCTGTTGAAAACAAAAAAAACCCCACAAATTGAAGGCAGGGTTATTATTAGACTGTTACAAAAGAAACAGGCAGAGGGAGAATTCGGAGGGAGTGGAGCACTGATAGGACACCGAAGGATGACACACTCCCTCCTGCCAGCCTATGTTTGGTCCTCGTGACTGCTGCCTGTCTGTGCAGTAGAATCACGAGGGACACTTGGATTGGGTTTGCTTCACAATAAGTAGCTCTACCTTGTCAAGCAAAATTCAATCCACAGCTGCAAATTTCCATGGCTCATAGAAGAAGATTTCCCTGCCCTGTACTCCCGCTCTGAAGATCACTCTAGGTACTCTGGGAGAGCATTCTGCCAGATCCCCAGGTCCCACCTCAAGGTTGGCTTCCCTAGAGCCTGGCCAAGCCAGACCCAGCAAATATTATGGGGAAGACCAGAGGCTCTGCCCCTGTGTCCCAGGAGTGCAGTTCTTTCCTTGGAACCCATTTTAAAAGCCAAGGCACAAACACAAGCACATGGAGAAACCTCACAAGTCAAAATCACTGTCCACCCCCCACCCCCACCCCATCCTCCTCATAAAGGCCCAGTCCCTCGTAAGTCAACGTTGGAATACTAAGAAAATTGTTGCTTGTTGAATATTTGTAAAAATACTTGCCTTCGGAGTGAAGAGATAGCTCAGCCCTTCAGTGGCTCCTGGCAGAGTCAGTCCATAAATAAGGAATATCGTTAGAACGATGTAAGGAAATGTGGTTGTGATATATATCGCCTGGGGAGATGGAAAACAGTAACACGAAATTAGAAAGCCAGTATTGTGTAGTGGCTGGAGTGTTTGACTAGGATCTGGGAGACCAAGGACGTAGGTAACGGGGGGGGGGGGTTCCTCGGGTTCAATGTCCGAAGCTCCGCCCCCCCATTTGTGGGTTTTTAAAACATTTTTTCGATTCTTGGCCTGCAGGGGGCGCATTGTTTAGGCTAGCACCACCAAACTTTCAGGAATTGTTTGGGGGACTCTCCTGATGATACTACCCAGGTTTGGTGAGGTTTGATTCAGGGGGTCCAAAGTTATGGACTCCCAAAGGGGGTGCCCCCATTCTGCATTGTTTCCAAACTCTACGCTGCATTGTTAACAAACTCTACGCTGCCTTTATTGATTTAAAGGCTGCCTTTGACTCTGTGTCGAGAGAACTTCTCTGGGCAAAACTGGCTGCCCTCAACATTGACGCCAGACTCTTGTTCTTAATTAGGCAACTGCACACAAATACCAGTTGCCGGATCAAGTGTTCCCATGAAGGCCTTTTGACAGACAGTATTCCAATTTCCAAAGGGGTCAAACAGGGCTGCGTTCTGGCCCCCACTCTTTTCAACCTTTTCTTAAGTGACCTCCCCTCTACTCTCTCAGCAGTGAACAGCCATGCCCCAAAACTGGGTACATCCCATGTATCAATTCTGCTCTATGCAGATGACGCTGTCCTTCTCTCTCGATCCAGAGTTGGCCTCAGACGCTTAATGAAGCGCTGTGTGGACTACTGTGAATCCAACAGACTGACAATTATTTATGAAAAAAACAAGGTATTGGTCTTCTCTAGGCGCTTTAAGAAGCTCACGTGGGCAATGAAAAGCACCCAAATTGAACAGGCTAAGTGCTATAAATACCTTGGCCTCTCATTCTTCTTTAACCTTTCATGGGCAACCCAGAGGAAGGCCGCTCTCCTAGCTACATCTAATAGTATGTCAGCATTACTACGTTTCTTTTACAGCAGTGGCCACTCCTTTATCCCTCCTTTCCTCAAGTTTTTCAATGCCAAAGTCGCCTTGAGATTGCTTTACGGAGTCCCAATCTGGATTCAAGCTATTAACCACTCCTTGAATTCTCTTCAATCCAAATTTTTTCACAAGATAACTGGACTCCCAAATTGCGTGCCCTATGCAGCTCTTTGTCTGAAGTTAGGTCAAAATTCCTTAGAATCAGCCGCTTGGCTGAGGACTTTTAGATTCTGGCTGCGAATTCACTTTCTCTCAGACTGTAATTCCCTGGTCCACCGTCTGCTCTCTGACACCCATTCCAACCCCTGCTTTTCCATAATTGAAGAAAAAATGGCCTCTATTGGACTGTCAGTGGATTCACTTTGCCCCTTGTCCTATTCAGAAGCTTATAGGAAATTAAAAGGTCAACTATTGGATAGAGAGTTCTCTACCCTAATCACTGCAGCCAAGAAAACGTGCTCCCCCCTGTATTTTTCTCTCCCATTTGAACGGGGCACAATACCTGTATTGCTTAATAAACCCTGTTCAAAGGAGAGCCATAATGCTTGCCAGGTTTAATGTTATGCCTTCTGCCTTGTTACATGGCAGATTTAATAAGCAAGAAAAGGCTAAAAGATTGTGCCCATGTAACGATGGCTCAGTTGAATCTGTTTTTTATTACTGTTGTACTGTTGTTTATGCCAATAAAGGCTTGCTTCTTCTAAATTGTTTCCAATGGGAGCTAATAAGAGATGGGGCTACACCTTTGAGGGTCCATAACTTTGGACCCCCTGAACCAAACTTCACCAAACCTGGGTGGTATCATTAGGAGAGTCTCCTAAAGATACCCTGAAAGTTTGGTGCTGCTAGCTTAACAATTGCACCCTGACAGCAGGCACCCCCCCAAATCTCCCCAGATTTTCCTTTTAAATCCACCCCCTTCGGCATGGATTTAAAGGGAGAATCTGAGGTCCTCAGTTTAGAAGAAGAAGAGTTTGGATTTATATCCCCCCTTTCTCTCCTGTTGGAGACTCAAAGGAGCTTACAATTTCCTTCCCCTTCCCCCCTCACAACAAACACCCTGTGAGGTGGGTGGGGCCGAGAGAGCTCCCAAAAGCTGTGACTAGCCCAAGGTCACCCAGCTGGCATGTGTGGGACTGCACAGGCTAATCTGAATTCCCCAGATAAGCCTCCACAGCTCAAGCGGCAGACCAGGGAATCAAACCCGGTTCCTCCAGATTAGAATGCACCTGCTCTTAACCACTACGCCACATTGAAAGTGATGCTGTTTCAGGGTGGGGGAGAATCCACCCCAAAACAGTATCACTTTCAATGTTGTTTAACTGGGGACCCCAGATTCTCCCTTTAAGGTGGATTTAAAAGGAGAATTTGGGCTCTCTAGTTTAAACACCATTGAAAGTGATGCTGTTTGGGGGTGGATTCCAGCATCACAGAGGCTGCCTGGGGTGGGGGGGAACTCAGATTTTGCACCGGGCTTCATTTTCCCTCTCTGCCTCTGCCCAGAGGGGAGGGCAGAAGGAACTGCCGACTGCTGGCTGGGAGCCCAGCTGGTGGGGGGCAGGGCAGGGCAGGGCAGTCTGCCGTCCCTGGCCTTGGAGAGCTGCTTTTATAAGCGCTAGGCTTGGGGCGGG
Organism: Sphaerodactylus townsendi; assembly: GCF_021028975.2. Classification (NCBI taxonomy): domain Eukaryota; kingdom Metazoa; phylum Chordata; class Lepidosauria; order Squamata; family Sphaerodactylidae; genus Sphaerodactylus; species Sphaerodactylus townsendi. Next base: position 44,679,393 of record NC_059438.1, on the reverse strand, counting down.
GCTTGGGGAGGCCTGGCCATGTCCTAGGGGCGGGTGGGGGTGTGGCTCCACCCTCGAACCCCCCCCCCCATAAAAAATCTATATCTACGTCCCTGTGGGAGACCCAGGTTTAAATCTTCCTTCTGCCCTGGATGCTCAGTTGAATCCTCCTTCTACCCTGGACGCTAATATACCTGTCACTGTCTCCTGGCTTCACAGAGTAGTCATAAGAATAAAATGGATGTAAGCTTTGGGGCCCCATTAGGAAGAAAAGTAGGGTATAAATTTCTGAATAAATAAAATGGCTACTGTTTCTGTCAGCTATATTGTTCACATTTTAGCCAGGTTTATGCAGATTAACAGAAGATATACAGAAAAATCTAGCACGCTTTGTGGAGCCTTCCATTGTTTTGATGGAACAAGCATCCTCATCCGACTGACCCGGGGGCATATGAAGGCCTGATTTCCTAAGAGGAGCAGTGCTGGGTGGGTTGAATCAATGACTGACAGTTGAACTATTGAACTGACTGCATTTAAAAGTATTATGTGTTTGAGGACACATTTGTCAAGGTATATCGGCGAAGGATGTTTGCAGAGCCCAGCAGTGCGGCTTTTTGATGTTCAGATGTTGATTTTGTTGATGTTAATTCGTTTCAAGTGCTTCCCCAGGTCTTTTGGGACAGCGCCCAGCGTGCCGATGACCACTGGCACCACTGCTGCTGGTTTGTGCCAAAGACGCTGGATCTCGATCTTTAGATCCAGGTATTTTGCAATCTTTTTATGTTGTTTTTTGTTGACCCTACTGTCGTTGGGTATCATGATATCAATGATCCACACCTTTTCTGGTTCGACGATGACAATGTCGGGTGTGTTGTGCTGCAGGACTTTGTTTGTATACGAAAGTCCCACGGTATCTTGGCTTGCTGATTTTTGAGGACTTTTTCAGTTTGATGTTCCCACCAGTTGTTAGAGGTGGGCAAGTCATAATTTTTGCAAATGTTCCAGTGGACCATTTTGGCCACACTGTTGTTGTTGTTATTATTGTTGTTGTTGTTGTTGCTGCTGCTGCTGCTGCTGCTGTTGCTGTTGTTAATTGAGTTTATATACCGCCCTCCCCTGGAGGGCTCAGTGGGGGAAGTGGAGCCCGGGGACAAAATGTCCTCTGAGCGCCCCCCGTGGGTCACGTAGCCCCACCCCATGCTTTGTGTAACCCCACCCCCTGCACGTCCCTGCTGACGGCTCCTGCTCTCCCCAGGGTCTGGGGAGGGCAGAAGCCTGCCTGCACGGACCCTGGGAGGAGGGAGCAAGGGCAGATATAGGGAAAAGGGACCAGCAACAGGCCCAGGTTTACTGCTTGGGCAGGCTGGAAGGGGTTGAGCCGGCGTGCTGGCACGGGCTCTGGCTCCGGAGTGTCAGTGCCCTCCCTCAGCCTGTGGCGCCCACCTTAAAGGGAGAATCTGGGGTCCCTAGTTTAAACACCATTGAAAGTGATGCTGGAATCCACCCCCAGGGGAAAAGGAGAAAACTTGTACCAACCAGGGTACATAAACTATACTTCAAAAATTTACTTATAAGTAACCAAAATAATTTTGCAACACAATAATCAGATGTTTTGGAAAAATTATTACATCTCTCCCACTGGAGTAATGCGAGAACATAAGAAAAGACTAATTGCAGAGCGCCGTCCTCCTTGATTATAAGCACTATGGTATCTTTTGAAAAACCCTAAACTGCTTTTAACAGCCTTGAAGTATTACCTATCTAGAATCTCCAGTGGGAGACACAATTTTTGAAGTATAGTTTTTGTAGCCTGGTTGGTACAAGTTTTCTCCTTTTCACCTTGGTTGTGTACCTTCTCATTTTGCATAGAATGGAGGAATCCACCCCCAAACAGCATCATTTTCAATGGTGTTTAAACTAGGAGCCCAAATTCTCCTTTTAAATCCACCTTAAAGGGAGAATCTGGGGTCCCCAGTTTAAACAACATTGAAAGTGATGCTATTTTGGGGTGGATTCTCCCCCACCATGAAACAGCATCACTTTCAATGTTTAAACTGGGAGCCTCAGGTTCTCCCTTTAAATCCATGCAGAAGGGGGTGAATTTAAAAGGAGAATCTGGGGAAATTTGGGGGGTGCCTGCTGTCAGGGGTGCAATTGTTACCCCTCAAAGGTGTAGCCCCCATCTCCTATTAGCTCCCATTGGAAACAATGGGGGATGGGGCACCCCCTTCGGGAGTCCATAACTTTTGATCCCCTGAACCAAACCTCACCAAACCTGGGTGGTATCATCAGGAGAGTCTCCCAAAAAATCTCTGAGATGTGGGTGCTGCTAGCCTAAAACCTGCACCCCCTGCAGGCCAAAAACTGGAAAAAAACTAAAAATACAAAAACCACAAACGAACCTAATTTTTCCACGCCCCCCCACGTGACCAAGTGGGGGCACCCAGGGACATTTGACTCCCTATGTCCCCATGGCAGATACACCCCTGAGGGGGGGTGACAAAATGAGTTCTTGCCTCATGCTCCTTTTTCTGTATATACGCCACTGGGCTAGTCACAGTTATCTCAGAACTCTCTCAGTCCCAGTTACCTCACAAGGTGTCTATTGTGGGGAGAGGAAGGGAAGGAGTTTGTAAGGCATCTTGAGACTCCTTAAAGGAGAGAATGGTGGGGTATAAATCCAAGCTGTTCTTCAAAGTAGAAAATACTGACCATGGAAGACCAATAGTCTGACTTGGTGAAGGCAAATATGTAAAACTCACAAAGTTTCCCAGTTCTGCTATTTAAGATCCTTTTAACCAAGCTCAAACCTGGAACCTTCTACATAAAAAATGATTGTTGTTCACTGAAGGTGAGGATCCCAGAGGGTTTCAAGCATTCTCAATTCATTGGCTGATGTATAAGTGCTGTATAGTTTGCAGTAGTGTGAATCCTAATGAAGTGTCCTATATATAAGTGTAGCTTTCAGCAAACTATTCTTTATTGTTGGTTGTCCTTGACTTTAAGTATTGGGAATTGTGATTCTGATGCTTAAACTAACACACTTGCCTCAATCCAGAAGGCAAATGTGTTCAGATGCCTTCAGTGAAGACGCATAGCAAAGCAGTCTCCCAACTGAACACTGACAACCAGAGCAACTCACAGTATGCAATAGAGTACATCTAGTGTGGAAACAGAGCCATCATGTGCTATTCTTGAAACTATTTATTTGTCACCATCTATCATATAGGAATCCAGGCAGCTTACAGCCAACTGTAACTGCACAGACCAATAAGCACCACGACAGACTGCAAGCGAGTGTTGCTGTGACAAAAAGTAGCAGATTCCTTGCATGTTAAAAAACAACAACTGGATTTTAGATAGAAGCGTTTGAGCCGAATCTCCAGAGTTTTCTGTGTGTTGAACTGTCAGGCCTGAGCATGACGGTTGAATGGGGGGAAGGCTTCTGCAAGAGCACTGCGAGGCTTCCTTCTCTGCAGGTGTCCGGTTATCAGGCTCTCACTGTTTATGTTTATAAGCCAGGAAGAGCGGGGGGGGGGGGGGGGGGGGGGGAGGGGTGCTGTGGGGAATATAGGCAAGGGTTTTAGCGGGATTCTTCAGAATCGTCTTTGCTGATTTTTACCTTTCGATTAGAAATAAAGACGTTAGAGCAAATCTACAGTTTCTATTATTTTCAGACCCGGGGTCCGACATGAACCAAGTTAAGAACATAAGAACATAAGTTTTTGCTCTGGTGGTTCATTCAGTCCTGTGGGTCCCCACTGTGCTCTGAAGTGGTATAGTTCAGACACAGGTTTATCTTGTGAGTGAGAATTGACCCAGGAGTGGAATATACCTGCCCGGGAGTAATGCCAGGCCCCTTACCTTTCCAGTAGATTCAATCCCACGAATGGTGCAGATAAACACAATAATCCAGGAAGACGCAGAGCACAAAAGCAGCCACCACTGCATGGTGCCGCTCTCTGTGATATCTGAGGTTACATTCAATGTTTGTCGGTACCAGAAATAATTTACAGCAGTGCTTTTATGACATTCTTCAATGAATCCTGAAACAAGCACAGCCACATTATTACCAAGCTAGTGAGAGACAGATTTTTAAAAGTTCCTTCCAGTACATCATGTTATGTGCCTGGTTCAAAGAGAAAGTTCATCACTGCAACAAAGTCACCCAGGTTGGGCCTTCCTGGACTGCATCCCTTCTGCCTGCAGGTGACAGGTCACATGTTTACAGAATAACACAGCATGACTGAACTAGAAACTTTCTCCCTACATTTGTACATGCAGAGAGTTGTCTTTGTCTTGTTTTCTTATGTCATGAGGGAACTTATAAAAGCAAACAATTCAATCAGCCTTTTGGATCTTCTGTTTGCTCCATGAAGGAAAAATTCTGACAACCGTAGGGTGCAAGGGTGTAACCCCCGTGGAAACGGAAGGTAGGAACTGGGGCCAGAGAAAAAGGCAGAGTGAGAAGTGTGTGTTTGTGTGTGGGTGGGTGGGGGGTGCATCTGGGGACTTCAGCTCACCCTCCCAGTCATCTGCACTGTGCCTTAAAGTTGCTCCTTAGACCTGCTTTTCTAGGGTAACGCACCCAATTTGGCAGACAGTCTGCCACCTTCTGGCAGAACTTAGCTCTGATCACCAATTTATACCAGCTAAACCACCTCTTGAGTGGAGGAACATAGAGATGTCCATTTCCTCTGCAACCCGAATATGAGCCTTTATTTCAATCTGTACAATATATTTCACATGAAGAGTAACAAATTGCAGCAGTTAGAAGGATTGAACACACCTGTTCTGTTGCCATTGAGTGGGCAGCTACTCCAAGGTAAGGGGTCTTGGAAAGAATTCATGAAATACCACAATACCCAGGCCAAAATAGTATTATAATAGAGACTGACTAAGAATGACACGATCAGAGAAGCAAAACCTGTTAAATACAAAATAACGGACAGCATTGGCATGAAGAGTGACACAAGGATATAGCATGATGCACAGAGGGCAAGAATCTGAGACACACCAAATAATCAGAGGTTTACATGAAAAATGATTATTGTCTTCTGAGTAATGTAGTCATATATATGAGCCTTTGCATAATTAGGGTCTTCAGCCTTTCCAGACCTGGGATTCCACTGAGCTATGAACATCCCTGTGGCATCAGAGCCATGCAGTGGAAAGAAGGGGAGCTAGAGTGGGGTCAAGAACTGAGACAGCCAAGGACAGGACACAAAAACCAACACCCGGAGATATTCCACAATGAAGACAAGTCAAGGTCGTGTGGAAGAATCCTCTCCAAACACTGAGTCATCACACACTTCATCATCCTGCTGCTCCTCTTCGTGTGTGTGTGTGTGCACGCACATGTGGGTGGGTATGGGTGGGTAAGGAGAGCCAATCAGGGGAGACCGGCGAAGTGAGCTCGCCTGATAGTGGGGATTGCTAAGAGTTCTGCAACCGGGTGTGTCTGCTGTGTGCTCGCTGCGGTGGGGAGGGAGAAACTCCGATGAAGAGGACACAGTTTCACAACAAACAGGTTTGGATCTGCGTGCAAATTTCAAGTGGGGATTCGACCAGGAATTATTATGTGATTGCTCTCTGCACATGTACACTGGCAACTTGTCCTTCCACAGGGTAAGAAAAAATGGCAGCTGTTCAGGGTCTTACAATCCAGCAGGTGGGTCTCCATAATCTAACTGAGGATCCCAACCCCATGAACTGAGTACCACCAGTATAAATAAATTCTCACTCAAACAATGTTCACAAATGTGTGGCAATCTATGGCCTTTTCCACATATGCAATTTACTATGTTTTCAGGCTGGAAACAAAACATTTCTCCCATGGAGTTTCACATAGCCCCCCCCCCCCCCTTTGTCTTGGAAATGTTTCCAAAACGCTTTTTCTCAGTTGTAGCTGAAAACACATTTACAGCATTTCTTTTCACTGAAATGTTTCTGAGCCTCCACAGGGCGATCATACTAAAAAGTTTTATTTTTCCTGCTAACCCATGGGTTGTTTTTCACATCTCTTGTGTGGTCGCCAAACCTCAATTTTGGCACTTGCTGTGTTATTTTTTTGGTTCCTCACCTCATAGCTTTGCCCCTCTCCTCTTAAAATGTACTATTTCTGGTGTCCCCCCCCCCCGCATTTTTGGTACCAACAAATCAGCGATTCTATAAAACATCACTGCAGCACAAGTGGGGGGGGGGGGCTGGTGGCCAGGAGACAGTTTTGAGAAGGGGAGTGCAGACAAACTTCACCACAAACGGTGGGATCACAAACATCTCCAAAATGGCAAAAGGGGCCTGTGTGGAAAATGTTGGCCTTTAAAAAAAAAAACTGGCCACAATAAGATTGTTTTCACTTTACTCCGGACACTTTGGCATCACTGAGAGTGTGGAAAGGATGCGCCACAACCAAGCCCCAGAAGTGGTTGTTTGCATAAGTGAGTGAGCTGTGGCGGGAAGGGCCTGCCCTGCACTGCAAGGGTTCTTCCAAGGGCAGGACTTGTCTGCTGCCACCACCTGACTGTTGTAAGAATTACCCAGCGGGAGGGTCAGGGCACCTATTCCCACATGGACTCCCTCAACCAGTACAGTCATCTACAGAGAGACTGCTTTGGGTGGCCCCTGCCATCTGAGGCAAGATGTCTGGCAACTGTAAGGATGGCAGTTCTGCTTGGTTCTCTCCCAGCCAGCTGGCCTTGACGGAATGCCTCCAGCCGGGCGGCGGGCCAGAATCGGCGGCAACAACCTTGGTGGACGGCTTATCTTGCTGTCCAGGATGAGCATTCCGTTCCCATGAGATGGGCCTGGATGGCCCAGGGAGGGGGAAGGGATTGAGTACGTTATAACCTGAAGTTTGGGCGGGAGGTCTCATTCCTGTCATGTCGTGTGTGTGTGCTTTCTAAGATGTCTGAATAAACGGTCTTACATCCAAAAGCCTTTTATTTCTGCTCTTTGGAATTCCTTACATTATGACAGGAAACCCTTTTTAACCTTCACTGTTACATTGAAGTGGATCTCTGGTGTTTCGACATGCAGAGATTGAGTGTGCTTGACCATGTGGAAGGCACGATAGCCCCCATAGAGGGCTTCGAGCCTTCCCTTCCAGATTCCGAGGATCTAGGAGATGGAGATGGCCCGGTTTCTCTGGTGACTCTCTCCAGACCTAGAGACAGTACAAGTTTGCCCTTGTTTCATTGGGATGAACAAGGTGGGTCCGATCGCGTGGAGATGCATGAAACGTTTGGTGCATTGTCCATGGATCGGGCGCCTGTCGACCAGTTCGTTTCCCTCCGACAACGAGTGGATTACAAACCCCAAATGCAACCAGTCCCTGAGGAACTGGGACTAACGACCATCCATGCTGACACCCAGGAATCCATCGAAAGATTCCTCGACAAGTACTTTGATGATATCCCCAAGGAGCAGCAGCGGCATAGTACCGGGGCGCGTCCCAAGACTATGGCTGAGGCTGGAACAATGACGCGGGTCGGGTCAATGATCGGTAGAGGGTTCCATACTAAAACTGCGGCTCCAGAGCCGGGAGCAAGTGAGCGGATGGAAGAGCTTCGTGGAGCGGTCGGAGGAATCGAAAGAAATCCGTCTGAGATGGAACTTAATCCCGACCCTGACCCGTTCCCAATGCCCTCGAAGGAAAGTTGGGACGATGAAGTGGCCCTGCTGTGAGAAGCCAAACTTGCCTGGGAGCGCGAGCGCGAACTCTGGGAAGAGGAGCGCGAAAATCTGCAACGGGACCGTGAGAAGCAACGCAAAGAAATCCAAATGGAGTTGGATCGCGAAAGAGAAGCGTTGCGTCAACAGTTCCAGCAGAATCTGACAGTTCATGACAAGGTACTGGATCAATCAAAAATGGATTTACAACGCCAGCGCGAGAGCATCAGGGCCATCCAAACACAGAATGAACTGACTACAGCCATACAACGAGATGAACGAGCTAAATTGGATCGTGAAAGGGCATATTCTTGTGCACCAGGACGCCTTAACACGTAAGGAAAGAGAGTTGGCCGACCTAGAACAGGATTTGCGAAGACAGCGGGCTACGCTGGCAAGGGCTCCAGATAACGCCCACACCTTCTACCGGGCGCCTACAGCCCCTCTCCCCGCCGGAGGCACGATACTTCGAGGCCCGATTCCAGCGGCCCCCCAACCCAGGGCGCCTCAGCCACTCCCGGTTCCTCCAGCCCCGCCACTTTACCCCTTACAGCCACCAGGCCACCTACAGCAACAACCTCAACACGCACCTCGAGCTGTTGAGAGAGGATTTTACAGACCCCCCATCCCAGCTCGTTTTGACGGGACTGCATCGAAACTCCCCTACTTCATCTTACAACTCGATGCCCATATGCAAGAGTATGATGATTTATATCGTTCTGAACGTGAGAAAGTTCGAGACATTGGATCAGTACTGGATGGCATAGCAGCTGAATGGTTCGTTACCCTCTACGAATTACAGGCTGACGACACTCGCACAGTGGAGGGGGTTCCTCCAGGCGTTACGCCTTCGTTTCCAAGACCCTGATGCAGAAAACATTGCTATACGTACAGTAAAAACCATCCAGCAAGGTAACCGTTCTTTCGCTGAATATGCCCGGGAATTTCGTGCAGCGGCCAGTAAACTTCCTCCAGACTGGCCGGAACGCATGAAATGTGAGTACTTTTTCGAAGGCATGGACATCAAACTGCGCGAAACGGTTATCCTCATCCGAATCCCGCGGACAGTAGCCGAATGGATCGAACTGGGATCACAAGTCGCTGCCCATCTTGCGCGGCCGCCACAAGAGATGGTGGTCGATCAGCGCTTCAAAACCTGCCACAACACCAGCACCAAGTACTCTCAAGTCAACTCCTGCCGCCGCGAACTGAAACCACTTCAGAACGCCGTCGCCGCAGGATTGTGCCTTTACTGCGGGGACCTGGCCACCTGGCTGCCAACTGCCCGAAGAAACAAAAACCCCAAGTTCCGGACTCACGCTGCACATCCCGTGGCAGCCAAGCCTCCACGTAAATCAGGTCCGCCGCCTCAGGGATCGTCTAAAGCCGCTATCGAGGAAGATTTCGAGGACGGAGATGTAGCGCTCTGCCTGTCAGCAGCACCCGAGGACATTAACCCTACTCCAGATGCGGTGAGTGAAGGCAGTGCTCCCATTACCATTTTAACCACGCTAGCCAACCCAAGTAAACATACGCGCATTCTGGCCTCCGCACTTGTGGACTCGGGCTGTTCCCACTGTCTCATGAGACCACAAGTGGCCGACGAACTTGGTTTAGACCGAGTCCCCTTGGTGAAACCCATTCCCTTCACCCAAATGGATGGTAGCCCTCTAGGCGGTGAAGGTCCGGCACGTTTTAAAACCCAGCCAGTATTTCTCCGTTGTGCCGACCATTGGGAGAAAATAAGTTTCATCCTTGCTCCTGTTGCTAAACACACTATTGTGTTAGGCATGCCTTGGTTGCTCTTACACGAACCAACCATCATATGGAAAGAGCGGATCCTCCAATTCTCGGATCCCCCCTGTGGAGATCACATGAACGGGGAGGAAAGCCCACCTCTCCGAGAAATGGCCTTTTCAATCATGATCCAGAACTTTGGAAATCCTTTTCCAGGGAGAGTTGTTGGTCTTCCTCTATTGTTGTCTTCGGCCAATGGGTGAAGACTTTTTGGGTTGGGTTGGTTTGGTGTTCTCCTACAAACTATTATCAGCCCGCCTCCCTTATTGAGCTACGTGTGCTAGTGTACTTCCAATGTTTTCATTGAACTGTTTACATATTTTTTACACCTGTGTTTTAAATGCTATTTTAATATGTTGATGTTTTAATGTTGAAATGTTTTGGTGCTTGCCATCTTGGGTCCCCATTTGGGTGGGAAGGTGGCATGGACATGTTAAGTGAAGTAACAATTAGGGGCAGAGTTCTTTGAAGGGTTTCCCACTTGCTCCTCTTCTTGCATCCCGCCTCAGAGCCCCTCTTGATGGTCATGATGGAACACTCTGGAACGCCACAGGATGCAGCCTGGAAGGGGGCAAAATGTTGGAAGCAACAACTAACCGGCTGTGGCCACACAGCCCAGCAAACCCACCACAGCCGCTTCCATGGTTGCCGCTCCAGGCAGCTCCAGAAACCTACCAACTCCTCCCAGGTAAGGTGATATGGTTGTCCAGGCTCCAACACTCCCTTTCCTCAAACACTGCCCTACGGCCAGCTCAAGATGAAACAACGGGATTCCTTCAAACACGAGTGCAATGAAGTATGGGATTAGGAATGCCCCTAGAACAAGAATACGCAAGAATAGTCAACTCATGCCTTTGGTCCATTGGCATCCAACATCCTAAGACTGGTGTGACCTGATGAAGCAAAAGAAGAAGCCGGCTTACCTGGGGTTCTTCATATGTACCGTGCAGGATTAGGGACACCATTATGAGGTGCTTTATTAACTGTTAAGGTTCCCAGTTAGCAGTGAAGGGAACAAACCAAGAACTAGTAGCAACATCAATCATGGGGAAGTCACAATGGTTCTGTATACTTCAAACTATTTTTTCACACTTTTCAGATTATTTTCAGTGCACACTTGTTAGTTTTCTGCTAAAACAAAATTAAAAGTACCGATGGCAGGTTATATTCCTTCCCAAAGATCCCACTCTGGAATTGCTTGGAATTTTCATAATTTACATAGCAAGATGATAATATGTTGTCTGACGATGAATAGAAAAATCGGGGGAGCAAATAACTGTCAAAATATGGTCAAGATGGCCAAGACTACCAAAAACAAAACACTACAAAACAAAACTTACCTTTTAAGAATTTGGGATGGCATGAAATAATTATTTCACTTGAAATGAGCAACATGTGTGCAAATTCACTTGTAGATGCTTGCTAGAGTTTTTCATTTCCAGGATTTGGACTGCAACTTGCCTTTTTAACCTTTACCATAGATTTAGTACATGAGTACTGGGGGGCTGTTTTGAATTGAATTAATTGAAGTGAATTAATTTTTAAAATTAATTTAAAACAGCGTACTTTTACTGTCACTGTAGTCAGATAGTGGTACAGATGTGGATGTCCTATAAACCAACACCTATTTTATTGCAAATAAAATCTGTAAACATCACAAGATTGTTTTGTTTGACAAGATGGGATATGCAATATTTACTTGCTGGTAAAATGAAAAATCTGGCAGGGAAAGATTAAAACAGTTGGGAAAGGATAAAACAGCGGGGCCTTTTCTACCAGTCACTTATCTCTTGCATCTTTGTTAAGAGTACCTAATTTGCTGAATAAAATAGCTCTGTCACTTCCATTTACCAGCTTTGCTGATGACATGTTAATCATTTTACATTCATCCTCTGAAAACAGTTAGCAAGCGTCAAGGACAGGGATCTTTATTCCTGTAACCTACGGAGGTGCTACAAGCAGAAGTGATTACGCTGTATAATAATCAGGACCAAAGTGAGACGCTCACTTTTCCTTCCAACCTAAGCACTGTTCCACCCTGACTCATTTGTCAGAATCAATGATAAACCAGACAGACTCTTTTTAAAGAACACTTTTACCACCCTGGTTGCCTGGAAGCTGTTTGTTGGACTCTCATCTTTTGGGGCACAAAAAAATTCCATCTCCATTAAGCAGAGTCAGTAAATGACTGGATTCACTCAGGCAATAAATCCTGGTAGTAAAACTGATCAATCAGTAACTACAGAGGATAATAACAATCCCAAGATCTAATATGAAATTGTGTACAAGAGATGCCAGGCCGTGGCAAGGAAAGCAGGTTCAATGTCAGTTACTCCAAAATGCTAACTAGCTCTGAATGAAAATTAGAAAATAGAAGTGAGGCTGGGGTTACAGCAAAAAATATGTCTCTACATTTCACTTTCTGGAAGCAGCACAAAGGGTTGCCCCTTGGTTGGTCCCACAACTTTCCCGATGTGCAAGAGCTTCTCGTCCCAGTCCCAAGGTTCTGCTGAGCACATTGGCCGTTTCCCCACTCCAGAAGTGAAAGTGGAGGCAGACCGGGCTGGTAAGAACCAGGCATTGTTGAGTTCAGGTTAATGCTCCCCACTGCAGTTTGTCAATTAGGGGAACTCACCTTTCTGCTGCGTTTTTTTAGATGCAGCACTCCCCACAGCCCCGCTTTCTGCAGCAATCGGCAGGGGGGGAAACTGTTACGATTGGTCAGAGTCCCGTTTTGGAGGCTGAACCTTTTAAAAAAAGTTTTGTGTTTCCTTCCTGGGATCAACGTTGAAACTTCCCCACATGCACACATCATCACAAAGCTGCCCAATCCAAGTTCCCTGCTTTTGGTGCTGGCTTTTGATTGGCCAGCAAATTGCGGCACGAAAATTTGCTGAACTTCCTGGTTGTTCGCTTGTGGCTTCATGATCATGCTGGGGTCAGAAACTGTGGGGATTCATTGTGGTGCGTTTTGAGTAAACCTAAATAACAGTGGGACCAGTGTATCAGAATCCCGCTGCTTTCAGCCCAATCAGAAAAAACTTGTCCGGTCAAAAATCAGCCCCAATTCCTTCATAGACAATTTTTTTCTTTTAAAAAAATTAGTCGTGCCTAGTGGGATTAGAACTGGTGAACTTTCACATTGCTGCACAAGCAGACAGAAGGCTGCATTAGCTAGTTAAGCCACAGAGACTCTAATAGCAGATAGGGATAAATACTAGGCTTTCACTGAGTGCTCCCTTGCATTGCTATATAAATGCAACATTGCAATGTAGGGTCAAATACACGTCGATCTCTGTTCCCCGAAATAAAAAAGGCTGTGCACAAATTTATATAGCCACTGCTTCCTTATTGGGCAAAAGGCTCCACATCACTACCAGGGGCGGGAAACTCAAACCCAGATTCACCCCCCTGGACTTCCCCACTGCCCCACACTCTGCGCAGGGTTTTCCAAAAGGTGCTGTTCCAAACAGGAACAGAAATTACACGCGCTGAGGGGTCACGAGAGCGGTAGAATCAGGGCGGCTGCATTGTCGCCACTCGTGTAGTGGGGAGTGCCACTGGACCCCGCGTTACTTGGAGCGAGTAGCGCACAACAAAAGGTGAGTGGGGAAACGGCCATTGTCCCCTTCTCTTTGTCTAAGACCCAAACCCACCCTTTCCCCTTTCATAAGACCCTTGCAAATTGTGCTAGGCCATGGAGTTTGTTCATTTGGGTGAACAGAAATTTGAACTCACACTCTGCCACATTTGTGCAACTTGGGTCCAAAGAAGACAAAATATTTCCCTACCAGGGCAAACAGGAATGGAGAGCGGATGTTACACGGGGGAAATGGCGGAACAGGTGAAGCAGAAGATCCCTCATTTAATCTCTTCCATCTGCAGCCTGCATTCCTCTCCGTATCTCTGTATTCATGTATCCAAACATTTTCATAACACTTCAAACCATGCAAGACCCATTTGACCAGGCTGTGGAGCAGGAGGGGGTGGGAAGGGAGCGTGCCTCATGTAGCCCAGTCTTATCAGATCTCAGAAGTTAAGCAGGGTCAGTACAGAGGCCTCCGAGGAAGATGATGGTGCACCACCACTGCCTAATGATTTGCCCCTTGCTGGAGTCACCAGGGGTCAGCTGTGACTTGACAGCACTTTATACGCACACAGTAGTGGGAGAAAAATAAATGTCTGTGCATATCATAAGCAACGATGCCTTCATCAAGCCAAGTTTTTAAAAATAAATGATATTATAGTCTTCCACCTATTTAGCAAGGGAGGGAGATTACCGAGGGAGGTTTTCAAAATACTTCGAAGCATACAAAACCTATTTAACCATCTCTGTCCAGTAAACGCCTGAGAGCTGGGCGGGGGGGGGGGGCAGTATTATCTGCAAAAAGCAGGCAGATCCTTCTTTCTGCTTTCCTCTTGCCAGCGTGGCTGCTGTCCCGCGATTGCCTAGACCAGTGGTGGCGAACCTTTGGCATTCCAGATGTTATGGACTACAATTCCCATCAGCCCCTCCCAGCATGGCCAATTGGCCATGCTGGCAGGGGCTGATGGGAATTGTAGTCCATAACATCTGGAGTGCCAAAGGTTCGCCACCACGGGCCTAAACTAATAATCTCAGGGGTTCCCTTGAGTCTGGCTGGTCTACCTCCCCCCACCCTCCAAGTGGGAGACACGTTCTCTCGGTCTTTCTTAGGCTTTAATTACCAATTCCAAAGCCTTTATTGGCATTATAAATTACAGAGTTAGTAAAAAGGTGCATTTATCTACTAACTGAGACATTCAAATATTAAAATACATTAAAACAGCGTTGAACATTCACAACATTCATGCACACATAAAATAATTTAGCCATTGCTACTATGTAGGCAATGATTGCGCCTTACCAAATAGTTCCTCAAAAAACTTGCAACATTCTCACATACAAGATCACAGGAACCGTTGAGTAGAAAATTCATAACAGATGGTAGCCTAACATCGTTTGAGCTCTCTATCAATGGACAGATGTATATAGAGCTGTGAACGACTCGTACATTGGACATTCCAATAGTACATGTTGAACAGTCTCAACAACGGCCATATTACACTGGCATAACCTGTTCTCATATGGAGTGTTATTATACCTGCCAAGAGTCATAGCGTTAGGCAGAGCTGCTAAAAGCGAGCCAAAGTGTATGCTCTTATGATAAGTTTGGGGTTGCACAAAATGTACAAATAGTTGGCACAATGGTCTGATCGACAATTCCCAAGGCCTGTGGAGAGCAGCTTTTCCCCCCCTCCTGCACCATTCCCAGTTTCTCTCTTTCGACTAAAACAGATTTGATTTCATTTTGAATTCTGATGGCAGACATAGTTTGGAACTGGTCAGCTGTTAAGCCCATGTTGTTAAGTTTCTTATCTATGTCAGCCAACCATTTCACAGAAGCAGATTCTGATAAGAGTTGATGTATAAAGCTATTGGGTTTGGGCTCAAAATGAATTTGGGTCCAGTACTTAAATGTTCTTGTCCATGCCATCAATTCCATGCTATTTTGTCCAGTTTCTCTACGTAGGGTGTCATAGGGGACACACCTTGGTGACCCTAAAATTCTTCGCAAAAAGTATGCCTGTACTGACTCAAAAGGTGATTTAATTTGGGTAATCCATATTGGGGCTCCGTATAATAGCTGAGGGATTATCTTTGCATTGAAGATTTTCAGTGCAGCGGGGACAAATTGGTGTCCTTTAGAATAGAAAAATCAGAGAATCGCTGCAGCATTCACCTTAGCTTTGTTCTCTACTTGTTTGTTGTGGGGGACCCAAGATAGGTTGTAGCTGAATAGGAGCCCTAGATATCTAAACTGGCTTACTTGCTCTAGGACATGGTTGTTCACTTTCCAGCTGTATTTACGCCTAGATTTTGCAAAGATCATAACTTTTGACTGTCATAATTGAGCCGCCAGCTTATTTACATGACAATAATCTGCACTGCAGTTTAGTAGGCGTTTTAAGCCTACTTGGGAAGATGACAAAAGAACAGCGTCGTCTGCATAGAGCAGGGTAGATATATGTAGGGAACCTAAACGTGGTGGATGGCCATCGATTTTGGTTAAGGTTGCAGGGAAGTCATGAAGAAATAGACAAAATAGACTGGGTGCCAGTGGGCAACCTTGTTTAACCCCTTTATTAACCTTAATTGATTCTGTTAACGTGCCATCTCTTGGAGTTCTTATTTGGCAAGTTGTATTCGTGTGGAACGCTTTAATTAGAGCTAAAAGTCTCTGTTCCATGTTTAAGGATTTTAATTTATACCATAACAGTTCCCTATCTACCGAGTCAAAGGCACCCTTCAAATCTAGAAAAGCAGCATAAAGCTTGCTTTTCCTTGTGCCTACGTATTTGCTTGCAAGATGTTGGAGAATTAGACAGTGATCTAGAGTGGAATTACCTGCACGAAACCCGATTTGCTCTGGGCCGAGTAGCTGGTGTTGGTCTGTCCAGCTCTTTAATTTTTTTCAGTAAATAATTAGCATACAATTTGCCTACGATAGATAAAAGGCTGATCGGCCTATAATTAGAGGGACACTGGGGGTCTCCTTTTTTTGTAGAGGGGTACAACGATCGCCTTTAGCCAGTCCTTGGGAATCATTAAAGATTTGTTGATGCATGTAAATAATGAGGCCAGCACTGGAGCCCACCAGTCTGGATCAGTTTTTAACATCTCTGCTACAATGATATCAGGGCCAGCTGCTTTCCCAGACTTTAGTTGGTAAATTAATTCAATAACCTCTTGCCTGTTAACTGGGGCCCATTCAGGCAAATCCTCGCCTGGGCTAATGCTTGATCTTTGGTCAATCTCTTGGTCGGTATAGAGAATTCCAGAGTAGTGTTTTTGCCATAATGAAGGAGTGATGTCAGCTGCTATTGGGAGATTTTGACACATGCCCCTATTTGTTAGTTGCCAGAATTGTTTTGTGTTATTGGATAGGGTGGCATGTAGTAGTTGCTCCCAGTTGCGCTTTATTGACTCTTGACGTTTTGTTTTAATGAGGTTGCGTAAAGTCTGTTTGAGACTGAACAATTCAGGAGGTGGGAATTTGGCCTTGGAGGCCCTAAATCTGTTGTATATGATCCCCAACTGATGATTCAAATATTTACACTCAGTGTCAAACCAATCTCTGCCTTTGAGATTCCCCTTCCTTCTTGGTTCCCCTAAAAGGGACACCAAATATGTGACAAGATTTTCATAGTTTCCTATACTGTTGCTAACATTATCTGCATTAACTACTGAGGCGCCTAAAGACTTGCAGGTGGTATTGCTTAGCGCTTCCTTGGTTTTATTACATGTTTGGATTGACCATCTTATTGTGGGAGTCGTGCTAATTACCTTATGGTTTGAAACTATGGCAGTAGAGGTCTCTGCGAGGGAGAGGATGAGTGGGAGGTGATCGCTGATCATAGAATCCCCTATCCTAAAGGCTTGGAGACTGGCTAACAAGTGTGGAGACACGAGTATATAGTCTATTACGCTGCACCCATGAGAAGAGATAAAAGTGAATTCACCTGAATTTGGAAACTTATTTAATCCATTTAGCCAAAATTTGTTGTGTAGAAGGGCCAATTTGGCTAAATGGAGCCCATTTGAGTTGGAATTAAGATCCTTAGATCTCCTTGCATATGGTGTAAAATGTAGCTGAAGGAGTTCTTGATCTATATCTTCTTGGGAGCATAATTGGATGGGATCGTTTCCTACCCTGGCGTTAAAATCCCCCGCCACTACTAACTCTGACTGGGGGTGCTTGGCTTCTAAGTCACCTATAAAATTTGACAGTCTTCTCCAATCACTGTCATTAGCTACTAGCCCATTTCTTGGGGGGAGGTAAACAGCTTTAATTACATGAAACGCCTGTTGTGAGTTGAGCTGGGATTACCTGATCCAACTCACTGCCAGCCAGTCAAGATGGGATGGGTTAAGAAACCAGGTCCCTTAAAGCAGTTTCTTGTTCTCTACAACACTGTTTCAGGCTCCAGGCCTACAATAGTTGTGGAAATGCAAGATAACTGCGCTGTTCCTTGAGATTCAGCAAAGTGGTTCCTTTTGCAACAGAGATCAGAGCCAGGTGTTGGGTGGAGGCAACAACCATCCGAAGTCTCCAAGGTCAAAAACAGCGGAGCCACATTCCGATTCAATTAGCAGGTGGCCTCATGAGCCCTCTGTGAAAAATGGGAGCGTTTCGCCTTCAGATAAATCTCCCCCTGGATTGCAACAGGATTACATGTTTAATTGACATCACCACCCATGGATCTGATTGGTCCATTAGGCCCCAGCCAACTGGGACTCAGTGTAGAACGGTCAGCCTCGTGCCGTGGGTCCTTGGTGCCTTCTCCAGGTCTCCTGGATACACCTTCGGACCATGTCTTTTCATGCTGTTCAGACATGCTGACTCTTCGGAAGAGATGGGCATTGAATGCTGGAGGATTTCAGCAGGAAGGGGTACAGCTGATGTTTTGAACCAATGTTGTTTTCTGTGTGGTTGGTCCTTTTGGTTTAGCTTTCATTATTTTGAACCTCACTCCTAACTGTTCTTCTTGAAATATTCTTGCATAATTTTTTTTAAAAATCACTTTATATCTTGTGGTGTTTTGGTTCCATGGGCTTCAATCTAATTCCAGTATCTAGACTCATGTGGCTATACCTATCAGATTAACTGTTTTGTGAAAATCATACTGCAAGTGGTCTACCTTACAGGGGTTACTGTCTTTACATTAATCCCAGGAAGGTTAGAAGTTTACGCTTTGGCTTTATGTAGTGAAAGGGGGATGCTGGCAGCTACCAGGATTTTGTAACTTTGGCCCACTACTCATGGAACACTTGCCTTGAGTGGGGCTGAAGTGTGGTCTCCTCGCGTTTCTTTGTCTATAGTGCTCCCCTGGGCCTCTGTTTCCTGGTTCTCTTAACTTCACCCATCTCAAAGGCACAGATCTCATAACACTCAGGAGTAGCAATACTATAAAGCGGATATTCTTCCCCCCTCCCTTCCGCTCCACGCTCTTTCTCTCTCCCAGGCTCTCTCTCACTGCTGCTGTGGGAGGGAGGCTTTTTTTCAAAAAGAGGTTTGTCTGGAAAATCATCAGGGAGGGCAGAAGCAGAGTGGGAAGGTGGGCTGGAGACAGAACCACACCCTGCTTGTGCTGTTCCCTGCAAAAGCCAACTTTGTTATGTCGATACATTGATATATCAAAATGAGCATTAGAGAAGCAGGAAGGAGCCGGCAACATGGAAGGGGGGGGTGAAGGGGTAGGCATGGACGACAGTGTGAGGAGTGGGAAGCATGGAGCTAGACAGGTGTAAGGAATTCCATAGAAGCAGAAATAAAAGGCTTTTTGGTGTAAAAGACCGTTTATTCAGACATCCTAGAAAGCTCACGTACACGACGTGGCAGGAATAAAGTCTCCCGCCAGAAGCACAGGTTATAACTCTGTCCATCCCATCCCCCCTCCCGGTTTCTCATGGGAACGGAGTTCTCATCTCTCTCGAAGAGATAAGGCCTCCATCAGAGTCTCCGCCGCAGATGCTGGCCCATCGCCCGGGTTATGGAATTCAGTCAAGGCCAGGCGGCTGTTCTGAACATCAACACCATTGAATCCTTTACACTCTGCCTCCCTTAAGAAAAACTTCTCCCCCCCAGGTTTGTGCGGAAAGGTGCGGTGGAAAGCAGAAATGAGGGAAGGGGCGTCAATATTTTCTGAATAGACCCATTGATTATACCCAGAGGAATATCCCACCCAAGAGACTAAATATTGCAAGCGTTTGCGATTAAAACGAGAGTCCAGGGTGGGGCGCCCGGAGCAGGTGCAGGACGGGGGTGGGGGAGCTGCCTGGGCTGATCCCAGAACAGCACGGCGGCAGGGTGTGTGTGCTTGGGCTGGGGGGAGTGGCTGAGGGTGGGGTGGCTGCCTCGAGGGGGCTTCTCAGGTCCACGAGTCCTCTCCCCTCGCTCCAGATTGGGAGGTTTTTTGGGGGGCGGGGCGGGGGCGGGGTGCTTCAGCTGGATCACGGGCCTGAGAAGCTCCCCCAAGGGGCCACATGTTTGACACCCCTGGTTGCGGGTTACTGGCGGCAAATAACCCGGGGTCTGGCTGCACTCCCACTATACCAGCGGCAACAACGCAGCCACCCCGATTCTGCTGCTCTCCTACCCCCTCATTTAAAATCCTGGATGGAAGAACACTTTTAGGAAAACCCCGGGCAGAGCGCAGGGCAGTGGGGAAGTCCGGGTGGTGAATTCGGGTTTTGAGTTTCCCCTCCCCTGTTAGTGACATGTAGCCTTTTGCCCAATACGCAAGCAGTGGGCTGTGCGCAATGCGCACAGCCTTTTTTTTATTTTGGGGAGAAGAGATCGTCGTGTATTTGACCCTATGTTGCAACACAGAGTCAACATTTACATAGCAATGAAAGGGAGCACACACTGAAAGCCTAGTATTTACCCATATCTTCCACTAGGGTTACTGTGGCTTACCTAGCTAATACAGTGCTTTGTCTGCATGTGCCACAGCATGAAAGCTTGTGAGTTCTAGTCCCACCAGGGGTGACTAATTCTTTTTTTTAAGGAAAAAATAGTCTACGAAGGACTTGGGGCTGATTTTTTTAAAGGACAAGGTTTTTCTGTTTGGGCTGAAAGCAGCGGGATTCTGATGCACCGGTCCCACTGTTATTTAGGTTCACTCAAAACACAGCACAATGAATCCCCACAGTTTCTGTCCCCAGCGTTATCATGAAGCCACAAATGAACAACCAGGAAGTTCAGCAAATTTTTGCACTGCAACGTGCTGGCCAATCAAAAGCCAGCACCAAAAGCAGGGAACTTGGATTGGGCAGCTTTGTGATGACGTGTGCATGTGGGGACTGTTCAACATTGATTCCAGGAAGGAGAAATTTTAAAAAAATAAAGAAAGGTTCAGCCTCCAAAATGGGACTCCAGCCAATCGTAGCAGAGACCCACCCGGCCGATCTCTGCAGACAGCGGGGCCGTGGGGAGTGCTGCTTCTAAAAAACCGCAGCAGAAAGGTGAGTTCCCCTAATAGACAAACTGCAGTGGGGAACATTAACTCGCGCTCAAAAACATCCAGTTCTTACGAGCCCGGTCTGCCTCCACTTTAATTCTGAAGTGGGGAAACGCCCACAGTATGGATTTCTTTTTGAATCAAGGATTTCCTTTCCACTCCCAAAGCAACAAGCATCATGTGGGATTTGTCTTAAGGCAGCCTTATTTCTCCCTGTGCACATCCAGCCCAAGCAAACAGCCAGCGAGAGAGAAGTGATGTCTATAGGCATCTTAGAATCATAGAGTTGGAAGGGACCCCAAGGGCCATCAAGTCCAACCCCCTGCAATGCAGGAACACACAATCAAAGCACTCCCGACATATGTTCATCCAGCCTCTGTTTAAAAACATCCCAAGAAGGAGACTCCACCACTCTCTGAGGCAGTGAATTCCACTGCTGAACAGCCCTGACAGCCAGAAAGTTCTTTAGGTGGAATCTCTTTTCCTGCACCTTGAATCCATTACTCCATTTCCTAGTCCTCTGCGGCAGCAGAAAACAGGTTTGCTCCTTCTTTGACATGACATCCCTTCAAATATTTAAACATGGCTATCATGTCACCTCTTAACCTTCTCTTTGCCAGACTAAACATCCCCAGTTCCCTAAGTCTCATAGAGCATTGATTCGAGACCTTTTACCATTTTGGTTGCCCTCCTCTGGACACGTTCCAGCTTGTCAATATCCTTCTTAAATTGCGGTGCCCAGAACTGAACACAGTACTTGTGGGGGCTTTCCCCACTCACCTTCTGCTGCGCGCCGCTCTCGCGCCCCCTCAGCGTGCGTCATTCCTGGCGCGCTCTCGGGGTTCCCCATCATCAAAAGGTGCTGTTTCTTCAGCCCCAGGAATGACGCGCGCTGAGGTGGTGCAAGAGCGGCAGCATCGGGGCGGCTGTGTGGTTGCCGCCCTTGCAAGTGGGGAGCGCCGCTGGACCTCGTGCTACTTTCCCGGAGTAGCGCGCAGCAGAAGGTAAGTGGGGAAAGCCCCTAGGTGAGGTCTGACCAATGCAGAGTAGAGTAGTACAATTACTTCCCTCAATCTATTGATGCATCCCAGAATTGCATTGGCTTTTTTGACTGCCATATGCTGACTCATGTTCAGTTTGTGGTCTACTAAGACTCCCAGGTCCCTTTCACATGTAGTGTTGTCAAGCCATCCTATGTCTGTGCATTTCATTTTTTCTGCCTGTGTAGAATCTTACATTTATCTCTGAAATTCATTTTGTTAGTTTTGCCCCATTTTGAATCCTGCCCCCCGTCCTCCAGGGTATTAGCTACTCCTCCTAATTTGGTATCATCTGCAAATTTGATTAGCATGCCCTCTATTTCATTATCCAAGTCATTGATAAAAATGTTGAATAGCACTGGGCCCAGGACAGAACCCTGTGGCACCCCACTAGTCACTTCTCTCCAGGAAGAAAATGAGCCATTGATGAGCACTCTTTGTGTTTGGCCAGTCAACCAATCAGTTGCACTGTCTAGTCCATATCTTTCCAACTTGCAAGAATATCATGGGGCACCTTGCCTTACTAAAATCCTAAGCAATTACATCATACCACCAAGTTCCAAAAGGCAACTACTTCTTACCTCTGGAATTTTCAGTGGTATTAATACTAAATTCTACAGAAGGACAGGAAGTGTTCTTCCACTGAGCAATTACATTTAAGGAATATCATTCCATGGAGCAAAATCATTTAGGGGATAGCCATTGATAAAATAAGTTCTCTACAAGAAGTGAGAATTAGTTGACCAATCCTTGATGCAGAACCATAGCGAGCATTCAATGGTGTGCTTAAAGGGGTGGTGGTGTTTAAAACAACAGACAGATAATCAAACACAAAGCAAATATCCAGTTATAGCCCTGATTTTCTCTTACCTCCTCCATAAGTTTGGCACAAGTATGGAAAACGCCAGACATTCCCAAGCCCTACAGCAAATCCAACGCAGCTTAAAATATACTGTAACTTATTATCCCACTTCGGTCTGCGATCATCTTCCTGGATTTGGGGAGGATCTACTGATGCTGCTTTCGACATCGCCACAACCTCTTCTCTTTCACTACCAGCCACTAGAACAGCTGAAGCTCAGGCAACCTGTAATAGAGCTGCCTTGGGAATTTGAACAAGGGGAGGAACTTTTTACCCCTGATGTCACATTCAAGAGCACAAAGCCACATGAAGAACCCACCCAAACAGGGTTCCGTACATCAAAGTCACTCCCTTCTAGAAGCTCCTTTCTGATGCTCACCGAATGCTTCTTTCTAACTTTTGGAGATTTTGGGGTCACGGATCATGAATGTTTAATCTTTATGTGTATGACCAATAACCTTCCACATCCTCTGGAAACACACTAACCTTGTGTGCAGCTTTACAAATCAGCCCAGTCACCCTGGAAAAAATGGGATGCTAAGACAACTTCAAAATCTAATCAGCACATGGGGGCCAGCAGACTGGCCTTCGTTTTGAAAAATGCTTCTTTAAAAAGCATATTTAAGGCTAACTGAAGTGATATATTGACACAGCAGAAGACGCTGGAGAATTGCCTATATCATCTGGAGGGTTGGGGCGGGGGGGTAAGGAAGGTTAGTTGTAAAAGCACAAAGTGACCCTTTATGTTTTCTGAACCTAAAGATTTTGAAAGGAAAATGTCCCGTGCAAAGCAGTGACAAAAATAAAATAACACTGAACATAAGAACATAAGAAAGAGCCTGCTGGATCAGACCAGAGTCCATCTAGTCCATCACTCTGCTACTCGCAGTGCCCCACCAGGTGCCTTTGGGAGCTCCCATGCTGACTCTTTCTCAGCAGGTCTTGCTTTTCTACATGTTTTATAATTTTATCTTTAATGATAGATTCTACTAATTTACCAGGAACAGATGTCAAACTGACTGGCCTGTAATTTCCTGGGTCCCCCCTAGATCCTTTCTTAAAGATTGGTGTGACATTGGCCATCTTCCAGTCTTCAGGGATGGAGGCAGATTTCAGGGATAAGTTGCATATTAAAATGAGAAGATCAGCAATTTCATGCTTGAGCTCTTTAAGAACTCTTGGGTAAATGCAATCTGGGCCAGGGGATTTGGTAGATGAATCTAGAGTTTGCAGAAGTCATTCATCACTCTTCACATGTTAATAAATTGTCACTAAATCAACAGTTCTGAAATAAGTGTGAAATAAATGGCTTCCTGACTTTCCTGCAGTGCTTGAAGTTAAATTTAACTTAATTACGTACCAATGAGACTATTTTCTGCACTCTCTGAAGTGTAGAATGGTTGGATTGGTAACATTCCCACCAGGCCAAGGATTCTAAACCAGGCATCCTGTCAGAGCTGCCGGGTGCTCAAACTGCCCATTTTATCAGCCTGAATGCATTTCTTTCATGAGTGCTCTTGCATCCAGTTTTGCCAGTGGTGAGAAGACCCCCCCCCCCCCCCCCCGCGTCTTGCCCAAGCAGTGCAGGAGACTGTGGAACCAAATGATCCTTGCTTATGCTTGTGCTTGCTTTGTTCAGAAATTAGTAATAGCCATTTCTTTCCCTAGCCAGGCGGCACCCAGCCCTCATCAGGGTCCTGACCTTGGAGAAGTTGCCTGGCCTGTGAATGCTTTTCCTTTGGGGAAAACTGTTAGAGGGTGGGAGGTGGTGCATAGTGGAGGATATAGACTGCTGCTGAGTGTGAGAATGTAAGATTCAGCAAAAAAAATCTCTGGTGTGTACTCTGATGCAATAAATCGATTTCAGTGAACCTGAGTCTGATTATTGGGAAGAGCTCTATGGGCACGGCACCTGTTCATCATTGTTAATTGAATTTATGTCCCACCCTTCCACCAGCAGGCACTTGGTGCTATACGTGGGGTTATTACTCTTAAGTCTCATGGCAGATGCATGAATGTTGGATGGACTGAACAGCCCTGAGTGGACCAAGGTTCCCCCCATGGTTTTGAATGCAGAGTAATTTTGAACGCAGAGTTTCCCATCTTTCTCCACAAACTTGCATTTACTGTCCTATTGACTTTGACTCGGTGCACTCCAGAGTTAGCAGCTCAGTGGAAGAGCATCTGTTTGGCCTTTGGGAGATCTCAAATAGGTCCCAGCCCCTCCACTCGAAAGGATCAATAAATCGGTGATATGAAGGCTCTTTTCCAAGGTGGGAACAAGCATAACTTAGTTACATGTGTAACTATACCAACTATGACTAACCCCAACCAGATTATTTCATGGTTAGTACCTGCCGTTCTAATGCTGATCGAGGAAAGGAGGCAGAGACCGTGCACACCCACATGGCCGGGTCCTGATCTCCAAGAAAACAGCATCAATCCCCTGTCGGAGCCCCCTGAGCCCCCTCCATCATTCTGTTCTTGAATCAACTGCAACAGGTAAAGCTTGTTGGCTGCCATTTAAAAGCTAAGAGGACAAGCTAGAATTCCCACACCTGTTGGGGGGGGGGGGGGGCAGGGGGAGAAAAACAGTGAATGTTTGTCTGCTAGATATATAATTTGTTTTAATAATATTTTATTTGAAAACAGAATTTGGTATATTTTTGTACAGCTAAGTGGCACACATCAGTAAAAACCAATGTGTCCCTGGGAATCAACAACAGCATGAACTGTCCACGTAACTGCTAAAGAGAAATTCCACAGGGGCAGATAGATGGTGTTAGCAACAACAACAACCACAACAATAAGAAGGTGGGTCTTGTGACACCTTAAAAACATGATTTCTTGTCTTGCAAACTTTCAAGTAGACTCTAGTACATAAAAGCTTCTGTCCCATCAAACATGGTAGCCTTTCATGTGCTAGGAAACTGCCACTGTTTTCATAGGCATGTTCACGCCAAAGCAAGTTCCATTATGTCCAGTGGCCCTCACTCTCAGGCAAGAGAGCAGATAGAAAGCGGGGGCTGTTTACCCATATCTTCATCCTTGCTCTTCTCAGGAGGGTTTGTTACAACTAATTCCTCTTCAACTCCCCATTTATGGATGCTTCTGACACAGCATTGACCAGATCCTGTCGGTCATCTTGCCTTTTCACACAAGTTTTTATGGCCTTGTAGATAGCATATCCAGGGATCATCAAGCTGGGCACGCCTGCCACAATCACGATGATGACATAAACCCAGCCAGGATACGTTTTTAGCCACGCTTTGGGGAACAGCGCCTGCAGGCAGGAAGAAGGACATTTCCAGCACACAAGAGTGGCAAAGAAGATGGGAGCCTAAGGAATCTGAACATGAAGCAGCACTCATTTTTGAAGGGAGCAGCACTGGATTGCTTTCTGACTTCTGTCAAAGATGGCAGACACACCAACGCAATCCTGTGCTGAGGAACTCCAATCCAAACCCATTGAAATCAATGCACTCAGACTGGAGTAATTCTGCGTAGGGTTACACTGATAGGCAAGTTTTGGTTAAAGATAGTTTGCCTGTCCATGTATGACATTCTCAAACAATGCACAAGCACAGGGAAACGTGTTCTCTTGTAGAATGCATGTATTCCCAATTCAGGTAAAGCATCAGATGGGCCAAGAAATCTGTCTGGTGACTCTCATGAGCAGAAGTGTGTGTTGCAATCCATCCCCAAATCCTCAGGATTCCTTTATAAACAATATGATGTAGGAAGTATTCCGTGAAGGTAGAAAGTTTAAAACCACTGGCTTGTATCTAGCCCAGTGGTGGCGAACCTATGGCACGGGTGGCAGAGGTGGCACTCAGAGCCCTCTCTGTGGGCACATGCAAATAGAGTCCCCTCCACACACACACACATCTAGGCTGGCCTGTGCCTCTGGGCTCGATTATTAGCATTAAACCTAAGACCTAGTGTTGGGGAAGCAATGTAGGTAACCATGTTAAGCACTGTTAAACCCCACTGATTTTCATGCGAAGAACTAAAGCATGATCCTTTACCTGGGAGTAAGCTCGGTTGCTGGCAATGGGGCTTGCTTCTGAGTAAACCCTCCTAGGGTCTTGATTCACCGGTTGGAAGAGTTGCACGGTTGCTTCAAAGCAAAGCCACCGACTACCACCAAGCTTGCTCCCGAGTAACGCACGCCTCAGAGCCAATCGTTTTTTCTAAACTAAAACCTCAGTATTTAGGTTAAATTGCCATGTTGGCACTTTGAGATAAAAAAGCGGGTTTTGGGTTGCAATTTGGGCACTCGGTCTCGAAAAGGTTCGCCATCACTGATCTAGCCACTCTGTTCAACCTAACTGAAAGCCTTCCCCCAACCAAAAAGTTTTTCTACAGCTGAGATGTCTTCCCACTGGAGGAAGCTTCCTGAAGCTGGAGGAAGGTTTCCAAGTTAGCTGAGCACACTGGTAGGACAAAGACCAGCCTCACAAAGGGATGCATCAATTGCGAGGATTGGGAAATGAATACAGCAAAGCTAAAGAGCTATACAATTCTCACCAGGCAATGTTATTTAAGTGAAGGGAATGCACCTAAAAACTTAAGTTTTCCTTCCAAGAAATGACCTATTGTCTCAAAGCAAGATATGATGCCACCATTTACCACATGGGATGTAGATGAGCAGATTCTCATTACCTCTACAGGAAACTGAATGTGTTGAATATCAGGAACTGTACAATTACATTTATAGTAAACTTGCCATTTTTCCCCAGAAAAATGACAAACAACAGTCCACAAATCACAATTGCAAACCAGACCCTGGGACTTCCGAGGGTCCTTCCCATGTTTATCAGAATGCAGCCATGTTCTCAAAGCAGTCAATGAAAATCTCAAGTCCAGGCTGCCCTTGTGAGGGAAGAAGCATAACAAAAGTTGTGGGAAGTCCTGCCAAATCACAGCTGACTTATGGCAACCCCTTGTGTGGTTTTCAAGGCAAGAGGCATTCAGAGGCAGTCCGAGGTTGCCTTCCTTGGTGGTCTCCCATCCAACTGCTAGCCAGGGCCGACCCCCTGCTTAGCTTCTGAGCTAGCCAGAGCCACCAAGTCAGGGCAAGCAGAAGGAGAGATGCTTATTATTGGTAACCTAAAAGCAAAGAATATTCGATTCATGGAACAGGGAAGGGGAATCTTAGAAAAATGATGCTATCAAGAGGACAAAATCTGCCAGCAAATCATTTTGCAAAATGCCTTCCAATGTAACTCACTGGAACATAGCAAGCATGGCCTTTCTGTGCCCAATGAACTTGGAATTTCAACACAAGAGTTCACATCCATTAACTTACTTAACGCACTAGAATTTAGTGTCCCAACATTTAGTTGAAAAAAATTCTACAGGGCAAGGGCAGACATGCCTGGACAAGGGAATAAGCATTTGGGAGTTCCTTTCAAATAGGAGCTGCATTTGGATTTATTTTATTTAGATTTATTTATACCTCACTTTTCTCCCCAGTGGGGACCAAAGTGCTTTGCAACACTCTCTCCTCTCCCATTTTATCCTCACAACTACTCTGCGAGGTAAATTAGGCAAAGGCTCCACCTACACTTGATGAAGTCCTGGTGCTGGTCAGGGAATAACACGAGGACCTGGTTGCCACATTCGCAACGGGAGTTTTGTGCCTCCCAAATGCACCTCACCTCTTTTCTGTTTGTGACTGCAGCACACACAGAGAAGCACCTTTTGAAGAAGAAGAAGAAGAAGAAGAAGAAGAAGAAGAAGAAGAAGAAGAAGAAGAAGAAGAAGAAGAAGAAGAAGAAGAAGAAGAAGAAGAAGAAGAAGAAGAAGAGGAGGAGGAGGAGGAGGAGGAGGAGGAGGAGGAGGAGGAGGAGGAGGAGGAGGAGGAGGAGGAGGAGTTTGGATTTATATCCCTCCCTTTCTCTCCTGCAGGAGACTCAAAGGGGCTCACAATCTCCTTTCCCTTCCCCCCTCACAACAAACATGCGGTTCCTCCAGATCAGAGTGCACCTGCTCTTAGCCACTACGCCACTGATGCTCTTTTGCATCCTCAAGCCATGCCACGAAGCTGGTATTGGCTCTGTTGCAAAGCTTACAGGTAGCCATGTAAGCAATGTGATTTTCTTAAACTTCTGAGAAGCATAAAACTCCCATTGCACATGTGATGCGAAATGTTAATGTGTTTCCCCAAAACACAAAGTCTTTATCATGTGTAGGTCAGCCTAAAAGAGAGTGAGTATCCCCAGCAAGTAGCCATTACCCAGTATGCTTCCACAGCAGTGGGGGGGCAGGGGGGAATTGAACATGGGTCTCTCAGATCCTAGTCCCACTCTCCAGCTTTCCTGTGGATAACATTTCAGGCTGTTTGAATACTGAGAGCCCTAACAAAGGCTTCGGCAAGCTGTACTCTTCCGTGCCCCCTGAAAGAGTTTCAGTAGAAAATTGAACAAGAGAAGTCTCGACAAATTAGCAAAACAATCCGGAATGTGCTTTTTTGACCACATATACTTACATACGTTGGGTCCCAAGTGATGTATTCTAATTTTTGATTCACTTTCACCACAAAATAAAACAAGAAGATAACCAACATGATGATGGGACTGATAAATCTCCAGGTGGCCTGCCAGAAAATGTTGGGCTTATGTCCAATCATGAATTTGATATCATCATTAAATCTGGTAATAAAGAGAAAGAAAAAAACGGATTCTTGCTGAGAACAGATTTGAGGTTGGTTCACAAGGACATATTATTCATCACATGATGATTGGAGCACCAAGAGACAACTGCCCTATGTCAATGGGCCCTCATGGCCACAAAATACAGAATGTTTATATCCCTTTACATGGCCTCAAATGCTCTTCAAAGGAATCAGTTCTCTCATGCAGTTGCCAGTATTCAAGCGAAGAGAACCCAAGTCACACACAAACACATGTCAATGAGCCCTATATGCTTGCCAAGTCAGTTCCTTTGCTGTGGTTTCAAGAATTTCTTTAAGGCCAAGATCAATGGGAATCATCTGGCTTCAAGCCAGACCATCCATCCATCCATCCATCCATCCATCCATCCATCCATCCATCCATCCATCCATCCATCCATCCATCCATCCATCCATCTTTATTAAAACGGGATATGTAGATATCTATAAATTAAAATTAGCTCCCACACAAATTAAATTGAGGTTTAAGGGAAATATCAGTTAAATAAAATAATAAACAAGGTTATTTAAAAATTCTGTCCAGCCAGATTTTAAAAGGGATAGATGCTTGTATCGCCATTCAGTCAACCAGTTGACCACTCTGTTTAGCCACGGGAGGAGGGGTAGATGGGGTTAGTTATCAAGCAATATTGTGGCCAAAGGCCAAACTACACACGCTGCTGCAGTTGTATGACTGAAACCCCAGGTGTACAATGGGACTCCAAGAAGTATCCATGAGGGACTTGCTCTGGATTGGGTTGCAGCCATAGGGAAGAGGCGCTGCCACGGACATGGCCATGAATATATGGGAACAGTTGCTGGACTTAACCAAAAAGATCACTGAGTATATGGCGGCATACATACACTGAACAACCCTGGCCTCTCAGGGAAGCAGGCCAAGAAGGGAGCCAGGCCACTAAGAACAAGGATACAAAGGGTAGCAGCTATATGTTCTTGTCTAGTCTGGAACCTGTCTAACCCATTATCAAGAACCTGTCTAACCCATCATCAATTTGTTGAGGCCAAAGTGTGGAAGCGTCTCAGAGTCACAAGAAGTGAAGATTATTGGTTGTGGGCCAGAAGATATTCTTACATATGAGAAATCTGTAACTATTATTTTTAAACATACCTCATTAACATTAAAAAGTAACATTGTTCTATACCTCCTAGGAAGACATGTTAAGTATAGATAGCTTTGCACTGCGTTTATGAGATAATGTTCGAGTATGCACAAGGTGTCTGCTATGCAATGGGGGCAAATGTCTGTTGCGGCAAGATTTCTCGTATGGACATATTTCCTTGAGCCCTGCATTGACTTTTCATTCTCTCTGAGACAAGCTAGACCACCTTCTAGCATGATTTTAATTTGCTTCACTGCCAGAGCAGGACAGATTTGCCAGTGAGCACAGCTTTGCCGCAGACATTCCTCCACCCACGGCCAGTCTTCCCATTCCCTCACACTGGCATTCATGCCAGGGACATAGGTATAGATTTTTATGGGGGGGTTGAGGGTGGGGCCACGCCCCCACCTGCCCCTGGGGGCGTGGCCATGCTTCCCCAAACCCTGCCCAGGCCTCAGTAATTTTTTATTTATATTTTACATTTCTACCCTGCCAATTTCCAAAGGGACTCAAGGCGGCTTACATACAATAATATAAAAAGTTACAAAGTGTAAACATAAAACATTACAAAAATGTAAACATTTGGAGGGTATAAACATATATTAACAGAAATATAAACATTTGGAGGAGCTTAGTAGAGAAGAAAGAGAAGGGAGCACTCTTAACACATTTGGGAACTCCATTCTTCTTCCCAGAGCTCTCCACTGTCATTCTTACAACAGCCTTCCAAGGTAGTAGAGTCTGAGAATACGTGACTAGGCCAAGGTCATCCAGCTAGCTTCTGCAGCAGACTGGAGATTCGAACTCGGGGCTCCCGAATCACAGCACGACACTCTACCCACCATACCCCACTGCCCTGTCAGAGATGGGCCGAGAGGCTCCTGGGAGGTTCAGTGGCAGACTTCCCTGCCCTGCTCCCCCCCCCCACCGGCTGGGCTCCCAGCCAGCAATCCCTTCTGTCCTCTCCTCCGGGTAGAGATGTAGCTAGGGAAAATGGAGCCCGGTGCAAAACCTGAGTTTTGCTAAACACCTCCCCCCTGGCAGGGGAGACACCATGATCACCTCCCCCCCCCCCCGCATGGGCGGATAATCCACCCCCAAACAGCATCACTTTCAATCGTGTTTAAACTAGGGAGCCCAGATTCTCCTTTTAAATCCACCTTAAAGGGAGAATCTGGGGTCCCCAGTTAAAACTACATTGAAAGTGATGCTGTTTTGGGGTGGATTATCCCCCACCCTTAAACAGCATCATTTTCGATGTTTAAACTGGGGACCTCAGATTCTCCCTTTAAATCCATGCCAAAGGGGGTGTATTTAAAAGGAGAATCTGGAGAAATTTGGGGGGTGCCTGCTGTCAGGGGTGCAATTGTTAAGTTAGCAGCACCAAAAAATTCGGGTATCTTTAGGAGACCCTCCTGATGATACCATCCAAGTTTGGTGAAGTTTGGTTCAGGGGGTCCAAAGTTATGGACCCTCAAATGTGTAGCCCCCATCTCCTATTAGCTCCCATGGGGGATGGGGGCACCCCCTTTGGGAGTCCATAGCTTTGGACCCCCTATATCAAACTTCACAAAACATGGGTGGTATCAGTAGGAGACTCTCCTGATGATATCACCCAGGTTTGGAGAAGTTTGGTCCATGGGGGCCAAAGTTATGGACCCTCAAATGTGTAGCCCCCATCTTCTATTAGCTTCCATTGGAAACAATGGGGGATGGGGAGTCCTTTGGGAGTCCATAACTTTGGACCCCCTGAACCAAACTTCACCAAACCTGGGTGGTATCATCAGGAGAGTCTTCTAAAGATATCCTGAAAGTTTGGTGCAGGCCAAAAATAAAAAACACTTTAAAATATAAAAAAAACACAAATGGGGGGCGGAGCTTCAGACATGTAATGGGGGGGGTGAACCCGAGAACCCCCCCTTACCTACATCCTTGATTCATGCCTTCCCCCTCACCCCTCCTTCCATGTTGCCGGCTACTTCAAGTTACAGAAAAGAAGCTCACTCACATGGGCTTAGCCAAAACACACCAAACTCTAATTCTCAGATTGATACATCAAGGTATCAACAGAACAACAGCAGAGAGTGCTTGGAAATAACAAGCCTCTCTATTCTCCAGTGGTGGCAACAGCAGCAGGAAGCATATTTGTGACGGGAGGGGAAGAGAATATCAGCTCAAGGATGGTTCCTTTCTTTAGCAGCTTGTGGTCCAGGGAACTGCTTTGCCTCTTTTATTTTTTTGGGGGGAGGGGTAATTTTTGGAACAGTAATATCGATATAAGTGCAGCTTAAATAGCTAAACCAGCAATCTTGAGATCTCTAATGAAATCTGTGCCTTTAAGGATTCGCTGATGGGCAGAATTAAGGGAACCAGGTCTGGGAGAGTTGTTGCCATACCTTTTTTACCCTGCTTTATTGAATAATGGATTTAATATAATTTTCTTGCTCATGTAAGATGTACTGGCAAATGCCAGCAGCCATATGTGTGTGTGTAGCAGAGTGTCCAAACCAAAAACAGGCCAAGCGTGCAAAAAGGCCTGTCAGCAAAATTAAATCACTGAAAGGGTTAATCCAGTCAGCAGAGACTTGAAGCCTCAGGGACATGTCTTTGATTACCTGGACAGAGACTCTTAAAGAGTCCAGGTATGTCATGTATGTCAGAAGCTTTGCTTCTGGGGGGGGGGGGCATGAGCTGAGAGAGTTCTGAGAGAACTCATCCAGCAGGCTTCATGTGCAGGAGTGGGGGAAACAAAATAAGCCTTTTGGGGGCCCACAAAATTGAACCCCCCAGAACGAAAGTTCACCAAGGCTGGATGCTATTACTAGGAGGACCTCCTGGAGCCACTTTGAAAGTCTGGTGCCATTATCATCAAAAATGTGCAGTCTGCTTACACTCTCAAATATTCCCCATTGGCTACAATGGAACCAAGGCACTGCGGAACAAAGAATCTTGGGTAAATTGTTTGGGGTGCCTGTCAGGGGTGCATTTTTAAAGCTAGTGACACCAAAATTTCAGGGCATCACCAAGCAACTATTCTTATGATACCATCCAGGGGTAGGGTGGGATATA
Source organism: Sphaerodactylus townsendi (assembly GCF_021028975.2). Taxonomy (NCBI): domain Eukaryota; kingdom Metazoa; phylum Chordata; class Lepidosauria; order Squamata; family Sphaerodactylidae; genus Sphaerodactylus; species Sphaerodactylus townsendi. The sequence goes on along the minus strand of NC_059438.1, from coordinate 44,646,135 downwards.
AATCCAAATAAATAAATAAAACCAGTATTGCAGTGGAGTCTGCTACAGTCACACAAGTTCCTGACCTGCCTGGCTGACAACTTCCTTCATGAAGGGACTCAGCCATACTCAACACTGACCAACAGACAAGAGACTGTAGACATGGTGATGGTGGCGGGGACCTCAGGTGAAGTGACCATGTCTTCCTAGAATTCGTTTAGCTGTGGGGGACCAAGGAAGTCTGAAGCTACACTTGTCTGTTAGATTTCAGTAGGGCAGATTTACACAGAGGTAGGATGAGGGTCATTCTATGGGCAAGACTGCTGGAGCGGAAAGGAGCAAGGGAAGGGTGGGCTCTGCTAAAACAAGAGCTCTTGCAAAGCTGAAGCCATTACTATTCCAACAAGATGGAACCATGTTGGGGATCCAAGAAGCCACTGTGGATGAACAGAGAATTCTATGAAGAAGAAAAGGAAAGGAAACGTTCCAGAAATGGAGGGACAGACATTCCTCTACAGATGAGTTTCTGCAGGTTGCCAGGCCCTGTAGGTCAGCCATCAGAGCTCACAGTGAGCTGATGCTGGCCAGGAAAGCTTGCTACAACAAGAGAATCTTCTTACGTTCTTCTGAGGAACAAACACAGGTTACAGGAGGCAACTGGCCCTTTGTTGGGTGAAAATGGAAAACATTGACAGAGGACAGGGAGAAAGCAGAAAGGCTCAGTGCCTCTTTTGCCTCAGTTTTTCCCATGGAGAAGAGTACAGGCTCTTCTAGAGATGGTGGTAGGCAAGGCGTGGCACCTGAGCTGCTAGTTGACATGGACAGAGAGTTGCTTGAGAGGCACTTGGCTGCATTGGATGAGTACAAATCCCCGGGCCAGATGGTACGCACCCAAGAGTGCTGAAAGAACTATCCAGAGGGCTCACTGAGCCCTCCCAGACCTCTTGGCGGGTGGGAGATGCGCCACAAGACTGGAGGAGGGCTCACATTATCACCCAGGAAACTACAGGCCAGTCCGTCTGACCCAGGAAGATAGTGCAGCAGATTTTAAAGGGATCAATCTGCGAGCATCTGAAGGACAACTTGGTGATCCAGGGAAGTTAGCACGGATTTGTCCCCAACAGGCCTTTCCTTCTAAAATTGATTTAGGGAATGCTGTTGACATTGTTTACCTGAATTTTAGTAAAGCCTTTGACAGGGTTCCCCATAATGTCTGTATGAGTAAGCCAGAGGACTGTAGACTGGACTCTAGGATAGTTCGGTGGACAGGGAACTGGGTATAGAACCGCACTCAAAGAGTAGTTGTCGATGGCATTTCATCTGAATGGAGGGAGGTGTTCAGTGGAGCACTACAGGACTTGGTTCTGGGCTCGGTGCTTTTCAGTATTTTTTAAATGATCTGGGTGAGGGTGTAAAGGGACTAGTGATTAAATTTGCAGGTGATACCAAATTGGGAGGAGTAGCAAACTCATCAGAAGATAGAGATAGGATTCAACAAGATCTGAACACATTGGAAAAGTGGCTAAGCTCCTCTACATCTACTAAGCTCCTCTACATCTGGATAACAAAAATGAGGAACATGCATACTCAATGGGGGATACACAACTGAGTAACAGTGTGTGTGTGAACAAGATCTTGGGGTATGGGTTAAATGTGAGCAGGCAGTGTGATGCAGAGATATAAAAGGCTGATGTGATCTTGGAGTGTAACAACAGAGGCATAACATCCAAAACGCAAGATGTCATAGTCCCGCTGTACTCTATATTGGTCAAGCCTCACCTGGAGTCTTGTGTTCAGTTCTGGAGGCCTCATTTCAAAAACGATATGGACAGGTGCAAAGGAGAGTGACGAGGATGATCAGGGACCTGGAAAGGCTAAGAATGTTCAGGCTGGGGAAGAGGAGGGGAGGGGGCAAGATTGCTGTCTTGAAGTATTTGAAAGGCTGACACTTAAGAGGAGGGTGAGGAGCTGTTCCTGTTGGCAACAGAGGAAATGACTCATAATATTGGGTTTAAATTATGGTTCCAACTGAATATTTTACTTTTTACGGCAACAGTTGTGCAGTAGTGGAATCGGCTGCCTAGGGAGGTGGTGAGCTCCCCCACACTGGCAGTCTTTCAGCAGCAGCTGGACAAAAACTTGTTTGGGATGCTCTAGGCTGATTCTACATTGAGAAGGGAAATGGATTAGATGGCCTGTGTGGCCCCTTCCAACTTTATGATGAGATGATTTACGACTCTATGATTCTACATCCGAGCCAACACAATTAGTCAGTTCTACAAATAATTCTGCACTCAGCTCCCAAAGCGTGTGTGTGTGTGTGTGTGTGTGTGTGTGTGTGTGTGTGTGTGTGTGTGTGTGTGTGTGTGTGTGTGTGTGTGTGTGTGTCACATTTTGATGGCTATGTTTTGTGCATATACATATCCTGCCTTTACTGTATGGCTCAAGATGGCTTACAAACCCAAATTCAAAACTTACTAATTACAATAAACCCCGCCATTAAAAGTCCAGTAAAATCCCCTTTTTAAAAAAGGCCTTGCAGCTAAACCTCCCATTTATATGACCAGAGCGGGGAGTATACATTCTCAGCCCCAATTTCTCATTCCCATGGAATTTAGAAGCTGGAGAAAAAAGGTTTCCTCACAGCAACACTCTAGGAATTTCTACAAGTCTCTATGGCCCACAGAAACCAGGCAGGCTATAGCATCACCCAGAAGTGCCATTCCATCCCCCCTAAACTTCTCCCTTCTCAGTCCCCATCCCTAAAAGGTTCTGGAATTTGCCAGGACAATTCTGGGAATCCCATTTACAGCACCTCCTTAAAACTTCTAGGTATTTATAAGCTGCCTCTTGGTTTCACTTGATGAGTTGGCCATCAGCCATTTCAATCCCATCACTCTCGGTGATCTTGCTCCTCTTTATTGCCGCAGTAGCGCCCTTTTCCAGGCCAAACTCCATCGAAATGTCTGTGCTGAATATTCGGACTGTGTTTACTAGTGACTGGATTTCTGTGTCTGATTTCCCATACAGCTTCGAATCATCCATGTACAGCAAATGTGAGATTTTTTCTGAGTCTTTGGCCATTTGATAGCCCAACTTTGTTTTCTTTAAAATTACTGTTAGTGGGATCATGGCAATGATAAACAGTAAAGGTGATAATGAATCACCTTGGGAAATTCCTCGATTAATGTCGACTGTTCCAAAGTTTTCATTTCCGACTATCCGTTCAGTTGTCCACTGTCTCATCGCTTTTTCAGTGAATACTCAAATGTTTTTGCTGATGCCAATTGTTTCCAAGCATTTCATGATCCAACAATGGGGCAGTGAGTCAAATGCCTTCTTGTAATCAATCCAGACCATATGCAAATTCGTTCTTCAATTCTTGCAGTTCTCCATTATCATTTTATCTATCAGGAGTTGATCTTTTGTACCCCTGCTCCTTCTTTTGTTCCCTTTTTGCTCCACTGGCAGGATGCTATTTGCTTCCAAGTAGTCCATGATGTCATCTGCTATTATGCCAGTGAGCAGTTTGAGCATCGTGGATAAACATGTTATTGGCCTGTAGTTTCCAGGTGTTGCTCCTTTGGCTGGATCTTTCTGAATCAAGTATGTCTTCCCAGTTGTTAGCCATTCATCGATTTCACCATTTTGCATGGCTTCATTGAACTGCTTGGCCATTGCCGGGTACAAACTAGTTAGCTTTTGAGCCAGAAGCCATGCAATTGATCATGTCCTGGTGCCGTCCAGTTTTTCACTTTCTTGCTTCGATTTGTTATCATATCAGTTGTTATTTCCAGGTCTTGCATTTGTTTTTGGCCAACATCTTTCTCAAAATCTTTTATCCACTGCACCTTCCTGTTGTAATCTTTCTCGTTTTCCCACAGATCTTTCCAAAACTGAAGTGTTGCATTTTTCTCTGGTTTTTTGCTTCCAACATTGATCTTTGTGTTGAGGCTTTGGTAGAAATGCCTTTGGTCTGAACGAAATTGCTGATTTTGTCTGTACTGGATGTTTCTTGCTTCATATCTTTCAATTTTTCTCGCTGTGGCTGTTATTTGTTGTTTGGGGATCTCCAGTGCTTCTTCAATTGTTCTAGTGTCTAGCCAGTACCTTCTAATTAATTATTTCATGATCTTGCCATTCTTTAATCTTTGTTCTTTCATATTTTTCAGGTTACTGGCATATGATCTTAGTTTTCTGATCTTCTGTTTCAGTCTAATTTTTCACTTTGGTTTTGATGGTTGATTTATCCTGGGTTTGGGTATTTCAATGCCCAGTTCTCTCCTGACCACTAGTGCCGTATTGTACATGAGCTGATTACTTTGTTTGATGGATGTTGTTTCAATTGTCAATCAATTGTTGTTGTTGTTGTTGTTGTTGTTGTTGTTGTTGTTGTAGATTTCACAGCTGCCGATTACCACTGGGGCGACCTCAGCTGGTTTGTGCCATAGACGCTGAAGCTCGATTTTCAAATCGCGGTATCTAGTGACCTTCTCGTGTTCTTTTTCAATGACCCTGCTGTTACCGGGGACTGCTATGTCAATGATGCTCACTTTCTTGTCCTCGATCATGGTGATGTCTGGTGTATTGTGTTTCAACACTTTGTTCATTTGGATTCGCAAGTCCCACAGGATCTTGACCTTCTCATTTTCCATTACTTTCTCTGGACAATGTTCCCACCAGTTCTTACCTGTTCTTTTGTTGTAATTCTTGCATAAATTCCAATGCATCATCTTGGCCACTGACTTGTGTCTCTGTACTCAGTCTGGGCAATCTTTTTGCAGCAGCTGAGGACATGATCTACAGTTTCATCAGCTTCTTTGCACAATCTGCATTTTGCATCATCTGAGGATTTTTCAATTTTGGCCTTGATCGAATTTGTTCTAATGGCTTGCTCTTGGGTGGCTAAAATTAGGGATTCAGTTTCCTTTTTCAGAGTTCCAGTGGTAAACCACAGCCAGGTCTTTTCATGTTCCACCTTGTCTTTGATTTTCTCCAGAAATTGGCTGTGCAGTTTTATTATTATTATTATTATTATTATTATTATTATTATTATTATTATTATTATTATTATTATTATTATTATTATTATTATTATTATTATTATTATTATTAAAACTTGTATACCGCCCTCCCCCGGAGAGCTCAGGGTGGTGCACAACACAAATACATAGATACAATTAACTAAATAAATAAATTCTGTACATTTTAGTACTAATCCCCGTTAAAATACAGCGCCCTAATTACAACAGTTCATTGCAAAGAGCAACTTGAACAAGATACATAAAAATGCAAAATAGGACTAAATTCTTATACAGTAAATTACACAATGGAAGAAACTTACACAATAAATTACACAATGGAATACTTTGTAAAGGGCACGGCTTCTGGCAATCTGCAATAACCACATGCTGTGCAGAATCATACAATATTTTTCAGACTTGATTTGAACCAAAGATTATGTTGCTCTTACAGCACAACCTTCCACTGACAGAAGGCTCTTTCAACAGAAGAGGCATTTTCATCAGTGGAAGAGGCACGTTCCCTTGCTTCTGGAAGCAGAAAAACACTTTCGGATCCAATTCAATGAATTTTGGAATGGCTGCTGTATCTGCCCTGGGCAAACTACACCATCCCTTTTACAGTGGAAGTAAAACTTTTCACAAATGTACACACTCTTCCATCTTAAGTTACCAATAGAGCCCTTTATTCATTTCTGTGTAAAAACCCTTCTTGTTTTGGTACTTAACCAAACTAGTGGTTTTCTGCAATTGCAAAATGCACACTAGCTCCATCACCACCATATATGTAAGCTAAATTAAAAATATCTAAATCAAGAATCATCAGAAGACAGTTTGTGCTCCATGAACCAGCTGCGTGGGGCCCCTTGTGACTCAGAGCAAGCATAGCCAAGCCCCGGCCATTCTGTGTAAGCCCCAGGGGCAGCTTGGCTGTTGTCAGCCCACCTCTGATTTTTCTTGTGTGTACCACAACACGCATTAATTAAGACACAAATGCCTCCAACTTGTACACAATTTCAGTTTCTTACCTGTCTATCCCATATATGTAGACAACGGAAAACATCTCACAGAAAGCGATTATCAGTAAAGGGATGGATCCAGCAAAATTATCAAACAAAGCAAGCCAATAGTTTCCTGACCTCAGCACAAAAATAATGGCAATCAAAAAAGACCCTGTACAAATCAGACCTAGAAACAAAGAGCACATTATGATTATGTTATTTTCGATAAAATGTAAAGCAGAAACCACCTGATCAGCAATGCTGGCAACAGGCCAAACACCGCACATTCTCTGGGCGTGACGGGCATGCAGAAGTCCAAGACAGAGCAGCTCAGCGGAGGCTTTCCCGCCAGTCTCATTGCATGCTATTTTTTGCCTTTCTGTTTTTTCACCCCTCTGTCCTCTAGTCTTCTACTTTCACTTTTTCTGGATGCTCTCTTTTTGGGGGCTTTATGTATTTTTCCTTTATTTACTGGATCTGCAGCATGATTTTTTAATACACTGGAGGATTATTACACTTTTTTCAAAGAAAGAAAAGGAAAATAGTTTTTTTCTTACTAGACTGGCTAAATCAAGTAATTATGAGACTCTAGGGAAAGTCTGCTAACTTTTATATCGAAATATTATTCTTATCCTAAATTGTTCTTTTAAATACCTTCAGTATTATTGATAATTAATGCAGACCCATCTTTCATGTGTTTGTATATTATTATTCCATTTTTGTATTCCTTTTTAAAAATCCTGCTTTTACTGTTGGAAAAGTTGATTGGATCCAACTCATAAATTAATATCATTTTAATACTAGTTAATAGAATTTGGTGCTCTATTTCTATCCTGACCAAACATTCTAACTTCACGGCACCATTTCACTGACCTGTAATCAGTTCCTTGGGCCATTTTTTAGGTATTATTTCGAGATCTTGCAGGGGCACAAGAACACCTTCCATGTTTCCAAACATGGACGATAAACCTAAGCAGAACAGCATGATGAAGAAGAGGATGGACCACAGAGGCGAGACAGGCATTTTGGTGATGGCTTCCGTGAAGACAATAAACGCCAAGCCAGTTCCTTCGACACCCTGCAGAAGACAACAACTGGTGTAATAATAACAGGTACAAAGTATTGATCATTTTGAAATGTACTCGTTCCCCTACCGCACCCAGGCACTGATCTGTAGGACCTCCAATTAGACCAAAGATGGCCAAGTTCTTCAGTCAATGAGGCAATATAACGCATACATTTGGTTAAGACTGGGAGGGAAAGCTTTCAGCTTTGCACAAGAGAGAGAGAGAGAGGGAGGAATCGAAGCTGCATCTCTTAACCATAGATCACATACATGAATCTCTTAAATGGCAAAAAAGAAAAACAACTTCATGTGTGAACCTGAAATACAAGCCTTCAAAGATATATTTCCTTCCTCCCAAGAGAATTGAGGTCATGTCATCATCCTTTAGGCTGGCTGTCTCTGCCATGGGACCTATGAGATAGTGGCCTTCAGGCCGAGGAATCAGTTACCTAGTCAGATGCTCGGCCTCTTGAATAGACTTGTAAGCATGGTGAGAGTCTGGGGGAAGAGGCTGTCTGACATGGCAAGGCCACTGAGGGCAGTGGTTGGTGCACTGGCTGCCAAGTCCACAGCAGGCTCGCTAGTCCAGATTGGTATCTGGGTGGGGGAGTGGCTGCTGCAGCCAGGGGGAGAGCAAGGGGAAACTGCAGCCAGGGTGCACAAGCGCCCTGTGCCCCATCATGGCCCCACCCCCCTGCCCCAGAACACCCCAGAACGCCCCCACCATGCCTCTGCACCAGGGTGTACCCGGGGTGTGCACATGCACACATCGCCCTGTGAGCACTACACCACTAGCTGCAGCTCATGAGCCCCCAGTAGACTTGTCAGCCCAGATTGGCCCCGCGGGAGATGGTTGGCACACGGTTGGAGGGGCAACTGCCTCAGCTGGGGAGCCCTCAGCAGGCTTGCCAGCTCAGACCAGCACTGAGGGGTATGGGGGAGGAGTGGCTTGCTGGGACAGATTGAGAGTGGGGTGGGGCGGGTGTCTGGATTGGCCAGCCCACAACAGGCTTGCCCGGAGGGGTGTTGCCGCAACTGGCTCACGGGCCTGATAAGCCTTCTCAAGATGCAGCCCCTGGGCCACGTTTGACACCCCTGTTCTGTAGGCTCCGATACAAAAATTATGTGTAGTCACACAAGTAATGTGATTTTGCAAAGGAGCCAATAGTGACTCCATGGGGCAATCTGAGGACCTGCAAACAACACAGGGCAGAGCGGCTGAAGCCATTTCTTCTCACACACTGTGGTCACGAGCAGGAAAGGGCCAGCAAGCAGCTGGGAGGCACAAAACCTCCTGACACCTCTGACAGGACTTCCCCGGGTTGTTCACCAACAAACATCAAGGATCTGCAATGTAGTGAGACCCCTTTTTTCACGTGGAATTTCCCTCTGGGTTTTAGTTAATCCTATTCATAGCAGAAGACAACGGAGTTCCCAATCTGGCAACTAATAGCTATTCGTTATTTAATTTTTCAGTTCAGTTGTTGATTTTTTGTTCAGAATTCTGGACATTTGCTAAGCAAGCACATCAACCACCGAGGAAGGAAGTGCACCCGGCCCAAGAGCTGCTGGGCTCATTCTCACTGCAAACAGAACGGTGGCTTGTCTTTGACATCTGGATGTTACAGTGGTGGCTCCAACATGAGTGAGCAGAAGAAGTTAATAGAACCACAGAATCAAGGAGTTGGGCGGGGCCACGCAAGCGGTCTGGTTGAACCCCCTGCTCAATGCAGGACCAGCCAAAAGCATCCCTGACAAACGTTTGTCCAGCCGCGGCGGCTTGAAGCTTGCCAATTCCCTCGGCAGTCGACTCTACCGCTGAACTGTGAACTGTTTTCCTAATGTCCAGCTGGTCCCTTTCTACCCATGATTGATACCCATGATTGAGTCCTGTCCTCTGCTGCCAACTGAAACAGCTCCTTTTCCTCCTCTAAGTGACAGCCCATCAAATACAATCCACCAAGAGAGCAATCGTGATCTCTTTTGGCAGACCGAACTTGGTTTCCAGGCCCCTGATCATCCCCACAGCTCTTCTCTCTAGCAACTCAGTAATGGATCTTTCCTGTCCTTCTCTTCCCCCTGCAGCCCCCTGTGATCCCCCCAAAGCAATGCTGAAGGGGGAGCCACAGTAAGAAGGGACAACCAGTCAACCCCCCATTGCATTAGCAGAACAATCTTGCAGCACACCCATATGCAGAATTACATCTGTTTAGGATCACTGATTTCATTTATTTCGTTGGTCTTAGATTGTGAGCAGAGCAAACTCTCTCCTAGCACAGAAGCAAGGGGTGGTTTTGCCCAGTTCCCACTCCTTATTGCAGATCCACAAGCCATGAAGCATGTTGTGTGGAAGAGTCCCCTCAGCCCCCAGCACTGTCTTTTCCAGAGGGCCCCAGGAGTGTGCTGGTGGAGAGATCAGCCTCCATAGGATCCAACCCACATAATTCTGCTAGGTGTTTCTTCTGCATTATTGCCTTACATCAGATAAAAATGTGTCCAGGTCACAAGTCTGAAATTTAAGGGTTGCAAAGGTTTCTGGATCTGTCCGGTTATATAAAGCTTGCATGGTTTCAAAATTTCCTTCAGTTATGTTTCCTTCTGGAAGATCAAATGCATTTGTCAGAGTGAGGATATTTCTGCAAAAGGGAAAGAGACAAGTCACAAGAATGCTCACATGCAGGCCTCCTGTTTTATTCGTTATCATAGAATCATAGAGTTGGAAGAGACCGCAAGGGACATCCCCCCTTGTAAGGGACGAGTTTGCTCCATCCCCAATGAAGGGAATGATTGGGGCCCCTTTCCATGAAAAATAATCACCGATAAGATGTTCACAATGTCAGCCAGTGATTGAAGTATAAAGTTGGCAACATGCATAAAGCAGAACTCTCTTAATGTCAGATTCCCCGTTCAGACAATAATTCACTTGATTGGTTCAAGGCTTTTATTGAAGACATGTCGGGAACATAAGAAGAGAGTTCTGGCGAAAACCGCGCCAAACTCTGGATAATATGAGTGTAAGTTCCCCACCCCCACATGAGAAGCAGACAGTTTGCATTGTCCAGCCTGGAGTCTCTGTCCAGCCGCAGAACTCCAAGGCTACAGCTAGAAGTGATAATACTGCACCTGCAAAAGCGAAAGCAATCCCCCCCCCATGGAACCATCATGACACATACCCCCCCCCCCCCCAAAGCCTTTGTTGTTGTTTTTAACCTCTCTGGCAAGCCTGAGCTCATTGTGAACTTTAGCTTTTCTGACTTTCTCCCTACACTTCCTGGTTATTTGTTTGAATTCCTCTTTGGTGACCCCCCCCCCTTTCCATTTCTCGTATATTTCTGTTAATCTTAGCTCAGTTGAAAGTTCTTTAAACATTCATCCTGGTTTCCTTAGACACCTCCCATTTTTCTTCCTCATTGGAACTGTTTGAAATTGTGCCTTCAAGATCTCACTTTTAAGAAATTCCCAGCCATCATGCGCTCCCTTCTCTTTTAGTATTTTTAATCATGGGATCACACCCAGTAGATTTTTAAGCTTACTGAAGTCTGCTTCCTTCAAGTCTAGGAGGTGTGTCTCACTGCACTTAGTTCCACTATATAACAAACTCCAGGAGAACATGATCACTCCCACCTTTGAACATTTTAATAACTGTATACGTTTTTGTTTTGGTCTTTGACTGTAATAAAATAATATTACACACTCCCACCTAAGGATCCACTCCACTAATCAGGTCATCATTATTGGTTAGAAGATGATCTAAAATAGCTGATCCCCTTGTTGCTTCTTCCACCTTCTGGACCATGAAATTGTCTCCAAGGCAAGTGAGAAATGTGTAGGACCTGATAGTCTTGGCAGAGTCCCAACAAATATCAGGATAATTGAAATCTCCCATTACTACTACTTCTTTCCTTTCTGAAATCTTGGTCATCTGTTCCAGGAAGGCTTCATCCAATTCTTCAGTCTGGCTTGGGGGTCTGTAATAGACCCCCACAGTGAGATCACTGTCAACCCTCCTGAACTGCAGGAGTGGATCCAGCATATAGATGGCTGGGATCCCATTATTCGAGCACTCTAGAAAACTAAGGATTCTCAAAAGAAACAGGCTGGCTGTAAAGGATTCAATGGTGTTGATGTTCAGAACAGCCGCCTGGCCTTGACTGAATTCCATAACCCGGGCGATGGGCCAGCATCTGCGGCGGAGACTCTGATGGAGGCCTTATCTCTTCGAGAGAGATGAGAACTCCGTTCCCATGAGAAACCGAGAGGGGGGATGGGATGGACAGAGTTATAACCTGTGCTTCTGGCGGGAGACTTTATTCCTGCCACGTCGTGTACGTGAGCTTTCTAGGATGTCTGAATAAACGGTCTTTTACACCAAAAAGCCTTTTATTTCTGCTTCTATGGAATTCCTTACACTGGCAAGCATTGCTGCCCCCTCGCCCTAGCGGTGGGAGTTATGATCTACCTGTCTACAAAAAATCTCAGAGACATACATAAGTTCACCAAGTTGGGACATAAATACATTGGCCCTTTTAGGGTCACTCGTATGATTAATGAGGTGACTGCTCAGCTTGACCTGCTTAAAGCTTTGCGCAAAATCCATCCTGTTTTCCATTGCAGCCTGCTCAAGAAAGCCGCCTCCCCCAATGCCTGGCATCCGGCACCATCTCTACCACCTCCAGTTCTGATTGATGGTGCCAAGCATTTTGAGCTTCAGGATGTACTGGACTTTTGAATCTATCGTAACCACTTGCAATATCTGGTGTCCTGGAAAGGGTATTTAACCTGGACATAATGAGTGGGTGAATGCCGATGACATCAGAGGGCCCCCCCCCCCCCCGACATCAAAGCTTTTCATCATGCCTGTCCAAGCAAACCGTGGGGAGGGCCCTAGGGGAGGCAGAAATGTCAGGATGCCATTTGCTGGGTGGGGGAACTATTGGGGAGAGCTTTTGCTTTTGCAGGTGCTTATCTGTTTCTCTGGCCTTGGAGCTCTGTGGCTGGGACGAGCTCTCAGACTGGACTCTTGCTACTGTCTTGGTTCACATGGGGGGGAGGTATTTGCTACAACATATTATCAACAGTTTTGGCGCCCTTTTGCCAGAACTGTCTTTCACTGTTACTCTCATGACTTCAATAACATCCTTGAACCCATCAAGCGAGTTATTGTCTGAATGGGGTTGGACACCACAAGACACTCCCTGCTTCCCCAGATAAGAAAAGGAACGGCTGCCATTGCCAACTCAGACAGCAGAGGTCATCTCTTAGAGCAGAGAGAGGATTCCATGAATCCAGAGAGGTGCAGGTGGGGGGGGGGGGGGGGGGGACTACATTCGTGATGAAAAAATAACAATTACCACAAATGTATAAAGTAGAAAAGCAACCTACTGGCTAAAGCAGTCGTCGTATCTCTCTGTTGCTCTGAACCCAATGATTGAGTATATGACAGTGGCAGAATAGATGGAGGTAAAGCCATTGATCATTGAGATAATCACAGCATCCTTCTCACAATTATTGCTGCAAATTGAAATACCAAAACAGGTTAATTCCAAAGATTTCAACTTTTATATCTTAAAACTTTATTCCCAATCAAAATTTGCATGAGAACATGTGTACAGTGGTACATCAAGGTTTTGAAAAGTTCTGGCTAGCACGAGCAATGTGTCTAGTATGTGCCACCCAGTGTTGAAGACCAAGATCAGGAAAAGCTCTCATCCTTAAAGGTCTCATCTCTCCCCACAAAATAGCTTTATGGGTAGTCAAGAGGGCCAGGTGTCAGGAGGCCTGTTACTATGGGGATTTTGCTATTGCTGCTTTCTGCATGCTGGGGGTAGAGGAATGGGTTAATTGCATTTCTAACTGACTTTCAACTGTCTTCTTTATGATGTTATACTGTACCAGGTGCTGCTCAAGGTCAGTGCCTGGCCGTCTCAACTGTTATCTCTTTCACAGTTCCTTTTGGGCGCGCTTTATGAGGAGGGGGGGTGCAACCTCAGTTCTGGCATGACCAGAGAAGATCCTCAATACTCAATAAACTTCTGTTCTTATACATTAGTTTGTTTCAGTTTTTGGGATTCTGACACCAGTAGGGTGAAATGGTGAACTGGGTTTGTTTCCCCACCCCTCCTCATGAAGTCTCCTGGGTGACCTTGGGCCAGTCCTGGTTCTTTCAGAACTGTCTCAGGCCCACCTGCCTCACAAGGAGTCTGCTGTGGGGAAGGGAAGGGAAGGCAATTGTAAGCTGCTTTGAGACTCCTTACAGTACACAAAAAGGGGGGCATACAAACCAACTCCTCCTCCTCCTCAAGACCTCTGCTTTTAGCTACTTTGTTTTGCTCTTCATATTTCCTTTTACTCAAGATAGTAATTCCAGAGGGAAGCGGTCATGCTAATCTTTTACAGAAGGTCTTATGCTGCCTTAAAGAAACTCCCTTCTTTCAGGTTCTAGTTCACAAAAGCTTAACCTGGAATGAAATTTCATTAGACCCCTGTAGATCTCTTTTGGTGAAGAACCATTAAGACACTCTAATTGGATATGTAATTTTGTTTATGGACCCTCATGTGCAAGACATTTAATATCACAAAATGTAAAATGATGGACTAAAATAGAATTCATTACAGAAACTTACTGAATTGAATTATAACTTGAGAATGAGATGAGGCCACCAAAGGCGAGAGAGAATGAATAGAATACTTGAGCGCCAGCATCTAGCCAAGTGACCGGGTTACCCAGTTCAGTAACCTGAATAAAAGGAGGGATGGAATTGTTAACTTAGGTAACTTCACAGGTTAACAGAGGGCACTTTTGCACATGCAGAATAATGCAATTTCAATCCACTTTCAATGCACTTTAACAATTGTTTGCAAGTGGATTTTACTATGCAGAATAGCTGCACAGTAACTGCAAAGTGGATTGAAAGTGCATTATTCTGCATGTGTGAAAGTGCCCAGAAACAAATCATAACGGAAACTGCAACTCTGAATATGCAAGCTGTTCACTTAAGCAACTGGAATGCAGTGACTGCTTAAATTGCTGGTGCACCAGAAAGCTTTCTGTACACAGAGGTTCAAAAACAAACCAAAAAAAGCAGCATTTACTTCCCAAGAACAATGGGCCTGCTATCAAAGAGACAGATCTGAAGTCCAGGACAAGGTTTGCCTGCAAATTTATGGGAATGAGTGTGTAGACAAAAATAGCCGAGTATGACAAGCTTCTTGTCTCCCATTTTGATTTGGGAACTCTATTGATTTCTGTCTAATCTGCTTGGGGGCAGGGTTGGCAGAAATAAATAAAAACAGGAAATGCTATAGTGGGTGGAAACCATCGTGCCTGGCCAGGTATGCTGAAAACTTGGTAGTCCACAGGCATTACCATCCTAATGCCTGATTTATAGTGAAGGAGGAAGTGCTCTGGGCCGAGCTGGGTCAGGCTAGCCTGACCTTGGCAGATCTCACAAGCTAAGCAGAGTCAGCCCTGGTCAGTGCTTGGAGGGGAGACCGCCAAAGAAGTCCAGGGCTGCTACTAAAAGGCAAGTGATGGCAAGGCACCTCTTCTGAGCCCGTGTGCTGCAGTGTGGTGGATTCCAATCTGGAGAACCGGGTTCCATTCCCTCCACTGTTCTACGTGGAGCCTACTCTTGAGCTAGTCACAGTTCTCCCAGATCTCTCTCAACCCCTCCTATCTCACAGGGTGTCTGTTGTGGGAAGGGGAAGGGAAGGCGATCGTCAGCCACTTTGAGGCTCCTTGAAGGTATATAAAAGCAAGGTATAAAACCCAACTCTTCTTGCCTTGAAAACCCCATGAGGGATTGCCATAAGTCAGCTGTGACTTTGTAGAACTTTCCATCACAATGGGAAACAGCCTAATATAGGATTGCATCCCCCTGGGTCTGTCCTATCTGTATAGTCAAGAAAGCCTCACATAGACAGCCAGTGGGGTAAGACAGGCACAGTCTGGGCAGGCAGTCAAGGCCAAGGGATACGTGGGCATAAAATCAGCTCCAGAAACACTTTCCAGAAACACTTTCTTTGTCAAAGGCTTACTGGTTGCCAGAAGAGAAATAGCATAAAGAGGACAGGAATCTTCCCTCTGGTTATGAATATCACAGATCTGGCTGCACTTTCAAAAGGCAGCCCCGCCAGTCTGTCATAGAGCAGCTGGATCTGAGTCCAGAAGCACCTTAGAGACTAATAGATTTTGGGGGTCGGCGCTTTCAAGAGACGTTTCCTTTGCTGTATCTGATGAAGAGAACTTTGACTCTCAAAATCTCTTGTTGGCCTCCAAAGTGCTACTGGACTCAAATCCAGCTGTAGATCTGGTTCTGAATATCATACCTAGAACAGAAAGAAACTGCCAGAAACTTTCCTCTGTTTATGAATATCACAAACATTCTGTTAACGGTTCCAGTAAAAGACAAAAGAATCCAGCTTACATTAGGTGTAAACAGGTACACAATCCCACTGACTGATCCTTTCAGTGTCAGGCCACGGATCAGGAAAATGGTGAGCACGACGTACGGGAGGGTGGATGTTATGTAGACAGCCTGGAGGAAGAATGTATGCAACTGAACAACCACAATCAGCATAGTCACCTCCTCTTAACCTCACTTCTCTTGTCCTTTCCCCCCTCGCCCTTTGTAGACATTGCAGGGCCATCCCAAGCAGTCTTCTGCATGCACTGAAGTCAGAGGGCTCAGAAGGGATGCAATTCCGCTCCTGGGTTGCAAGCTCCTCAAGGAAGAGGCCCACCTCTTTTGTCTCTGTCATTCTATGCAGTCCTAGTCTAACCCCAAATCACACCAATGGAACTAAATTGCAGTAACTTTCCAAAGGACTGCTCTCTTAAACCAATTAGCACATAATGCATGGGACGAGTCAGTTTTTGGCCAGTGCTTTGGAGTATTCACATATCTCCAGTAATTTTCACAAATGCCCCCCTAAGCTAGGTCATTCTCATATTGCAGACTAGGGCACTGCTGGAGGGGTTAGGACCTGCTTTTATACTACTCAGCTTCCCAAAACTCCACATGAGGATAAGGAACAGACTCAGCTCTCAGAGAATGCACAAGTGACAGAGGGTGCAAGCCATGTCGAAGAGGGAGCAAGCGTGTTTCTCTGGCTGTCAGGGCTGTTCGACAGTGGCTGTCAGGGCTGTTCGGGGGGGCTGGTGATAGAGCAGTGGCTGTCAGGGCTGTTCGACAGTGGAATTCACTGCCTCGGAGTGTGGTGGACTCTCCTTCTTTGGAGATTTTAAACAGAGGCTGGATGAACATGTGTTGGGAGTGCTTTGATTGTGTTTTCCTGCATGGCAGGGGATTGGACTTGATGGCCCTTGTGGTCTCTTCCAACTCTATGATTCTATGAAATGTCACCTACAAACCCCAGAGGAGAGGTGTGGTGGTGGTAGTCGGGGACTCCATGCTAAGAAGCAGCAATTTGCAGGCCTGACAAGATGTATCGAGAGGTGTGCTATCTCCCTGGGGCAAAAATCCATGATGTCCCAGAGAGTCTGGGAAGGCTTGTCAAGTCCACTGTTATCCCTTCCTCTTAATCCTGTGAGCAGGTCCACGACTTAAATCCTGGGAACCAGGTTGAGAGCACCTGGGCAAAAATTAAGGGAGCGGGGAAAACCAGTGCTCTCATTGTGGGGGGTCTATTACAGACACCCAAGCCAGACTGAAGAGTTGGATGATGCCTTCCTGGAGCAGATGACCCAACTTTCAGAAAGGAAAGAAGTAGTAGTAATTCAGTCATCCTGATATTTGCTGGGAGTCACTCTGCCAAGACAACAATTTCCTCACTTGCCTTGCACACAATTTCATGGTCCAGTAGGTGGATGAGGCTACAAGGGGATTGGCTATTTTAGATCTGCTCCTAACCAATAATGATAACCTGATTAACAGGGTGGAAGTGGTAGGATCCTTAGGTGGGAGTGACCACGTTCTCCTGGACTTCGTTATACAATGGAAAGGGGATGCCAAGTCTAGTCGGACACACATTGTAGATTTTAAGATAGCTAATTTCAGTAAGCTTAAGAAACTACTGGGTGTGGTCCCATGGTTAAGAATATTTATTTATTTATTTATTTATTTTCGATTTATTATACCGCCCCATCCCCGTAGGGCTCTGGGCGGTGTACAATACAATGCACATATACAGATAAAAATGCACGTATACAAGTAAAATAACTAAAACCATTAAAAGCAGCAGTAAAATAAAAACTAGTAGAAAGATTAAAACTAACACGCAATGGCGTCCGACAGATCCATTTCCAAACCCTCTTTCAGGGGGAAGATCAGCAAACCCCAGATGGCAAAGGCACTGATGTAAAGGCCATGGGGGGGGGGGGGGGCACTAAATACTAAAAGAGAAGGGAGTACACGTTGGATGGGAGTTTCTAAAAAGTGAGACCTTGAAGGCACAATTTCAAACAGTTCCAATGAGGAGGAAAAATGGGAGGTGTCTAAAGAAACCAGGATGGAATTCTAAAGAACACTCAAGTGAGCTGAGATATAAAATGGACATTTACAAGAAATGGAAAAGGGGAATTCAAACAAATATCCAAGGCATGTAAGGAGAAAGTCAGAAAAGCCCAAGCTCACAATGAGCTCAGACTTGAAAGATTTTAAAAACAATAAAAAGGGATTTTTTGGTATTATGACTGTGACAGGATAGAATGCGCCCGGGGACATGTGACAAATCGGCCCCTGGACCTCCCCTAGACTACTCTGTTCAGTTCTGGGCACCACAGTTAAGAAGGACCAGCCAGAACATGTCCAGAGGAGGGCAGCCAAAATGGTAAAAGGTCTGGAATCCATGACCTACGAAGAGGGACATTACATTCCACTGAGATCCTCCCCTACTCAAACTCCCAAATCCATAGGAATTTCCTGACTCAGAATTGCTAGCTCTAGTTGGTGCCACCATGAGCAAACAGAGCCAGACCCCACCAGCCACACTGGCGCTGAGCACTTTGCAGGAGCTGTTCCAAAAGTCCAGAAAGAAAACATGAGGAGCAGGCCTACCCCATCCCCCCCCCCGAAAATGAGTACCTTTCCTGTTGTTTCAATGCCTCTGATTGTGCACACGTACAGCACTGCCCAGGCACACAGCAAGCACAAGAGCAGCCACCACTGGACTGTTCCAGAATCGTCAATGGAAGAGGTAATGTTCAATGTCTGCCGGTACCAAAAATAATCCACAGGAGAGCTCTCAGCACATTCCTGGATGTAACCTGAAACCAAAGAGTGTTCAGCCACAGCATGGTCCAGGGGGAAGTTTCTCTGAACAAGCCCCATGGAGATGGAAGAGTACATAAGAACATAAGAACAAGAGTCCATCCTGCTGGATCAGACCAGAGCATCTAGTCCAGCACTCTGCTATTCGCAGTGCCCCACCAGGTGCCTTTGGAGCTCACATGCAGGATGTGAAAGCAATGGCCTTCTGCGGCTGCTGCTGCTCCCAATTGCAATCTGAGATCAAGGAGGATCAAGATTGGTAGCCATAGATCAACTTCTCCTCCATAAATCTGTACAAGCCCTTTTTAAAGCTATCCAGGTTCGTGGCCATCACCACCTCCTGTGGCAGCATATTCCAAACACCAATCACGTGTCGCGTGAAGAAGTGGTTCCTTTTATTAGTCCTAATTCTTCCCCCCAGCATTTTCAATGAATGCCCCCTGGTTCTAGTATTGTGAGAAAGGGAGAAAAATTTCTCTCTGTCAACATTTTCTACCTCATGCATAATTTTATAGACTTTAATCATATCCCCCCTCAGACGTCTCCTCTCCAAACTAAAGAGTCCCAAACGCTGCAGCCTCTCCTCATAAGGAAGGTGCTCCAATCCCTCAATCATCCTTATTGCCCTTCTCTGCACTTTTTCTATCTCTTCGATATCCTTTTTCAGATGTGGCGACCAGAACTGAACACAGTACTCCAAGTGTGGTCGCACCACTGCTTTATATAAGGGCATAACAATCTTTGCAGTTTGATTATCAACTCCTTTCCTAATGATCCCCAGCATAGAGTTTGCCTTTTTCACAGCTGCCATGCATTGAGTTGACATTCCCATGGAACTATCAACTAAGACACCCAAATCCCTTTCCTGGTCTGTGACTGATAGCGCTGACCCCTGTAGCATGTATGTGAAGTTTGGATTTTTTGCCATTTCTTAGCCCACTCACCTCCTCTTGGGTGAAGACAGATGCAAAGAATTCATTTAGCTTCTCTGCAATCTCCCTATCATCTTTTAGCACACCTTTTGTTCCTTTATCATCTAATGGGCCTACTGCTTCCCTAGCTGGCTTCCTACTTTTGATGTACTTGAAGAACTGTTTGTTGCTGGTCTTGATGTTCGCAGCCATGCGTTCCTCATAACCCTTTTTTGCCTCCCTTACAGCTAACTTGCTTCTCTTTTGCCACCATTTGTGTTCCCTCTGGTATTCTTCATCAGTCAAGTTGGACTTCCATTTTCTAAAAGACATCTTCTTTTTTCTGATAATTTCCTCAACCTCCCTTGTTAACCATAATGGCTCTCTTTTGGACTGGGTGCTGCTTTTCCTAACCTGCGGAACACATTCCAGCTGAGCTTTTATTACTGTGTTTTTAAATAACCTCCAAGCATCTTGGACAGTTGTGACTCTCTTGATTTTCCCTTTTAGCTTCCGGCGCACTATCCCCCTCATCTTTGAGAAATTTCCCTTTCTGTAGGCAAATGTAACTACATTAGTAGTTGTCACTTGTTCGCATGCAGAGATACTGAATCTGACAGCATTGTGGTTGCTGTTCCCTACGGCTCAACAACACTGACTTCCCACACCAGGTCCTGGATCCCACATAGAATTAGATCTAGGATCACCTCTCCCCTGGTTGGTTCCACAACCATCTGCTCTAAGCCACAGTCATTTAGCATATCCAGGAATGCTCTCTCCTTACTATGACCTGAACATGCATTTTTCCAGTTTATGTGGGGATAGTTAAAATTGCCCATTGCCACTACATTTTTGCTTTTGTTGGCCTCTCTAATTTCTTTTTCCATCTCAGAATCCTCTTGTGCGCTTTGGTCAGGGGGACGATAATATACTCCTAATGTTAAACTATGCTTCACCCCTGGTATTGATATCCATAGTGCTTCTGTAGAGGAATCAGCTCCCCCTGCATTGTCTATTTTATGTGACACTATGCTCTCTTTGACGTAGAGGGCAACCCCACCCCCAATATGCCCTGTCCTATCCTTCCTGTAGAGCCTGTAACCTGGGATAACACCATCCCACTAGTTCTCCTCATTCCACCATGTCTCTGTGATGCCCACTATATCAAAGTCCTCCTTCAAAACTCTGTACTCCAGCTCCCCCATTTTAAGTCGAAGGCTTCTACTATTAGCTTAGAGACACCTTTATACTCTGTCTCTGTCCCTAACCTGGGATTTATGTGTTTTGCCCTCCAACCTTTTGTAGACACTATCACTTATCACATTGCTATGTTCCTCGCTTGTATGTGGTTCATTTAGAAAAACCTCCCTCTCTGTCTGCATCCCCATAGATACTGTATTCCGAACCGAAGTCACCTCAGCTCCTGTCGGCTTTCCCCCAAGGATCAGTTTAAAAGCTGTTCTGCCACCTTTTTAATGTTGAGCGCCAGCAGCCTGGTTCCTCTTTGGTTAAGATGAAGCCCGTCTCTTTTGTACAGGCCTGCCTTGTCCCAAAAGGTTCTGAGAAATCTGAAACCCTCTGCCTTACACCACCTTCTCATCCATGCATTGAGACCCTGTATCTCCGCTTGCCTAGCTCGCCCTGCGCGTGGAACAGGTAGCATTTCGGAGAATGCCACCTTGGGGGTCCTGGATTTTAACCTGTTTCCTAGCAGCCTAAATTTAGCTTCCAGAACCTCCCGGCTATATTTCCCAATGTCATTGGTACCAAAGTGGACCACAACTGCTGATTCCACCCCAGCACTGTCTAACAGCCTATCTAGACAAAGCGTGACATCCACAACCTTCACACCAGGCAGGCAAGTCACCATGTGGTCAACACGCCTCTCACAAACCCAACTCTCTATATTCCTAATGATCGAATCACCCACTACAAGGAGCCCCCCACCTCACCGAGGGGTATCCTCAGTGCGAGAGGATATCTGACCACCAGCTAAGGAAGGGGTCCCATCTAAGGGAGCATCTTCCACCACCTCAGACTGGCACCCTCCGTCACCCAGACTCTCATTCTCCATTCACCCAGACTCTCCATTCACCCAGACTCTCCATTCACCCAGACACCTCCATTCACCCAGACTCTCATTCTCCACACCTTGGGAGTGGGACCCGGCTGTTAGGTCCCTGAAAGCCTCGTTTGTTGCCCTCTCTGCCTCTCTCAGCTTCTCCAGGCCTGCCACCTTGGCTTCAAGAGAACGCACACGTTCCTTGAGTGCCAAGAGCTCATTGCAGAGGGCACAACCACGACTTCTGTCCTAGTGGCAGATAGTCATACATGTGACACTCAGTGCAAAACACTGGAAAGCCCCCCCCCCCGTTGGCTTCCTGCCTTCATATCTAATTTTGTTTAGATATTCAAATACTGATTTTAATTAGTGCCTCCTTAAGGTTTCTGTACCTTCTACTATCCCTTAAAATACGTTCTTATTTAGTAAAACACCTGAAAAGATTTAAAAATTTGAGAAGCCCCACCTCTCAGCAGCCCCACCAATCAGCAGCCCCAGGACAAGGAGGAAAAAAAGAGAAAACCCCTGTTTAAAATACACTGTTTAAGAGATGTGGCTTTGAGAAAAGCCCGCTGAAAAGAAAAACCAGAGTTCACTCAGCCCTTTCTGGCCCACTCTTTTTCTCCACTGCTACTCTTCTCTGCTGGTTCCAGAGACTAACTGAAAAGATTTTAAAATTTGAGAAGCCCCACCTCTCAGCAGCCCCACCAATCAGCAGCCTCAGCAGCCTCCACCAATCAGCAGCCCCAGGACAAGGAGAAAAAAGAGAAAGCCCCTGTTTACCACCCAAATTTGATGAGGTTAGGTTCAAGCGGTCCAAAGTTATGGACCCCTAAAGGGGGTGCCCCATCCCCCAATGTTTCCAATGGGAGCTAACAGGAGATGGGGACTACCCGTTTGAGAGTCCATAACTCTGGCCCCCCAGAACCTAACTTCACCAAATTGTCCGAAATTGGGCATATTCGGACAAAAATTCGGACAAAAATTGTCCGAATATGTCCTGCCCAAATATGAACAAATCCAAATGCAAGGTATTCCTACTTTTGGGGTATTTTTGGTGTTTTTTGACCTGCACGGGGCGCATTTTTAAAGCTAGCAGTACCAAAATTAGTCTGTCATCCGAAGACTGTCCTGATGATACGAACCAGGTTTGGTGAGATTTTGTTCAGGGGGGGCCAAAGTTATGGACCCCTAAAGGGGGTGCCCCATCCCCCAATGGTTCCAAAGGGAGCTAACAGGAGATGGGGGCTACCCATTTGAGGGTCCATAACTCTGGCCCCCCTGAACGTAACTTCACCAAACTTGGGTGGTATCATAACAATAGTTAACAGGTGATACCCTGAAATTTTGGTGTCACTAGATTTAAAAATACACCCCTGACTGGCACCCCAAGAAATTTGCCCAAGATTCTTTGTTTTGCAATGCCTCCAGCCGGTCGATCCCCACTTGCCCAGCCGCATCAGGGAGGCACCCTGAGTTCCAGGCCTGTGCGCCCTGCTTCTTCCAAGCGCCGGATCTCACTGGAAGAAAACGCCCCCCACCGCCGCTGCCTAAAATCTTTGCCTGCATTGCGGCGGGGAGGGCCACATCGCTGCATCTTGCCCTGCCAAAAGCACTTCAACCCCAGCTACTTCCACCCCGGTGGCCAAACCAGCCAAGTCGTTAAAGCTGCCGCCGAAAGGGGGTGCCCGTGCAGCGGATCCCCATGCTGATGGAGGGGAGCAGCCGATCCCCTGGGAGCCTCCCAAACCGGAACAGGTGAGTGATGCCATCATTCTGCCCCTTGTTCTGACTAACGGGCCTGGGTGCCCAAAATTAATGGTTCAAGCCCTAGTTGACACCGGCTGCTCTCATTGTTTAATACACCCCCGCTCAGTGGAAGCCCTTGGTCTGCGGCCTGTTTTATTAACGGAGACTATTCAGTTTGATCAAATGGATGGCAGTCCCCCATTACTAAAGTTGGTCGATATCAAAAAAATTCAGTAAAATTCGGATTTGGATGTTTTGGGGCATAAAATGATTTGTATGCCCGAATCCAAATCATAGCCAATTCAGATACGCCCGAAAATTTGGGTAAATCCAAAAAATTCGGGTCAGTTTTATTTTTTATTTTTTTGATGTTTTTACACGTTTTGGCCTGCAGGGGGTGCATTTTTAAAGCTAGCAGCACCAAACTTTCAGAATATCATCCGGAGACTGTCCTGATGATTCTCCCCAAGTTTGATGAAGGTTGGTTCAGGGGGGAAGTTATTGATCCTCAAAAGGGGTGCCCCAATCCCCCATCATTTCCAATGGGAGCTAACAGGAGATGGGGGCTACACTTTTGAAGGTCCATAACTTTGGACCCCTGAACCAAACGTCACCAAATTTGGAGAGTATCATAAGGAAAGTACTAGTATGATACCCTGAAATTTTGGTGACAATAACTCTAAAACTGCGCCCCTCACAGTCACCCAAAAAAATTCCCCAGATTCTGTGCTCTGTAAGCTGCTGAAGGGACGACTTTACCCCATGAGCCCTGCTGAGGATGCTGAACTGCGGGCATTCTTGGATAAGAATTTGGTGCGTGGGTTCATCTGGAGGGCGCGGAGCAGTTTAGCAGCCCCGGTACCGTTTGTAAAGAAGAAGAAGGGTTCTTTACAGCTTTGCACTGATTACAGAGGTCTCAACGTGGTTTCTGCCTCTAACAAGTACCCGTTGCCCCTTATAAAGGATTTACTTGCCAATCTTGGTTCCGGTCGCATTTTTATGAAGTTGGACTTACGCGAGGCTTATTACCGAGTGCGGATGGCTGAGGGCCATGAACATTTGACTGCCTTTAATACTCGTTATGGACAATATGAATATTTAATTATGCCGTTTGGCCTCACAGTGTTTCAAAGCCTAATGAATGGAATTTTGGATGATTTGTTGTTTAAAGGCGTTGTTGTTTATTTGGATGATGTCCTGATTTATTCCAAAGATGAACAGTCTCACATTGCCCTTGTTCATGAGGTCTTGTCCCAGTTGTTAGCAAATTCCCTGTATGTAAAGCTCTCTAAATGTGCTTTTCATAAGCCTCAGTTGGATTTTCTGGGCTACCGCATCTCTGCTGCTGGTTTGGAAATGGACCCAGCCAAGGTGGCTGATGTTATGGCTTGGGCTCCTCCTAGAACTTGCAAACAACTCCAGTCCTTTCTAGGTTTTGCTAATTTCTACCGGGATTTCATTCCTCACTTCTCCTCTCTGGCGCTCCCTCTGACGGACCTGCTGCGCACGAAAGGGGGGGGGGCGCAGCGGCCTCCCACCCTGGAGCTCCTCTACCCTGGGGCCCCGCTTGCCAGGCTGTTTTTGATTCCCTGAAGGCCGCTTTCACCTCTGAACCTGTTCTTGCCCACCCCAACCCCTCTTTGCTTTTTGTTGCCCATGTTGATGCTTCGGACAAAGCTCTGGGGGCTGCCTTGCTCCAGTGGGGGGCGGATGGGCATCTTCACCCCTGCGCTTACCTCTCCCGCAAGTTCTCGGGTGTGGCATTGAATTGGACTGTTGGTGATAAGGAAACCTGTGCTATCAAAGTTGCTCTTACTGTGTGGAGGCATTTTTTAGAGGGAGTGGAGCACCCCTTCGAGGTCTGGACTGATCATAAAAATCTGGCTGTTCTCTGCTCCCCAGGCCGGCTTTCCACCAAACAACTGCATTGGGCAGAATTTTTCACGTGCTTTCGTTTTACAGTGCATTTTTTCCCGGGCAAAACCAACCATTTGGCTGACGCCCTTTCCTGCTTGCCAGAGGGGGAGGAGCGCAAGATGGATTCTTCATTCTCCTGCACTATTCTCTCCCCCTCCCACTTGAGCTTGGCTGTTACCCAATCGCAGGCAAAGGCAGATTCCCCGCCATCTGTTGCTCCTCCCAGCCACCTCCTCTCCGCCTTCTTGGAGGCTGGAAAATCCTCAGTCCCTGAGGGCGGTGATGATTTAAACTTGCGTGACAGAGTTTGGTGCCGTGGCTCGCTGCTGTATGTGCCGCTCCAGTTGCGTTCTCAAATCTACCAGGGGCATGATTCCAAGTCGGCCGGTCATTTTGGTTTTGTGAAAACACTACATTTGCTTCGCAGGCAGTTTTGGTGGAAGACTATGTGTAGGGACATTGTGGTTTATATTAAAGGATGCTCTGTTTGTGCTATGGTGAAAACAATTCCAGGAAAGCCCCATGGATCATTACAGGATATTACTTTGCCCAATGAGCCCTGGCAGGTGATCTCAATGGACTTTATTACGGACTTGCCTTTGAGTCATGGCAAAACGGTGATTTGGACTGTGGTTGATCTATTCTCTAAGCAGGCTCATTTTATTCCATGTGCTTCCATTCCCACTGCCCAGAAACTGGCTGAACTGTTTATGCTGCATATTTATAGATTGCATTCTGCTCCCAAGAAAATAATCATGGACAGGGGGGCCCAGTTTGTCTCCCGCTTTTGGAGGGCATTCATGAAGTTGTTGGGCATTGAACATGGGGTGTCTTCAGCATTTCACCCCCATCCGATGGAGATAGTGAGAGATCTCAACAGACTTTGGAACAGTATCTAAGGTGTTATGTGAACTATCAGCAGGATGATTGGGTTGACCTCCTGCCCTATGCGGAATATGCCTACAATAACTCTGTACATAGCAGCACAGGCAAGACTCCTTTTGAGGTGGTTCATGGCCATTCAGCACCTCCTTTGCCCATGCTTCCTTTGGGGGATGCTCCTGCACCTGAACTTAAGGACTGGATGCAGTCCGTTGCTGAGCAATGGCCCCAGATTGTAAAAGCACTTCAAGAAGCTAGAGACTCCTACAAGCGACAGGCTGATAAACACAGACGTGACTTCCCTCTAGTGGTAGTAGATATGGTGTACCTCTCCACAAAAAACCTTCGGGGCATACATAGGCCCTCAAAACTAAGTGCCAAGCATATAGGGCCCTTTAAGATTGTCAGGGTGATCAATAAGGTGACTGCTGAGCTGGATCTGCCTAATGCATTGCATAAAATACACCCTGTGTTTCATTGCAGCTTACTGAAGATGAGCTCACCCGGTGTCTCGCATCCCAATATGATGGTTCCTCCTCCGGTTCTGATTAATGGGACTAGACATTATGAACTTTCTGACATTCTTGATTCTCGCATCTATCGGAACCGCTTGCAGTATTTGGTCTCTTGAAAAGGTTGTTTACCTGGGCAGAATGAATGGATCTTTGCTGAAAATGTTAAAGCCCCCCGCCTCGTTAGAGCTTTTCATCGATGCTGCCCAAGCAAGCCGGGGGGAGGGCCCTAGAGGGAGTGGAATGTCGGGAGGCCTGTTTATTGTAAGGAATTCCGAAAGAAGCAGAAATAAAAGGCATTGGTTCAAAATCCGTTTATTCAGACACTTCAGAAAGCACACATACATGGGATGGCAAGACTGCCCGCTCCCGCCTAAACTACAGGTTATAAACGTCCCCCCCCCCTTACCACCCAGTCTCATTCTCATGGGAACGGAATGCTAGTTTCAAACATCTACGATAAGGCCACTAGCAAGGTTACTATAGCAGAATCTGGCTTCTCGCCCGGCCGAAGGAATTCTGTCAAGGCCGGACGGCAATCAGAAGGGCGAACTCAACCGGCATCTTTACACTCTGCTTCCCCTAAGAATGCCCCCCCCTTTCCCTCCCGGCTTATGAGGGAAGGCTTTATGAAAAGCATCAATTAATGACGGGGCGTCGATGTTCTCAGCATAAATCCATTGATTATGGCCGGATGAATACCCAACCCAAGAAACCAAATACTGCAGACGTTTGTGGGAAAAACGGGAGTCCAGGATAGCGTCGATTTCGTAAT
The DNA here is from genome assembly GCF_021028975.2 of Sphaerodactylus townsendi. Classification (NCBI taxonomy): domain Eukaryota; kingdom Metazoa; phylum Chordata; class Lepidosauria; order Squamata; family Sphaerodactylidae; genus Sphaerodactylus; species Sphaerodactylus townsendi. The sequence goes on along the minus strand of NC_059438.1, from coordinate 44,619,029 downwards.
GCTTATGGCCATCAATTATAACCGGTGGGGGTGTCTCCGGAGGGCCGTGCCAGACATCGGAAGCGGGAGCCTCCTTGAGCAAGCTGGAATGAAAGACGGGATGAATGTTACTTAAAGAGTTAGGCAGTTCTAAACGGGCAGTAACATCATTAATCACTTTTGTAATCCGAAAGGGCCCCACGAATTTCTTGCCAAGTTTGGAGTACTTGTGTACATCTCTAAGATTTTTGGTCGATAAATAAACCCATGCCCCAACACGTAAGGGAAACTCTGAGCGATGTTTGTCCGCCTGCGTTTTTTGCGATTCTTGGGCTTGTACTAGGGAAGACTGTACCGTTTTCCAGCCCTCCGCTAGGGAAGAAATCCATTGATTGAATTCCGGAGGTTGCAATGCTTCCGTAGGTAGTTGGGGCAGGGGGGGAAAGGACCGACCAGAGACAATTTCGAACGGGGTTTTCTTGGTGCTGCTATGAATTGCATTATTATAAGCATACTCTGCAAAAGGGAGCAACTCGCACCAATTGTCCTGATGATAGTTGGTGTAACAACATAAATATTGTTCTAGCGTTCTGTTGGTCCTTTCCGACTGACCGTCACTTTGAACGTGGTAGAGGCGGCACCGGGTTGCTCCCCAACAACTCCAGGAACGCCTTCCAAAACTTAGAAATGAATTGGGGCCCGCGGTCGGATACCACCTTGTCAGGAGAGGAATGCAGACGTAGATATGTTGAATAAACAACCGGGCCAATTTGGGATGGATGGGATGGTAGTGCAAGGAATGAAATGTGCCTCGCTTGGAGAAAAAAGATCCCACCACCACCCATAAAACATGGTGTTACCATGGCTTTCCGGCAGGTCTGTGATGAAATCCATTGGGAGATGACTCTGCCAGGGTCGAGATACAGCAACGGGAGGGGTTGCAACAGTCCTTGGGGCTTCTTCCGGGTATTGATTTGGCTTCCAGCTAACAGACCCGAACACCCCTTGATATAAGTCTACCAATGTCTTTGCGCATTGAGCCCCCACCAAAACTGACGACGTGCACAAATGTAAAGTCTTTAGGGAACCCAAAGTGTCCTGCCTGACGAGCATCATGACACGTCAGCGGAGGAACTCTGCTTCCGCGAAGTGCTGAGGCCGGAACGCATTCAGCACACCCCCCCTTTTCCAAACACCATCCTCTAAACGTAGCTGTGAGTCAAATTCCTCTGCTGGCAGATCTTGGAGCCCCGCCTCCATGAATTGTTGCAGGAAGGGGAGATGTGATGTCCTGAACGGCTGGAGGGCAGAGAAGCGGAGACCTGGGAGGCGGGTGACAGCCAACCCCAATTGGGAGGGGGGGTGAGAATGGAGTGCGTGGGATAGCTCCGTAGCGAAGCCTCCCCTTCCCCTGGGAGACGGTGACAGGCGCATCAGCCAGTTTGTTGCTTTTACCAGGGAAAAAATGAACTGTGAAGGAGAATCTGGAGAAGAAATCCGCCCAATGTAACTGTTTCGCGGACATTTTGAGGGGGGTGGAAGGGCTGCCAGATTTTTGTGATCGGACCAGACCTGAAATGGGTGTTTGGCACCTTCCAACCAATGGCGCCAAGTGCTCAGTGCTGCTTTGATGGCTGCAGTCTCTTTATCCCCTACTGTCCAATTCAGTTTGAGACCTGAAAACTTTTTTGATAAGTAAGCACACTGTAAAGGATTCAATGGTGTTGATGGTGAAGTGTAACCTTTGAGTGCATCTCCCACAGCCCGGCGATGGGCCAGATTGCATCGGCGGAGACTTTATCTTTGCGCGGGAGATGAAGTCTCCGTCTCCCATGGAAGCAGGAAGGGGATGGGGTGAATGGCATTATAACCTGTGCGCTTCATGGCGGGGAAGTGTCATTCCTGCCACTCGCGCGGTACTTGAGCTTTCTAAAGATGTCTTAATAAAGCTGGACTTTTTTACTCCCAAAGCCCTTTTATTTCATGCCGTCTATAGGAATTCCTTTACATTGTGGCAGGAAACCTAATTCATCTATGTTATTCTTGTGCAGTGGACCTCTTGTCTTGGCGCATGGAGAGGTTGAATGTTACTGGCGAAGCTGTCGCGGTAGCTCCCAAAGAGGGTCTCGACCTTTCCCTTCTGGATCTGGAGGAGACCGAGCAGGGCTTGAACGGGCCTCGCTGGTGGCTCTTTCTGCGTCCCTGCGTATCAGCTTACGAGAAGTCTTCCTTTTACTCCGCCACAGTTGGAACGAGGGACGGGATTTTACGACGACGATGGGGACTTCCATGAGTGCGCTTGGGGCGCTGTCCATGGATCGAGCGCCTGTGGATCGGATTTCTACCCGTTTTAGGTGGATTACAAACCCTCAGATGCAACCTGTCGCATGGGAGGAGACTGGGCTTTGACCACCTTTCATCTTGCGGCAACCCAGGAGTCCATTGAATCGATTCCTGGACTCTCAGTATTTTGAGTGATGCTCCCAAGGAACTACACACCGTGGGTAATAACAGCACTGCGGGGCCCGGCCCAAAGCGACACCGGACTCAACCTGGAATTGGGAGGGGTATCCCGTGCACGCGTTCCCCAATCGGACTCCCCCCCCCCATCCCCGGGTCCGGGCTGCATCGCGATCCTGAGGAGTGCCTCCTCGAGGAGCCACCGGTGGCCTACGGGCGGGCTCACGGTAAGTCTCCTTCGAGGGGCTTTCGCCTTCCTGGATGGACGAAGAGTCTGAAGAAAGCCTGCATTCCCAGCCGGACCGGGTTTCCCTCTCCCATCGAGAGAAGACTGGGATGTATGTGAAGTAGGGCGACCGAGATGCCCAAGCTGCATGGAAACCTCGTGAAGCGCTTAAGTAGCTATGGGAGGAAGGAACGGGCACAGTTACGCAGCAAGAGCGCCAAAACCCTGCAGAGGGACCGGGAACAGCAACGCGAAAGAAGTCCAGGCTCGAGAAGTTGGACCCCGTTACAAAGAGCAGCGCTTCCAACGGCAATAATATGCCCAGAATCTGTCCAGTCCATGATAAAGTCCTGGAACAGTCTCAGACTGGATTTTACAACGGCAACGCCTAAAGCCGCTTCAGGCGCTTCTGCGCACGCAAAGTGAACTCACTGAAGCCCTTAAACCGGACCCTTAACTGCTTAAATTAGGGCGAGAAAAGCTGCTTTGCATGCGCATCTCAAGATGCATTGACTCTCAGCAAGGAGAGGGAGCTGGCTGCTTTGGAGAGGGAACTAAGGAGGCAGCAGACCAGGGCCCGCAAGTTGGAACCTATGCTGTTACTGATCATGCCGGTGCCAGGGGCCACCGCATCTGGGTCCTGCCACTCCGCTAAAGCGCCAGCTGCACCGGCCAGCGCCCGATCTCAGCCCTCGTGCAACAGCTGCCTGCCCAACCTTGCTCAGCCAAGCGCAAGTCCACCTTCCCCAGCGAGGCGCCAAGAGCCGTCGAACGGGCTACTTTTCGGCCCCCGATACCAGCCCGTTTTGATGGGACCGCTTCCAAACTTCCCTACTTCATCTTGCAACTCAATGCCCACTTGGAAGACTATGATGATCTATAACCGGTTCTGAACGCGAAAAAATACGGGACATCGGGCTCAGTCCTAGATGGGGCTGGCAGCCGACTGGTTCGTGACTGTTTTGGATTTGCGGCGGATGAGGGACTCTCGCGACAGTGCCCGCGATTCCTCCAAGCTTTGAGAGCCCGGCGGCTTTCCAAGATCCAGGGCGCCGAGAATGAAGCTATCCGCACTATCAAAACCATCCAGCAAGGCAAACCGCCCGTTTTGCCAGAATTTGTCCCAGTGAATTTGCGATGCGGCGGCTGCTCGACTTCCTCCTGAGTGGCCTGAACGCATGAAATGCCAATACTTCTCCGGATGCTGTGGGATAGCAAGCTAATGCGTGAAGCACGGTGTTTTGTAATCTCGGGTTCCTCCTCGTAATTCATTACCCAGATTGGATCCAGTTGGGGTCTCAGAGTGGCGTCTCGCTTGGGAATACGCTTCGTCAAAGGAGGCCGCCCACCGAAAACCACTACTGTGTCCACCAAGTCAAGCTTCCAGCCGCCTTCCTACCGAAACCACCTTCTGAACGCCGTCGCCGACTTGGGTTGTGTCTTTACCGCGAGGGCCAGGGTCATCCTAGCCGCCAACTGTCCCAAGAAGCAAAACCAACCGCTCCAGTCTGGCATTCAGCATACTCCGTCTGCCAATACCACCCACGCAGGTAGGTCAGTCGGCCGCCTCCCCACTGGCTTTCGCTCTAAAAGCGGTGACCTAAGGCGCACCCAGAGGAGGGGAAGCAGCTGTCTGTCTTTCTTCAGCCCCCCACATGGACATGGGCCCGACTCCTGACGCCGGGTGTGAGTGAAGGCAGCGCTCCCATTACTGTTCAAGCATTTCTGGCCAACCCCGCTTAAACACACTCTCGCAAGATTATAGCCTCCGGCCCTGTGTGGATTCCGGCTGCCTCCCACTGCTTAATGCGGCCCCAGGTGGCAGAGGGAGAGCTAGGTCTGGACCGAATTCCCTGGCTAAGCTTCCATACCATTCACCCAAATGGACGCGGCAGCCCCCTCGGAAACGGCGGACCGCCCAATTCAAAACACACAGCTCGGCTTCTCCTCACGTTGCGCCGACCATTGGGAGAAAGATTGGATTTCATTTTGGCTTGCCAGTAATGGCCAAACACTCCATAGTTTTGGGCATGCCTTTGGTTATTGTTACATGAACCAAAAAATTCATTTGGAAAGTTAGAAAGCGATCCTAGAATTCACTGACCCACTCCCTAAGCGGTGAACACATGAATTGGGAAGAAAACCCAACGTCTTCCCTGACACACCCCTCTCTGGCTTCCTCAGTGATTGCTCCCTTTATTCTATTGACATCCCACCTGCATATCAGGATCTAGCCAGAGTTCTTCAGGAGCAGGAATGCGATCAAAGGCTATGCCACCCCACAGAGACACTTCGACTGTAAAATTGTCCATACAACCAGGGCTGAACTGCCCAAGGGTAGAATCTTACCGCATGAGTCCTGCAATGGAGGAGAAGGAACTTCGTGCTTTTCTTAGACAAGAACCTTGCTCAGCGGTTTCATAACTGGCGTGGCTACCAAACACACACGCTGCCCCCCCGCTTTTGTTTTGTCAAAAAAAGAAAGATGGGTCTTCTACGGCTTTGCAACAGATTATCGAGGTCTCAATGCGGTCTCCCTGTCCAATAAATATCTCTTTTGCCTTTGATCAAGGACCTTTTTAGATGCACTTTCGGCAAAGCGACGCATTTTTACTAAATTATTAGACTCTGAGAGAAGCTTACTACAGAGTCAGAATTGCTGAAGGATATGAACACCTGATCATGCGTTTAATACAAAGTTTGGACAGTTTGAATATTTAATAATGCCATTCGGGTTAAGTGGGGCCCCCCGGAGCTTTCACGGCCCTTATCAACGAAGTTCTCCATGATTTTACCGTACAAGGGAGTTGTTGCTATATTTAGATGACGCTTTTAATTTACTCGCGAAACTATAGAAGAGCATGAAATATTGGTCCGAGAGGTATTGAAACGCTTTGCTTGAGCAACTCCTCTCTTTGCCAAACTCTCCAAAATGCTGCTTTTCATCAGACCTCCGGTATTGACTATTTGGGCTACCCGGGATCTGCCGCCCGAGGGCTTAAAATGGATCCTGCTATAAAATTGGACGCGAGAGTCCTCCAATGGCCTGCCCCTCACCAACCGCGAAAGAACTCCAGTCGTTTCTTGGTTTTGCTAATTTCTATCGTGATTTTATTATACCCCAATTTGGCTGAACTGACTCTCCCTCTCACAGACCTCTGCACGCACTAAGGGTAAAGATTCACTGTCCGCCAAGCCCGGGGCCCCCCTTTTCTGGTCTGAGGAATGTCAAACAAAGGCCTTTCAAACTATTAAAATCTGGCGTTTACTTAACCGAACCTATCCTAAAAGCACTCCCTGACCCAGAGATCTCCCGCTTTTGTGGTTCACGTGGACGCTCTTCGGACAAAGCACTCGGGGCAGCCCTGTTGCAGAAAAAATAAAGATGGTAGACTGG